>NC_141551.1:15697500-15997500 GCF_021556685.1 Rattus norvegicus | reverse complement strand
CCCAGCATTTCCTCAGAGGGTTAACTCACACATTGTGAGTCAGGAAAAAAATAAAACCCAAAAATAAAAATATGACTTCTCCAGAGATGTCCTTGGGTCTCTGGCCAAAAATGCCAGAAGGAAACTAATTTTTTGTTTTGCTTTATTTTGTTTGTTTGTTTGTTTGTTGTTTTGTTGTTGTTGTTTTCCGAGACAGGGTTTCTCTGGGTAGCCCCGGCAGTCCTGGAACTGGCTTTGCAGACCAGCAATTCACAGCCATCTGTAACTTCAGGTCCAGGGGATCTGATGCCCTCTTTTGGACTCCTTGGATACCAGGCATGCATATAAGGCACAGACAAGCACGTAGGTGACACACTCCTACATTAAAAAATTAACGTAAAGTAAGGTGGAGAAATGACTCTAAAGCCTAAGATGAGTTGCTTTGTTTTAATATGACATATAAAACGGAACACGGTACAATAAAATAAACTGCTTAAAGGAAGGGCCGGGTCCAAAACCTATGTAGAGGGAAGATTCTTAAGCTGAGTTGGCAGCGGAGAGGCAAACCATTCAGCTTCACTTGCAGTGCAGTTCCCGACAGTCACCAGCAGAGGGAAAAGTAGTTTTATTTCGTGTGGATCTCCGCGCGGCGCAAATTCTCTCACTAAAGAGAAGCAACGGAGAGCACCCGGGAGACCCTGGACTATGGGCGGGTAAACTGGCCTGGAGGAGTCATTCAGACCGCCCAGGCCCCGCTAGGTCAGCGTACAGAGTCTCGGCAGCTCCCCTTAAATGAAATGAGATGGATAACTTGGTTGGGTCGCCTTGCTGACCGCCCAGCCTCGGACTTCTTTGCTGCCGAGCGAAACCTTCTCTCGATCGGGAGGACCCGGGAGGTGAGTCTAGGTGCAATCAAGGAAGCTCAAGCCCGGGTCCTAGTGCAATCCTGGGGACCCGAATTCGGGTCCGAATGCAAACCAGGTAAGCGTCCTCTGGGGTCCGAGCGCGATCCAGGCGAGAATCCTGGTTCGAACGCGATCCTGGCAAGCTCGCACCAGCTTCACGGAGCATCCCTGGTGCCCAGTCCATCCGCCCCGAGTAGTGGCCAGGGCTGGGCGGTCAGTCCGAGGGTAGAAGGATCCCGGCAGGAAGGCACAGATCCTGGAAAGGTCCTTCTACCAAGAGGCTGAGGCATGAACTGTAAAAATAGTCACTCTAGTAAACCGGGCAGTGCGGGGACTGGGGAACGGCTATTTTATTAGAATGGACGCGAAGAATTACGTCGGCTGGACTGTGGCGAGCAGTGACAGAGCCTGGGTCAAGGAGCTGCGGAAAGGGAGAAACAGAGCGGCTCCAGGGACCTTTCCAGACCCAGGGGATGGGAGCAGAAACTGACTTAGATTGCACACAGGAAGCAAAGAACGGAAACACGCAGCGGGGTGGGAGGTTAGACCTGGAGGCAGCGGGCTGGATCGGCACCTCCGCCAGCGCCCGGCAGCGGAGTCGGAGTCCGCGCGGTCCGGAATCCACCTGTTACCACCGAAGCTTTAAGCATCCGGCCCGCCCGGCAGCAGAAACCGCGGCGGGGCGCGCAGGCAACAGGTCTGCTCCGGGCGGGACAGAAAGGGAAGGCGAGGAGCTCTGTGGGATTTGGAGGCCGGCCGCCAGGTGCTGTGTGTCTGTGCCCCGAGGAATTTCTAAAATATCATTAGTGTTAAAAAATTAGACGTCAGGACCCCAGGGTCTTGCCAAAGCGGCGCAGTGAATAATTTGTTTACACGAAGTCTCAGTAATACTATGCGCAGCAGCCGTACCTCCTTAATTATATTTAAATATATTCAGAAAGGGCCCATTTGTTTTTTGATAGCTAAGTGCTCCTTGAAAATAGATAAGGCCAATAAAACATTTCAATAACTTGAAATATATGCAGAAGTTTTGCCAAACTTTACAGGCAAACGAGTAAAATAATAGCAGAGCCAAGTTCGGCTTTTTCAAAAGAAATCTTGTTCAGGGCAGCGGGCCTTTCCCTTGTGTTTGAGGGTAGAGGGGCTACGTGTCATGGCAGACTCATTCCTGTGTGCCCTGCTTTCATCTGCAACACCCAGCTTGCTTCTCTTGTTTGACTTGGCAGCTGTGGGGTCCCCGGTGCACACCCGCTCTTGCTTCAGCCGTCTGCCTGCTGTGTGAATTTGGAAGGAGAAGTTACTCAGATGGTGGCGGTAGAGGTCAGGGCTGGGAGTGGGTTGTCAGTGAGAAAGCCCTGGGATGTGGGAGTGGGTTTGATTATCACGCTTGACTTTTCCGTGCCGTTTCTCCCTAAAAGGTGCCATACTGGGAGCCCCTGAAGCTCCGTTGTGACTGAAAGGTCATAAGGAAGTCTCTCCTCATGTAATAGGTATAAGAAAGTATAAAGGTGCTGCCTTGTATATATATGTCCTATAACCCTGGCGTTCCTCAAACCTCAACTTAGGATGTGATTTACGGTAATGAAATTCACAATCAGGATTAGAGCTAATATGTATTGTAAATATCACTCATGTAGACCAGGCTAGCCTTGAACTTTCTATGTAGCTGAGGATGGTCTTGTGTGTGTGTGTGTGTGTGTGTGTGTGTGAGAGAGAGAGAGAGAGAGAGAGAGAGAGAGAGAGAGAGAGAGAGAGAGAGAGCGCGAGCGCAGGTGCATCCATCAGTGAATGTGGAGACCAGAGGTTGATGTCAGAATGTCTTCCTCAATCTCTTCTTCACAGTATTTTCTCTAGAGATTTATTTATTTTATGTGTAGGAGTTTGTGTTGCTTATTTATGTTTGTCTGTGCACATGTATACCCGGTGCCCAAGGAGTCCAAAAGAGGACATTGAGTCCCCTGGACCTGGAGTTACAGGTGATTATGAGCTGTTCTGTAGTGCTGGGAGGTCAAACCTGGATCTTCTGGGAGAGCAGCCAGTGCTCGTAACCACTAAGGCAACTCTCCACTCTTTTCTTTCCCTCCCTCCCTCCCTCCCTCCCTCCCTCCCTTCCTCCCTCCCTCCCTCCCTCCTTCCCTCCCTCCCTCCCTTCCTTTGGTTTTTCAAGGCAGGGGTTCTTTGTGTAGTCCTGGCTGGGCTCAAACTCACAGAAATCCACCTGCCTCTGCCTCCCAAGTGCTGGGATTAAAGGTGTGCACCCCCACTGCCGGCACGCTTCCTTTCTCGAGTCGAACACTGAACTATTTCATCTTGGCCAGCAGACCAGTGAGTCCTGGATGCATGTCTCTGCCCCCACACCACACACTCGGGAATTCTGGTGCCTACCACAGCACCTAGTTGTACTGGTTCTCTGTGAGTTTTACATCATGTACCCCAATCTCACTCATCTCCCCGTGCCCCGGTGTCCACCCTTAACCCATGCAACCTCCCCCTACCCAAATAAAACACACACACACACACACACACACACACACACACACACACACACACACACACCAAAGCATAGAAAACATCTCATCCTGGAAGCTGTAGTGTGTCCCACAATATGCCCCTCTGTCCACACATCTTCCCATGCAAACGTTCATTGCAATGAATCATTCGAGGTCTCTGGTTTCTGTGACACCATCAATACTGGATCCTCACTGGGCCTCCTCCCAGTTATCCTGTTGTTGCCCTGTGTCATGGAGATCCTGCAGCTTTGGGTCAGTAGGATGAGCCTGACCCTTTCACTTGACCCAACAGTTTACAGATGATTTAGATTTTTGGCCTGGGCCAATTTGAAGCCCTGAATCTAGGCCTTGGTAGTGTCTGAGCTGGTCAGCCTCCTGGCTCTCCCTTATTCACATCACCAGGGTGAGCTCACCAGCACTGCTCTGGCTAAGCCACCCGTGCTATCAAAGGCCTTGCTGGGCCTTTCAAAGCATTTGGTTTGTCAAAGGGGAGAGGCACAGTAGACCTCCAGAGCCATGTCCACTGTACTGCCTAGTTGAGGCTTGGGGCCCACTCTCCCAAGTAGAGCAGCCAGTCAAGGGCTGGCCCCTGCTCCCACACCCTTGGGGCTGGCTCACTCGTACCTGCAGCATCACAGCCAGCTCCACGTGTTGTCCAGGCGACAGCACCCTGTTTTACTATGGGTGCTGGGGATGCTCATGTTTGCACAGCAGCCACTCTCAACCACTGAGCCATCTCTCTAGCTCACCTTATTTTGAAGACAGGGTCTCTTGTAGCTCAGATTAGACCTCAAATTCCGTGTATTGTTAGGGAGAATGGCTTGACGATCCTGACATCCTGCTTTCACCTTCTGGGAGCTGAGATTACAGTTGAGCAGCACCATGCCCAGGATTATGTGGTGCTGAGGCTTTCAAACCTGGGGCTTCTTGTAAGGTAGGTAAACACTCTGTCACCCGAACACCCCAGGTCCTTGGTACGGACTTCTCACACTGGGAAAGGCTGCAGTGTAGGCCATCTGTGTAATTCCTTCTGTTGGCTGTCTGCATGTACATTGGAGCATGCCATGTTACCTATAATGTCAGATGAGCCTGGGAAGAGTTGTACCTGGTATGTCAGATCCTCTGCTGAGGGAACCTTCCTCCTTTTCTCTCCCTCTCTCCTTTCCTTGGTGTGTGTGTGTTCTCATCACCCAGGTTACCTCATGGATGAAAGATGGCTGCTGAAGTTCCAGCCACCACACCTGCATCCCAGGCAGGGATAAAGAGAAACAAAGCAGAAAAGTCTGTACACCTGGGCTGCTTGTATCTATTGTCTGCAAGAATAGCTGCCAATAACCCCTGTAGGCACAAGTCACTTTTCCTATCAAGAAGTGGAGTGTATTTTTCATTTACTTAAGTCAGAGCTGATTCTATGACCTGCTTCTTTTTTTTTTTTTAAATAAAAAGTTGTTTGTTGTTAGTGTATTTTGAGACAGGGTCTCTCTACATAGGCTTGGCTGTCCTGCCACTCACTATATAGTCCACTGTGTCTCACTTTGGCCAATAGGATGCTTTGAAAGGCCCAGCAAGGCCTTGCTGTTTCTTGTTCCCTTTATGGGATCTAGCTGCTGTTAAAGCCGTAGCCTAGTCCTTTTTGTGGATAGCCGTGATGACAGAGGCCTAACCTTCTCCAGCTTCTCCAGCTTCTCCGGCTGCCCTTGCTGAGGCATCGGTCTTGGTGCCCCAGCCCCATAGGACACAAGACCCACCCAGCTTTGGCCTCCTGTGCCATCCTCAGGCTTCTTCCCTGGCACATGGCATGTCCATAGTTCCAGCCACAGTGCCTGGCCACCTCGCTCCTGTTCCCAGCCGGTGCGCAGGACAAGCTTTGTGTCATCTGGCCTTGGTCACGACCACACCTGCATTGTCTGCACGGCCCTCTGCAGCCAGGTGTGGCAGGAGATGAAGCTCTGTGAGTTTTGATGATAATGGGGCTGTGGAAGGGCCAGACATAGGCTCCCTTGAGGAGTGTGGTGAACGTAGTCACCGAGGTTTTATGAGTATGCCTGAGCAGAGAGGGATGTCTTGGTGGTGTGGTAGACGTGTTCTTGAGCTTCAAGAGAACTGGATAAGCTTTTTCCTGGCCACATGTCCTGAGTGTGTATTGTTGCCTCAGTTTCCACATTTGTAAAATGAGGCTTCCAGGACTCATGTCAGAGGGCTACAGTGAGATCAATAGACAGGGTGTATAGAATTTCTCAGCAATAGGGGCCATCCCCTTACTGTTTTTATTTCACCTTGTGTAAGCAGTTGAGTGTGTTGGTTGTAGAATCAGTATTACTTGAACAGTTAGCTGTCCCTCTTCCTTAAGGGCCATTGGAGGTTAGTGACTGCTGGGACAGGAGAGGAGTTTTTACCAGTGGTGTAAGTTGCCCATGTCCCTGTGAGTGATCCCACCGTGCTCATGGAAGCAACCCTAATTAGACAAACCGTTCTTCCACCATCAACAGCAATAAAAGAGACTTGGAAGTGGGAGGGGCGATGTGATGGTCAGTGCTAATTATCACCCTGACAATCTAGACTCACTTGGGACATGAGCCTTCAGGAGTCTGTTCTCTTTCCACCCTGTTGATCTCAGGGGTCTGATTTAGACCTTCAGGCTTGGCGGCAAGTTTCTCCATCGCATGAACTGTCTCACTTTCCCAGGAGCCATCTTTCTTGTGTGTGGTCCCTGGCTGGGATGCTGGGTGGCAGAAATGGAGATTGGAAGCGAGCATTCAGCATCCTCCGCTTCCTAACTGTGGATGTGATTTGAGCTGTTGCTTCAGTGTTTGCTGCTTTGGCCAGAAGGAACCTTTCTCCCTTAAGGTGCCTCTGTAGGGGTGTTTTTTCACAGCAGCAGGAGAAGAAGCTTAATTTGGGGCTTACTGGGCAGAGTGAGGGATTCAGCAGGAGTGGGGAAACGGGTAATGGGTATGACCAAGATATATTTTATACATTTACGAAGCTATCAAAGGATAGATTGAGACCCTTTAAAGAAGGATGTGCATGAGTGTGGGCTGTGTGTGGGCACGTGCACTTGAGCACCCATACCCGTAGAGGCCGGAAGAGAGCATCAGATCCCTGGAGCTGGAGTTGTAGGTGGCTGAGACAATAAGGGTGTTGAGAACCGAACTCAGATTCCGTGGAAGAGCAATATGTGTTCTTAACTACTGAGCCATCTCTCCAGCCCTAAAAATGTTGGTGAAAGCTTTAGCTATCAATCCAAAGACATTCCTCAATAGACGTTCATTATAAAATTGAGAGTTCTTTTCTACCGAAGTTATTGCCACTGTTACCACATTTAACAAACTAAAATACTGTAAATATTATTTTTTTAATTACTTTTTAAAGAGCTGGGCATGTGACTCACACCTTTAATCCCAGCATTTGGGAGGTAGATCTCTGAGTTTTAGGCCAGCCTGGTCTACAGAGTGAGTTCCAGGATTCCCCAGGGCTATATAGAGAAATCCTTTCTGAAATAATAATAATAATAATAATAATAATAATAATAATAATAATAATAATAATAAAACATGAAGTCAGAAGAAAGTTATTTGGTCATGTCTCCTCTCCTTCTGTGTCCCAAGTATTCTCTGTCTAGGGTGGGAGTGGAAGTTGGGAATAGGCCTGAGGCCTGAACAGGTCATGTGGCCACTCTATGCCTCTCTTGGCTATGGAGATTGCTTGGACCAGAGTAGCATATGTGTGTGTGTGTGTGTGTGTGTGTGTGTGTGTGTGTGTGTGTGTGTGTGTGTTGGTTCTCTCCTTCCACCTTAAGGATCCTGAAGGGGAAGCTCATGTCTTCAGACATCTTGCCCCTCCCCCATTGCATATTTAATAGCTACAATAGGGTCATTTTTTTTTCCCTGTGTAAACTGAGAGGCTTGGGCTCCACTGACTGGAAAACTAAGCACCCTTTCTCAGATCCATCTCAGTGGCCTCTCACAACTGCCCAGGAGCGAAAGAACGCTTTGAAATAAATTTTTCTGAGGCCTACACACGTTGTCTGGCAGCCTCAGGGTCTGGCGGCACCTACAGGGATTGACTTTGAAGCACAGTCATCCTTCAGAAAATGTGTATCTTGGCAGCCGTAGTCCAAGGAATTCCTTGCCTTTGGCTCAGCCTGGAGTCTTTCCTTCTGCGCCCTGTTCCTCTGTGGCTTCTCGGTCCATGGCAGGTAACAGTCAGTGACTTCAGCGAAGGTCGGGACCTGCTGGGGTCCTGATGGTTTTCCCTGTGGTGTTTGTTCTTCAGTGAGGATGTCTTCTTTTAGTTTATAACTTAGTGTTCTGCTGCTGTGAAGAGACGCCCCGACCATGGCGGCTCCTACAAAAGAAAGCCTGCAGTTAATGCTGGCTCATGGCTTCAGAGGTTAGGTTCATTATCATCATGGTGGGGAGCACGGCAGCAGGCAGGCAGACATGGTGCTGGAGCAGCATCTAAGAGTTGTCCATCCGGATCCGGAGGTAGCGGGAAGAGAGAGGTCCACCAGCCTAGCCTGGGCTTCTGAAACCTCAGAGCCCAGTTACATATTTCCCTTAACAAGGTCTCACTAACCATCCTAAGTAGTGTCACTCCCTGATGACCTAACATTCACATTTACAAGCCTATGGGGGCCACTCCTATTCTAGCAGAGGCTCTACTGCATGTGGTTTATGTGGAAATGGAGAATGGGGGCGGGTACGGGAATGATGGGGGTTGGGAGATTCGGGGGAAGGTTTTCTGGTTGGGCTGTGCGGAGGACCCAGGGCAGAACGACTCTCAAAGCCTTCTGCAGGTTTCTCATCAGCTCGTGGTGCCCATTGCGTGTAGCATCTCATTAGTTTGCACTTTGGGCCGCTGTGGAGGGATCATGTGGTGATGTGAAAAGGCTCAGTGGAAGCCAAGGGTGGAGCTGCTAGCCCAGCTCACAAGGACCTGCCCCAGAGAAGGGTAGATCCGAAGGGTAGATAGGATGGCTGTGGCCACACAGCTGAGCGGGTGGCCTTCGGACCAGTCTCTTAGCTATGAAAACTCAGGCAAATAGCCAATCAGCACGTTCAGGTAATGGGGTTAAGTTATCGTCAAACTTACCTTGGGGCAAGGTTAGCTATGATTATACAAGGTCTTCCTATAGCAATCAATCGTGTGCAGCTTGCTGCATTTCTTCCATGGTTCTGGAGGGGAATGTGGTGTCCCCTAGCAACACGTGCTCATGGAGCCCGCTTTCTCTCTCCCACTGCATTATCAGGAGCTTAGCAGTCCTGCTGAGAGCCCACCCCGCGTTATCCCCTGTTCTTGTCCCCTGCTTCTCCACCCCTTCGCCCTGTGTTTAGAGCCTGTACTACCTCACTGTCCCTGCTGCCTCTGGCAGGCTATGCTTCCTTTGAAAATCTCACTGCTGCCCACTGTGCTTTCTTGCGAGTGCTGATGTGAGCGTTTCTCTGCCAGGATCGGTGACATTCGAACACTGCCAGCACTTAGATTAATGTTGACATTTTTGGTGTCGCTTGAAATACAGATAAGCTGAAGTGTGGTTCTGCTAATGTCAGCATTTAAGGGCCTAAACTTTACAAAGTGGCTGCCAGGGAAAAGCCTCCTCTCTTTTTCAGATAGGAAGATCACATCTTCTTCTTGGCCGGAAGGATGTGCCCAGCTAACTGTGTGAGTATACCAACTAAACCTTATTATTGATGTTTGGTTCATGGTACATCGGCCTTTTTCCTGGATAATTGTCTTAGTTACTGTCTATTGTTGTGAAGAGACGCGATGACCAAGGCAACTCTTATTTAAAACAACAACGACAATAACAACAACAATCCAGGCAAACATTTAATGGGATGCTTATAATTTCAGAGGGTTAGCCCATGATCATCATGACAGGAATAGACAGGCAGAAGAGCGTTACGTCCTGACCTTCAGGCACAGGGGTGCAGGGGGATTGGACCTGATAGGGGCGTCTAAAACCTCAAAGGCCACACCTTGTCCAGTAAAGCCACACTTCCTAATCCTTCTCAAACAGTTCAACTAACCGAGGACAAAGCTTTCAAATACATGCGCATATAGGGGCCAGCCTCATTCAAACCACCACAATAATTAATTCTTATTTGAGTTGCCCACAAATATAGGCCAGTCTTTTAAGCTTCCATAACCCTTACAAGGTTTCTTGAATCCTCTGAGGAGCAAGCAGTGTGAGAGTTGAGAACAATGCATGAATGATTTGACAAGTCAATCAACACTTCATAAAATAGTCTGTGTAGTTTATTGGGTCAATCTTGAGAATAACCCCTCACAGTCAGCATTTCCAGAGTTTATCACCTGAGATGGTGTGTGTGTGTGTGTGTGTGTGTGTGTGTGTACATGTTCACATGTATGTACAAGCGTTCAAGTGTGTGTACAAATGTTCACATGTGTTCATTTGTTTGCACATACATATCCATGTATGTGCACATGTATTTATGTATATGCACATGTGTGAATGCATGCATACATATATGCATACACACATGTATATATCAGGCGTCTTTCTCCACTGCTGTCCTTATTTTTTGAAATAGCGTCTCTGTGGGAACTTGGAGTTCATTTATTCAGTTAGACTGGCTGGCCAGCAAGTCCCACGCTCCCTCCTGTCTCCATCTCTCACACTGGGATGACAGGTGTGTGCCGCTGCGCTCTACATTTTCTGTGGCTGCTGGAGACTCAGACTTAGGTCCTCATGCTTACGTAGCAAGCCCTGTTAGATAACCATCTCCCAGCCTGCTTCTGTTCTATGGTTGCTCAACAATTCAGAGGATACGTGGCATTTTAGTTGCCTCCCTCCGGTTTCCATTATGAGAAATACACTCACATATGCAGCCTTGAGCTTAGACCCAGGTTTTAATGGCACACCTGTTTGGGCTCTAGTTATGCTGGGTCGGGGTTCTGGGTTCTTGGTTCTCTCTCTACGTGTCTGGTTCTATTCTGTACTGCAGCAAAAAATAAAAAGGTCGAGACTGGTTCCCACCCATGCCAGGGCAGTCACCCTCACTAGTTCTGGCTCCAGCCGGTCACTGGAACCAGCATTAATTTATCTCAGCAGCTCCATGCTGCCTCCAGTACTCTGACCAGGCGGGTCACTGCCACACCAGTTCCATACAGAGACCGCCTATCTTGAGGCTCTCCTACTGTGGACTCTGCTCACATTCCCAGCATCCACCCCCTGGTCCCAGAGGCAGCTACCCTCTCATAACTCTGCCACTGCTCTGTTTACATTCCCCAAATCCACCCCCTAATAGTTATGGCATAAACGCCCAACAACCTGTTAAAATCATGACTCAACAAACTGTGACCCCACAATCAGATTTATATGTTAAATTCTCAACCCATAATACATCCATGCAATAAACTTACAACCAACTGATAAGGATGTAAACCAGTTCAAGACCACCCGGATCTGGGTCATCTTTCTCCATCTCCATCTTCCTTCTCCTTCTCTCCCCTCTTACAAAAGCTTTGTCCCCGCCTTATTTTTTTTTTTTTTTTTTTTACTGTCAAATCATGGCCTTGACTTAACTTGTACCAGCCTTTACCTGAATATAGACATCAACCTACAATTCTGTGCTAGCCTTCCCTCAGGCTGGAAGCTAGCTGCTGGATCATGACCCTGTGTGTTCTGCACGGGCCATTCTCTCTGTAGGGATTTATCCCTGGACCAAATACCACAATAAAACGAGCAGAGATGCCTCGATTGAACTGGACAGGTCAGGCTCAGGTGAAGCTGGGAGACCCCAATGGTCGTTCCATACATAGCTCAGTGCTCCACAGTTGGGTGAGCAGGGTAGGAGGCAGGCCTGTCATCCCCTCCTCCAAGAGAGAAGAAGAAGACGACTATTCCCAGTGTGCTCCTCCAAGGCTGTGTGCACCTGTCAGCTAGGATTCCATCTAGGTTATCCGGAAGTCCTCACTCTGCCAGGATTCCAGGAAGAACGAGCCTCATGATTCTTCCAGAATCTCTCTCTCTCTCTCTCTCTCTCTCTCTCTCTCTCTCTCTCTCTCTCTCTCTGTGTGTGTGTGTGTGTGTGTGTGTGTGTGTGTGTGTGTGTGTGTGTAAAGCTTCTTGCATACATTCTTTGCATATTCTTACCCTAGAGCTTTGCAGTTCTGTGGGCCCACCAACCACCCACAGTCCCTTGAGATCTGCACTCCAGGGTGTTTAGAGGTAGGAGATGAGTTGGGCATGGAGGTGCACGTCTTGAGTCCTGGCACTTGGAATGTGGTGGAGGAAGGTTAGCTCAGTCTAAACTGCAGGAAACCCTGTTGCAAAACAAGCTGGTACTGAGGATGTAGCTGAGTCTGCAGGTTGTCTTTTTATCATGCCAGAGACCTCCTGGAGGCAGGAGGATTAGGGGGGATTCAAGGTCAACCCGGCTCACTTCCAGGCCACCTGGAACAACACTTGGATCTTGGCTCTTTCTCTGGTTAGCGAGATGGCCCATGAGCAAAGTGCTTTCTGCCAAGCCTGGTGACCTGAGTTTGATACCCTCTCACTTCCACAAGTGTATGTGACCGTGTCCCTCTCCTCGCACCTCATACAGTTCTGAAAAGAGCTGCTGTTGAAGTCTTTTTTCGTCTATTCCAGTTTGTTTTAGAAAATAACCTTTTCCCGCTGGGCAGTGGTGGCTTACACCTTTAATCCCAGCGCTTGGGGCGGGGGGCGGCGGCAGAGGTAGATGAATGTCTGAGTTCAAGGCCAGCCACATCTACAGAGTGAGTTCCAGGACAGCCAGGGCTACACACAGAAACTCTGCCTCAAAAAACAAAACAAACGAACAAACAAACAAAAAACAAAACAGAAAACAAAAATAAAAAATCCCCCACAAACAACTAAACAAACAACCTCCCAAAACAAAGCACCCCCCTTTTTTCTTCCTCACCCCTGCCGCCCCCCATATCCCTTTATGGCTAGTCGGGGACCATCAGACTTCCTAGGGAAGGGGACCCTGGAAATGCACATTTGACACACACACTCAGCACACCTGTGCCTCACCACTGGACGCAGAAACTGTCAGGAAAACCCTCTTCTTGTTTCTTAGGGGTTGAAGCTGTGGCAGAAGGCCTGGGTTCAGGTAGCACTGTGTGTGAGCTCCCTGAAGCTGGAGAGTGAGAGCTGAGGGGCTGTGGTGTTGAGAAGGGCTGGGCCTCTCCTGTAGTAGTGGCTGAGGGGACAGAATGGAGACACGGGTGAAGTAAGAGTCAGAAGCCTCTTCATCTGTGTCAGGGGCCTCTGGGCTCACTGCAGTGGCCCAGTGCATCTGGTAGAGGCAGCTGCAGTTTGCATTCAGACTGGAGTCCTGCTGAAGTTCTGCCTCCCACATCCCCAGACTCCATTTTGAAAAGATTTCCTTTTCATTGTCTTTTCCATCTGTTTTCACAGTACACAGGTTCCTTCCCACCTCAGGACTGTTTTCTTTACCTCCACCACCCTGTCCCCACTGGAGAGAAGGGGAGCGCTTCTAAGGGGGCCCTACACTTGCAGAGCACCATGATGCCTGTGGGGTATGCTTTCTGAGTTCCCTTTTCAGACTGAAGCTTTGGCAATGTGCTCCAATACCCAAGTCCTGGCATTAGGAAGAAAACACAGTCCGGGAAGGAAGAATGGACGTGCTGACCGGTGAGGGGACATCCCAAGAGCTTGTCCACTGCTGTGAGGACACAGTGTCTCCATCACCCTGGAGTTGAGAACTTGATGATTATCCTTATAAGGAAAACCAGGCCAAGGAGGCCCAGGCTGTTTCAGCACTGGGGCAGGTGCTGGGAGCATCAGGAGGGTAGCGCCTTCTCAGGAATTTCTGCTGACATATTAGCACATCTTCCTGTCGGTGCCACTGCTGTGTTTGTTGGGCCCAGTGTGCTTTTGGTGACAGCACAAGGTAAGTGAGGGCACCTAGATTGGACACTGCTGGACATGAGTGAGTGTGGACCGCCTGTCTGGGGTTGGGGTGGGGAGTGAGGGGGGATGACTCACTGGAGGGGTGCTCCAGGGAGGACAAACTAGGAACAAGGCTACCAAGGGCAGGCCAGGGCTGCAGAAGCAGCTCAGACAGAGGGATGACCTGGAGGGATGCTAGGCTCTGAGGATTGTCTTGTCCTTAGCCTCAGGGAGGGAGACACAGCCCAGCACTGCTTCGGTCCCAGCCACGGGATCCCATGCCTCTCAGGTAAAGCTGCATACTAGACTACACTGGAAACGAATTTCAGGATGAACCAGGGTGAGCCAACTTAGCGAGTTTATTAGGTAGAGAAACGCATATTTCTGATTGATACCCAGGGTAGAGAAGAGGAGAGAGAGAGAGGGAGAGGGGGAGAGGGGGCGATAAATACAGAGAGAGAAAGAGTTAAGGAAAGGACAGGGTACACCCAGGGCTTGGCTGTGGGCTTTTTAGAAACAATTATGTAGCTTTTAAGCCAAGTTACTCAAAGAATGTAATTTGTGAAAAGATTGAAAGGTTAAGCAGAGCTTAAGTTTTAAGTTTAAAAATTAAGTAGACCTATACGAGCTAGTTCTGACTCCTTTAAGGGTTTTTCTTTGTGAAGTGGTTCTTTGAAGTGCATCGCTTGGGTTTGGGGAGAGAAAGGAGTGCTAAGGTGGTAACACTCAAGGTCACGACCACCCTGGCCTTAAGCTACTGTGGTTCATTCATTGCTTTGAACATCTTTGCTTAAAAATAGGCTTGGCAACTGGGATGCTGGGGCTGAAAGCTGTCCAAGCTCTGAGGCGTTCTTTCCTTTCTTCCTTTCTTCCTTTCTTCCTTTCTTCCTTTCTTCCTTTCTTCCTTTCTTCCTTTCTTCCTTTCTTCCTTTCTTCCTTTCTTCCTTTCTTCCTTTCTTCCTTTCTTCCTTTCTTCCTTTCTTCCTTTCTTCCTTTCTTCCTTTCTTCCTTTCTTCCTTTCTTCCTTTCTTCCTTTCTTCCTTTCTTCCTTTCTTCCTTTCTTCCTTTCTTCCTTTCTTCCTTTCTTCCTTTCTTCCTTTCTTCCTTTCCGGAGCTGGGGATCAAACCCAGGGCCTTGCACTTCCTAGGCAAGCGCTCTACCGCTGAGCTAAATCCCCAACCCCGGGCGAGGGGTTTCTTTACCTTCCTGTGTCTCCTTAGCTCGTCTACCCTGCTTGGCCAGGCAGCCCTGGGTTCATCTGCCTGGGACATGTACAGAGATCGGGCCGACGCTCCAGTTCTTGGGCCCAGCCTGTTGGCTAGGATGTGGGACAGAAGCGCTGACTTGTGAACACCGAACGTGGTGGGGTTTCCAGACTCTAGGCGCACGGGCAGCTGTTCTGAGTCCTTATTCTGTCTGGTTTTAGGTTTCACTTGCGGATGAAGAAAGGCAGGACTGCAAACCCAGGCAGCGCAGAAACTGTGAGGGCAGCTGCACACCACTGCATAGTTTCTGCTTGCACAAAGGCCTAGAGGGACAAGTAAGGGTGAGTCCAGGCAAGGTTCTTCACCCAAGTTGTATCCCTTATTAGAGGTCTGGGTGTATGCAAGAGAGAGTCCTCATTATAATTCATGTCTCTATGCGGCATGGGTTAGTGGCAGCCCTAAGGACAGTCACCCAGAGGCTCTTTCCTACAGGGCAAGTCCTCTCTTCTACCTGGGGCCCAACGTCCTGCTGGGCTCACAGCTCTCCGGGGCTTAGTGAGTGCGGGCTGACCCACTTGGGCATTCTTCGGTATCTCTACTACTCTCCCTTCTGCCAGGCATAGGGAATCACTCTTTGGTTTTTTGTTTTGTGTTGCATTTTGAGATAGCATTTCTCTGTGTGTAGCTCTGGCTGCCATGGAACTTGCTCCAGGCTGGCCTTGAACTCACACAGACCTGTCTGCCTCTGTCTCCCAAGTGTACCATCACCGGGTGGTGACACCACTCTTAAATTTTATTTCATTTTATATGTGTGGATGTCTTTACTAACTGGGGACAAGCGGTCAGACATATGCATTTATGGGGACGTTCTCCTTCAAATCATCACGGCTGGCCTTTCATTACCCTTGTCCATTAGTTAGATGAGAACTGACATCTTTGGATGTGAAGTTTCCTTCTTAGAGCCAAAGCGCAGTCCCCTCTGTCCCAGTCTCCTTCCTAAGTTTTTCACTTAGGTTCAGATGTTTCTAACCACCTACCCTTCCACATTTCCCTTCATTCCTTACTGCTGTCTACAGGTGGGATTTTCTCTTGCCTTGCATCCCCTGACGTATGAAGGCTATCGCTTCGAAAGGTTTGCATTATCTCCTTCCGCTCTGATGGTGGCTTTGTAGAGCTAAACACTTTTTGTAGGTGTGAGCTCATGTCATCTGCAGATAGCATAAACTGATTTCCTCTTTTGCCCCTCTCTAAGCCAGACTCTACATGCTTTCATTAATCTATATGTGTTGGCTATGCCCTGCCACAGAGCACTGAGCCATAGTCTGGAGGACAGCATCCCTTCCTGTTCCTTACCGCAATAAATGCTGGCAACGGAAAACCGAGCCCCATCGTGGTCACAGCCCGGGTGATGTATTCCTATTTGCATAGGGAATGAAAAAATATTTACTCCTCTACATTTTGGACTTATAACCTAAGACCTTCATTTTGAACTAGCAGGTCTCTTTATTGCACATGGCTCTGTGACATTAGATCACGGAGAGCTGCTACAGAGTGTACACTGGAGCACCAGATCTGCCACAACTTCTTCAGCACAGATCATTACACTTTAAAAGAGTTTTGTTTATTTAACTGAATAAATAAAATGTTACATTTCAGTACAATTACTCTGGAAAAAAACGTGACAGCTACATCTAATAAAGCAATGCAGTGTAATACAGGTATATTTAGTGTACATACATAGATACATAATGAATACATACAAACATACATACATACATACACACACACACATACCCTAAATATGTGCTAGAACAGTGTGGTGGTTTGAATATGCTTGGCCCAGGGAGTGGCACTATTAGGAAGTGTGTCACTGTGGGAGTGGGCTTTGAGACCCTCCTTGTAGCTGCCTAAGAGTCTTCAGTCTTCTCCTCTTTGCCTTTGGAACTAAGATGTAGAACCCTCAGCTCCTTCAGAGCCATGTTGGCTTTGTTGCTGCCATGTTCCCACCAGGATGATAATGGACTGACACTCTGAACTGTAAGTCAGCACCAACTAAATGTTGTCCTTTATAAAAGTTGCCTTGGTTATGGTGTCTGTTCACAGCAGTGAAACCCTAACTAAGGCAAATGGTAATAAAAGCTTTATTCATAGTGTCAGAAAAGCACAATTTTCAACACACTGGTATGTATTTAAACAGCAAAACAGTCATTGTACAGCAATGGGCCTGAATATTCAGGACCTATGTGTCACTCTGTAGATGACTCTCCCAGGCATGAGTAGGAGGAACTGAACACACTATGTACTGCAGGGATTAGCAGTAGTGGAGACAGGGTCAGTGGGCAGGGAATGAATTCACCCTCTGGAACAGAGTAAGAGTAGTTTATTGACTGGACTCCGAGAAGACAGCAGGCTGCCCAGTAATTTTACCTGAGGCTTAGGGTAATGGGCTAGAGGGAAGTGAGTGGGAGTGTGTCTGCATTTCTGTTCAGTTTCCTGACATGTAATTTGTGCCACGTGAAGGGAGACGCTACAACTGGCTAGTGTTCAGCTCTATGAAGTTAGCGTGAGCCACGGTGCATTTCCAGGTCTGCAGTCTGTGCCGTGCAAGTAAGAGCCACACGAATATGGGCAGTCCTGGTTGATCAAAGTTCAGCCTTAGTTAGTGGGTCCTGGGCTGTGTGTGTGGGGCTGCTACTCTGGAGGGGTCAGGTGACAGTGGTCACAGCTAGCAGTTGGAGATGTCTGGACCAAGCTTCTAAAGATGCTGTAACAGGGGTCTGTCCCATTTTCTGGTCTTGTACTAATGACCCTTTCCCTCCACACTCACTATCTGTATTCATTAATCAGTGACCCTGGTAGTCAAAGGTGTCAGTGGTTGTGAAGAGTGGCCGAGGGGAAGCATAAGGGGACCACTGGGGGTAGGCCACGCTCTGTAAGCAGGGATGGGGGGCCGTGGGTGTCCTAGCTCTTTTTCATTATGATTTCTGAGCTTTCCTGTGTGTGTCACCCTGCAATACAAACCTCATTGCTGTCAGCCACACATGTGAACGTGTGTGTGTGTGTGTGTGTGTGTGTGTCTGTGTGTGTGTGTGTGTGTGTGTGTTTTCACAGTGGGACCAACCTACCAGATACCTACTCTCCTTGGTAGCTCTGACTGAGGTGAACATAGTAACTCTCAGGTCATACGTTACACATTGCACATTACAGAAGAGCTGTAAAGGGTGGCTATGTCTCCATACATACATGTGTGGATTACAGAAGAGCTGTAAAGGGTGGCTATGTCTCCATACATACATGTGTGGATTACAGAAGAGCTGTAAAGGGTGGATATGTCTCCATACATACATGTGTGGATTACAGAAGAGCTGTAAAGGGTGGATATGTCTCCATACATACATGTGTGGATTACAGAAGAGCTGTAAAGGGTGGCTATGTCTCCATACATACATGTGTGGATTACAGAAGAGCTGTAAAGGGTGGATATGTCTCCATACATACATGTGTGGATTACAGAAGAGCTGTAAAGGGTGGATATGTCTCCATACATACATGTGTGGATTACAGAAGAGCTGTAAAGGGTGGATATGTCTCCATACATACATGTGTGGATTACAGAAGAGCTGTAAAGGGTGGATATGTCTCCATACATACATGTTGGATTACAGAAGAGCTGTAAAGGATGGATATGTCTCCATATATACATGTGTGGATTACAGAAGAGCTGTAAAGGGTGGATATGTCTCCATATATACATGTGTGGATTACAGAAGAGCTGTAAAGGGTGGATATGTTTCTCTACATACATGTGTAGATTACAGAAGAGCTGTAAAGGGTGGATATGTCTCCATACATACGTGTGTGGATTACAGAAGAGCTGTAAAGGGTGGATATGTCTCCATACATACATGTGTGGATTACAGAAGAGCTGTAAAGGGCGGATATGTCTCCATACATACATGTGTGGATTACAGAAGAGCTGTAAAGGGCGGCTATGTCTCCATACATACATGTGTGGATTACAGAAGAGCTGTAAAGGGTGGATATGTCTCCATACATACATGTTGGATTACAGAAGAGCTGTAAAGGGTGGCTATGTCTCCATATATACATGTGTGGATTACAGAAGAGCTGTAAAGGGTGGATATGTTTCTCTACATACATGTGTAGATTACAGAAGAGCTGTAAAGGGTGGATATGTCTCCATACATACATGTGTGGATTACAGAAGAGCTGTAAAGGGCGGATATGTCTCCATACATACATGTGTGGATTACAGAAGAGCTGTAAAGGGTGGCTATGTCTCCATACATACATGTGTGGATTACAGAAGAGCTGTAAAGGGTGGATATGTCACCATACATACATGTTGGATTACAGAAGAGCTGTAAAGGGTGGATATGTCTCCATATATACAGGGCCAGGTGGGTGAACACGACGTCAGGCAGATGTCAGTTGGTGTCACAGCAGCAGCAGGGACCAAATCCAGGGGAGCCCCTGGGACAGCTGGTAACTCTCTGCCTTGTCCTTGTCACTGTGTGATCAGATGACAGCTTGTGGGGCTGTTGCCTGCCGCCATAATGCTAGCTGTCCACTGCTTCATGGGATCAAATGAAGGCGTTACACCTGCTGCTAAGTTCTTAGGCCTGCTTTTCAGATATGATCTTAATACACCTACGTCTCAATTCACCCAAACAAACTTAAGGGGTATTCCCAGGAATAAGCCATTTATCAGTCTGTGGTGCCTGACAGACAGTGACATTCACATCTACCCAAGTGCAGAGACATCTCCCAGACTCTAAACGGAGTCAAAAGCTGCTTGCACAACGTAGTCGGAAAAACAGCCTGAAGAAACAGTTTTTCATGCACTCCATATACAGTATGGAGTAGCTTAAAGCAGAGCACACCCTGATCCGTGTGTGTGTGTGTGTGTGTGTGTGTGTGTGTGTGTGTGTGTATGTGTGTGAGTGTGTATGTGAGTGTGTGTATGTGTGTGAGTGTGTATGTGTGTGTGAGTGTGTGTATGTGAGTGTGTGTATGTGTGTGTGAGTGTGTGTGTATGTGAGTGTGTGTGTGAGTGTGTATGTGTGTGTGTATGTGTGTGAGTGTGTGAGTGTGTGAGTATGAGTGTGTGTGTGAGTGTGTGAGTGTGTGTGAGTGTGTATGTGAGTGTGAGTGTGTGTGAGTGTGTGTGTATGTGTGTGAGTGTGTATGTGAGTGTGTGTATGTGTGTGAGTGTGTGTGTATGTGTGTGTGAGTGTGTATGTGGGTGTGTGTGTGAGTGTGTATGTGTGTGTGAGTGTGTGTATGTGAGTGTGTGTGAGAGTGTATGTGTGAGTGTGTGTATATGTGTGTGTGAGTGTGTGTATGTGTGAGAGTGTGTATGTGTGTGTATGTGAGTGTGTGTATGTGTGTGAGTGTGTGTGAGTGTGTATGTGTGAGTGTGTATGTGTGTGTGAGTGTGTGAGTGTGAGTGTGTGTATGTGAGTGTGTGTGTGAGAGTGTGTATGTGTGAGTGTGTGTATATGTGTGTATGAGTGTGTGTTGAGTGTGTGTATGTGTGTGAGTGTATGTGAGTGTGTGTATGTATGTGTGAATGTGTGTGTGATAATGTGTATATGTGTGAGTGTGTGAGTGTGTGTGTGTGTACATGTGTGTTTTGTTTTCAGATAGTCTCACTGTGAAGTACTGGTGTCTGGTACTCACTTTGTAGTCTGCACAAATCTTTCTGCCTCAGTTTCTCAATTTGGGATTTTGCACATAAGTCATCTTGCCTAGTTACAAAAGCTTATTTTTAAAGTAGTTTTTTTAAGAGGTTTTTTTTTTTTCTTTTCTTTTTACTCTTTGGCATGGCATGGCATACACCCCAGCTCGGCCCAGCAGAACAAAGCAGGACTCCCGGGGCACTGTGCCCCACACTCCTGCATCCCTGGCCTCTGGCTGGCCCTTTCAGTTCCAAGGTGGAGCACAGGCTGATGCTGATGAGGAGAAGTGCTGAAGGGCACAGTTGCTGCTTCCCAGGCCTGGGGAGGTGAGGAATGTGACCTACTCTGTAGAGGAAAGTGGCTCTTCTTTGCATGTGACCTTTTATCTTTAGAACATGGTGGACCAGGTAAGGCTCCTTGCGGTGCTGGGGGAGCCTTAAAGCCAAATGCGGTTATTCAAACGCGTCTTGGGCTCCATGGTATTCACACTACTGTTGTTTTTGTTTTTGTTTTTTTTTTCTTTTTTCGGAGCTGGGGACCGAACCCAGTGCTTTATGCTTGCTAGGCAAGCGCTCTACCACTGAGCTAAATCCCCAACCCCTACTGTTGTTTTATGACAGTTTAATACTCCTTCCTCCTGCCTCATCATCCTGAGTGCAGGGATTACAGGAGAGCGCCACCTTGCCCAGCAGTAAATGTTTATATTTACAAATACCCGGGTCCATTCATTCTGCATGTGCGTGTGTGTGCACGTGCGTGGGCGAGTGTATAATGTGAGTGTGTGTGTGTGTGTGTGTGTGTGTGTGTGTGCCTAGACTCCATGAGGGCCTTGAAATATGTAGTAATTATTTATGTGTGTGGTCCAAGGACAGCACTGTGGAGTCAGTTCTCTTCTTCCACCTCTATGTGGATTCTGAGGAACAGACTCAGATCACCAGGCTTGGGCAGCAAACGCTTTTACCTGCTGAGCCATCTCGATGGCTCCACTTTCTGTTTGTGAGATAAGACTTCTCACTGGCCTGGAGCTCAGCCCGTGGCATAGGTAGGCGGGCCAGCAGCCACATACCGCCATGCTCAGCTGTTTCCGCCTGGATTCTGGTGTCGAACTCAGATCCCCAAGTCTGAGAGTTAAACATTCCGCCAGCTGAGCTGCCTCATCCCCAGCCCTCCGGGCGCCATGTTTAACCTCTCTCCTGGCTGCTTTCTTTCCCCGCACTTACACACCATCTTGCTGCGGTTGCCGTCTGCTTTATCAGCTGTCAGAAATCTGCAGAACCTTCCTTAATGTCGTGAGTTCTTCTCACATAGTCCGTGGCTGGAAATCGTCATGGTGGGATCTGTATACTGAAAGACCCCCAGAGAGGACCTTTCCCTCAGGAGGAGTCCCAAGCGCCCAATGACTGAGCCGAGTCCACTCGGATGCAATCAGCAAGAGGGTTTATTGGAAAACACAGGTACCTGCGGGCACACAGTCTCTTCGGAGGACTTGCGCGCCCAGCAGCTCCAGCATGGGGCTTTTATAGGGTTTGGGGAAGCAGAAGCGGGCGTACAGAAGCAGATGCATAGTTACGGGGATTGGTGGATTTAAACGAGGCATATAGACATGTTCACATATGATTGGTTATTTCACAAGATGAGGTAATAAGGTATAGCTACACACATTGGCAGGTTTGAATCATATTCGAATGAGGTTGTAACATGGTAAGAGTACGTGCGGGCTGGGACGTCCTGAATGTCGGGGGATAGGGGCTTATCCCTTCCTGCCAGATCCGGTACTCCTAGTCTGTTCTGTATTCCTTTCCTTTTATGGTCTGTTAGTTTTAACGGTGACTCGGCCCTAGGTATCTGGGCGTGCCTGGGCTCGTTCAAGCCTGTTGCAGCTCTGAGTTAAGACTCATGGGGTGGGTCTTTCATTTTCCCCCATTTTCTTTTAGACTTGAGTAAAATCCTTTACTCAAATCGAATTCTAAGGAATCTCTTCCTGTTGTCTTACCCTCTGGTATTGTTGGGTGAGAACAAGCGTCTGAATGACTGAGAGTCTGTTCTTTATGAACTGCATCAATCTGTTTAGAATGCAGGGGCCAAAGAGGAGGATTAGGAGGAGGATGATTAAGGGTCCCATCAAGGTGGACACCAGGGTAGCAAACCAAGGGGATCGGTTAAACCACCCCTCGAACCAGCCTTGTTGGGAATCAAACAGCTTCTGTCTCTGGGCCAAGCGTTCTCGGAGCTTAGCCATGTTATCTCTCACTAATCCTGTATGGTCTGCATAGAAACAACATTCTTCTTTTAGAGCAGCACATAGCCCTCCTTTGCGAAGGAACAGCATGTCTAGCCCTCTCCTATTTTGTAAGACTACTTCAGACAAAGATGTTAAGGACTTTTCTAATGCACTCACGGATTCCTCGATAGCTTTTAGATCTTCATTCATGGCTGCTTGTAGCTGACGAAAGTGACCCGTCTCGATGAGGGCGGTGGTCCCCGTCCCTATACCTGCAGCCATTCCTCCTAAGGTGATTCCTCCCAAGAGTAGAGCTAGGGTCATGGTGATGGGTTCTCGCCTGAATCGAGTCAGCCCCTCAAAATGTGAGTATATGTACTCGGGCCCATGGTAGGTGACCTTAGGCCAAATTTCTACCAGTACACAGTAGTCTGAGGATCTGCGGAGGATTGCGGCGGAGATACAAGGTGTCAATCCAGTGTTACAGGCCCAATAGGTGCCTGTAGGAGCTGCTAGGTAGTAGCTTCCAGTGGGGATCCTCTCGGTGATAGCGCAGAGGACCTGGTGAGTGGGGGGTATGGTCCCTATACAGAGTCCCTGTCCTGAGACTTCCGGCAACGTCAGCCTATGGCTAGGGAGGGTTGTGCAGCTGGCCGGGGCTGTAGTCTGATTAGTATAATTCCCCATGACTTCCACACCCTCATAATAGGGCGGGCTAGAGACCAGGCACAGCCAGCATTCTTGGGTCTTGTCAGGTTCTGAATAATTGAGTGCCAAGTATGCCCCGGTCACTAAGTGGATTAGCCGGTCTCCCGTTCCTAGCAGCTGAGGGGCCGGTGTGGAAGGGTCCCTAGTCGGGGAGGGAGTTGTCAAGATATCCCCGGAGTTCTGAGTGGTGTTTAGCCATAGTGGGGGTCCGACCGGGGGCAGTGCCGGTGCTGGTCGGGAAGGGGGCTTTTGATCCATGAGGACTGGGTTTGGACCAATCTCTTGTGTGACCCGTTCTCTCACCAGTTGGAGGGAGAACAGGAGTCCTGGGTTAGTTTGGCCAGGGGTATACAACCGTATCCCCCACCTATGCCCCACCTTCCAATCTATGTTTTTACCTTGATCCGTGAATTCTATTGTAATTCGAGATTCGCCTAGAATCTCAGGGGAGAAGGCCACTAAGTCCCCCTTCTTGGTCCCCCACCATCCTTGAGTGTAAGTCTCACACCCCCACTTAGCGCAGTAGAAGGTCTCAGGACCTCCACACTCCCGTGTCCTCTTACCTCCGGGACAAGTATACCAATCAGAGTGTCTGCAGGGTGGGTATGAGTTGTGGGGAGTCCGCTCAGTATGCTCCCAGGAGTCCTTAGCCAGTTGACAAAGGTCGAAAGTCAAAGGGGGCCACCAGGTTCCTTCAGCATGCTTACCATTAGCTAGGACTTGAGACCAGCCCGTCTCTAAATTAGTTATTATCCAGGACATATTATATACCTGGTGGGGGCTAGCCCCCAGACTCGCCCCACCCCTAGTCCATAAGACAGTTAAGAGCAACAACGTGAAAATCTTAGCTTTAGGGGGTTTTGAGTGCGTTGAGCCTTCCATGTCTGGGGCGCGATGTTGTGATCTGCCGTTTCCTCAGGTCGGGCCGCCTTGGCATGAGATGCGTGGATCCAAGCTGCAATTCCGTCTACCTTCAAGGCTGTCGGGGTAGTCAGGAGAACTGTATAGGGTCCTTTCCACCGAGGCTCGAGATTCTTGGTCTGATGTCTGCGCACCCACACGGTGTCTCCAATCTGGAACGGGTGCGGCACCGTCGGTTGTTCAAGCCTGTCTTGGTAGGCCGCGGCTAGAGGTTTCCAGATGTCTCTCTGCACGATTTGTAGGGCCTGAAGATGTGCTGCCAAGGAAGGGCTATTAGCGAATTCAGCGATGTTTGAATCAAAGAAATTGATAAATGGGGGTGGGGTCCCGTATACTATTTCAAAGGGAGTCAGGCCATGGGAGCCCGGTGTATTCCGGGCCCGGTATAGGACTAGGGGTAGTAGGGACACCCAATCCTTTGAGCCAGTTGCAAGCGTTAATTTAGATAAAGTCTCCTTAATTGTTCTATTCATGCGCTCTACCTGTCCTGAACTTTGGGGTCTATAAGCACAATGTAACTTCCAATCAATCCCCAATAACTTGGCCACCAACTGACTTACCTGGGAGACGAAAGCGGGCCCGTTATCTGACCCCAATACTTGGGGCATTCCATACCTGGGGAAGATTTCTTCGAGGAGCTTCTTGGTCACCACCTTGGCCGTTTCATGTTTCGTGGGGAAAGCCTCTACCCATCCGGAGAAGGTATCTATGAACACTAAGAGGTATTTGTGTCCGTACATACCAGGCTTGATTTCAGTGAAGTCAATTTCCCAGTGGGTACCAGGCCGATGTCCTCGGGGACAGACTCCTTGTCCAATTTTAGCTTTTCCTGGGTTTACCTGAGCACAGGCCCTGCAGCTTTCAGTCACCTCCCTCAAGGCCTGATCTCGTCCCAGGAGGTAGGTGTCAATCTCTTCTCGTCTTAAGAGGGTCTTCATCTTCTTGAGTCCCAGGTGTGTTAATTTATGTAGGTAGGAGATTAATTCAAAGGTCATCTTTGTAGGCATAACTGTTTTCCCTGTGTAGACCCACCGTTTTAGTTGTGGGCACCAAACGGCCCCCATTTTCTGTAGGAGCTTTGTGTCCTCCGTGGTGTAGAGCCAACCGGTCTGTTCCGGCTGTGGAGACGTGGGTTGATCTTGGTCTTTTAAGGACAGAACTTGGGTGCCCATGGCGGCCTCATGCGCTGAGACATCAGCTAGCCGATTTCCCAGTGCCTCGGGGCTGTGTCCCTTCTGATGCCCTGGGCAATGTATAAATGTCTTTTTGGTAGGAACAGAGCTGCCAGGAGGGCCAGAATTTCAGTCTTGTTCTTAATGTCCTTACCCTCAGATGTGAGCAGCCCTCTTCTCCAGTAGATCTCTCCATGGATGTGTGCTGTAGCAAAGGCATAGCGGCTGTCTGTATATACATTCAGCCTCTTACCTTCTGCCATTTTGAGCGCCTGGGTTAAGGCAATGAGTTCAGCCCGCTGTGCGGAGGTACAAACAGGCAAGGCGCTTGCCCAGATCACTTTGTCCTCCGTAGTGACCGCGGCTCCAGCTTTCCGTTCCCCGTTCACCAAGTAGCTGCTACCATCGGTGTACCACGTATGGTCAGCATCCTGGAGAGGTCGGTCCGATAGGTCTGGTCTGGTTCCATGTACTTCTGCAAGGATCTGCAGACAGTCGTGCTGTTCTGCCTCCTCTGGCAAAGGAAGCAGAGTGGCTGGGTTGAGAGCGACCACGGGCCCAAACTGGACCCGTTCCGCATCCAATAGCAAGGCTTGGTAGTGGGTCATGCGGGAATTAGAGAGCCAGCGGTCGGGGGGCTGTTTTATCAAAGCCTCCACTGCATGGGGTGCCAGGATGGTGAGTGGCTGCCCCAAGGTCAACTTCCCAGCGTCTTTAGTTAGGACGGCAATGGCTGCCACCATTCTCAGGCATGGTGGCCAACTGGAGGCCACAGGGTCTAATTTCTTAGACAGGTAGGCTACCGGGCGCTTCCAGGGTCCCAGTCTTTGTGTTAGGACCCCCTTAGCATACCCTTGCTTCTCATCCACAAATAGTTCAAAGGGCTTGGTGATGTCTGGGAGACCCAAGGCAGGGGAGGACAGCAAGGCCCGTTTAATGTTATCAAATGCCTCCTGTTGTTCTGCCCCCCACTGGAAGAGCACCTCCTGTTTAGTGAGAGGGTACAAGGGGGCTGCCATCTTGGCAAACCCAGGAATCCAGAGGCGGCAGAATCCCGCCGTTCCTAGGAATTCCCATAGCTGTCAGCCATTTCTTGGGGCTGGGATGTTGGTCACGGTCTGTTTCCTAGCCGGAGTCAGCCATCGCTGTCCGTCCCTTAGTTGATAGCCTAAATAAGTAACCTGGGTCTGGCAAATTTGAGCCTTTCTGGCAGAAGCTCGATAGCCCAATCGCCCCAAAGTCTGCAAGAGGGATTCTGTTCCCTGGTGGCATGCTGTCTCAGAAGTGGCCCCTACAAGAAGGTCATCAACAAACTGAAGAAGTATAAGAGTGGGATGCTGGACTCGAAAGTCAGCCAAGTCCCGGTGTAAGGCCTCATCAAAGAGCGTTGGGCTGTTTTTGAAACCCTGTGGTAACCTTGTCCAAGTCAACTGTCCCGAAAGCCCCATTTCAGAGTCTTTCCACTCAAAAGCAAATAAGGGCTGGCTTTCTGGGCTCAGCCGGAGGCAGAAGAAAGCATCCTTCAGATCTAAGACCGTATACCAAGTATGGGTGGGAGGCAGGGTGCTGAGTAGGTTATAAGGGTTTGGGACAGTTGGATGAATATCTTCTACTCTTTTGTTGACCTCTCTCAAATCTTGTACTGGCCTATAGTCTCCAGTGCCGGGCTTCTTAACAGGTAGCAGAGGCGTATTCCAGGGTGACCGGCAAGGGACTAGGATGCCTTGGTCTAAGAGCCTCCTGATATGTGGCTTTATGCCCTGATAAGCTTCCCATGACATGGGGTACTGTTTAATGGAGACAGGAGTCGCGGTGGCCTTTAACTGGATAATTAGGGGAGGCTGTTGGAGCGCCAACCCCATCCCGCCAGTCTCCGCCCAGGCCAGTGGGAATTTCGTGACCCAAGAGTCTATTTCTAGAGATTTTGGCTTGTCCTGTTCTGGTTCATATAATCTATATTCATCTTCTAACTGAAGGGTTAAAATCTGAAGAGGAGTACCGCGGGGCCCGGTTACTCGGGTCCCTCCTTCTTCAAAATGGATCTGAGTTTTTAATTTGGTAAGCAAGTCATGGCCCAGCAGAGGGTATGGGCAGTCCGGAACATGTAAGAAGGAATGGGTCACCTTACCAGTAGCCAGCTGAACCTGTCGATCTGTAGTCCAACAGTATCTCTTGCTGCCAGTGGCTCCTTGTACCCAGGCCGTCCGGTCGCCGAGTTGTCCAGGGGCCTGGGTGAGGACTGAGTGCTGGGCTCCTGTGTCCACCAGAAAGGTGACTGGCTGCCCCCCAACTTCAAGAGTTATCCTGGGCTAAGGGGGGGGGCTCCTGGCCCTGACCTCCCTAATCTTTATCTAGGGCCAAGAGGGAGGTCTGTGGGCAGGGTCTTCGGAGCCCGCTGGGTTTCTTAGGGCAATCTCTGGCCCAGTGTCCTCTTTCTTTGCAATACGCACATTGATCCTTATCTAGCTTTGGCCCCTTTCGAACTCCCACCCTCTCTCCCCTTTTCTCTTGACCCTGAACTACGGCGGCCAAGATTCGACTCAACTCTCTGCTTCTTTTTCAGTCTCTCTCATCCTTTTCTCTACGTACTCTATCTTCCTTTTCTTCTTGTGTCTCTCTCTTGTTATAAATTCTTTCTGCCTCCTTAAGTAAATCCTGCAGTGTATACCCTTGTAAATTTTCTAGTCTCTGTAGCTTGGCCCTGATATCTGGTGCTGCCTGCCAGATGAAGGACATGGAGACATTTGTCATTTGTCCTGGATCATCTGGATCATAAGGGGTATACATGTGATAAGCTTCCTTAAGTCTCTCTAGGAAGGCTGAAGGAGTCTCCGCAGCCTCTTGTACCACTTGTTTCACCTGAGCCAAATTGGTGGGGCGTCGTGCCGCCCCTCGGAGACCCGCTAGGAGCAACTGGCGATAAAGGCGTAGGTGTCTCCTACCTTCAGCCGTGGTGAAATCCCAATCAGGTCTCGTAAGTGGGAATGCGTCATCGATCTCTTCCGGGAGCAAGGTGGGGCGTCCATTGTCTCCCAAAACATGTTTCCTGGCCTCTAAGAGCACTCTCTGCTTCTCCTCAGAGGTCAGGAGGGCCTGTAAAAGTTGCTGTATATCATCCCAAGTGGGCTGATGGGTAAGCAAGACAGATTCTATCAGGTTGGTGAGAGCCACCGGATCCTTAGAAAAGGGGGGGTTGTGTTGTTTCCAGTTATATATGTTGGCCGCTGAGAACGGCCAGTATTGCATCTGGCCGCCAGCCCCTTGTCTAAGCGGAAAGGCCTGGGAGGTGGAGTCTGGCGCCACCTCGCGTCGTCCCCGAAGTCTTCCAGCCACAGGGGAAGGGGCCGCCTCGAGTCGAGGTCTAGCAGGTGGCTCCACTTCCTCTTCTCTTGGCGGGGCTGTAGGTACAGGGTACGGAGGAGGTTCTTCCAAGAGGAGATCTATAAGGGGGGAATTTGGGTCCTCTGGGAGGACAGGTTTCGGGGGAGGGACTTTGGGAGACTCTTCCTTAGTTAGAGCAGGAAAGAGAGAGGAAGAAGCAACCAAAGGGTCAGGTGGGCTCGGGGAAACAGGTTTAGGGGAAACAGGAAGCCAATTCGGGTCCACAAAGGGTTCTGCCCAAGGAGGAGGGCTAAATGCCAAGCTCTCCCAGGTGACAATGTAGGCCACCTGGTCAGGGTGTCCGTACAGCTTCTGGCGGAAAATCAGGTCCTTAACCTGCAAAATAGTGGTCTTGTTAAAAGTGCCGTTCACCGGCCATCCCACATCGTAAGTGGGCCACTCGGACGTGCAGAGGGTCTGCCATTTCCTTTCTTGATCTCGACCGACTGATCACGTGCTCGGTCTCGGACGTCCTTCCAATGGTCTAGAGTGAGACTCAAGGGGGTTGTTAGCGATTGTCCCATGGTAGCTTCAAAGAAAATTAGGGCACAAATTAGACAGACAAATCCAACAATCAGACAAATAACAGACAGACGCACCGCGCGGCTTCGACGTAAAACCCAAAACAAAGAGTCAGATGGAGGTGCCGAGGGTCCTGGACCCTCTCCTCCAACCAAAACCACGTATCCCTCCGATACGGGCTGAGCCCCAAAGAACCGGGCTCCAGACACCCTTGGAACGTCTTCCAGGGCTGCGGGGGGAGAAGTCCGAGCTCGTCAGCTCCTTCTCTGACCCGCCCAGATAGTCCCCAGATCTGAGCCTATTGATCGATCGTTCACAGGACAAGACACAACAGACAAGACAAACGCCGGCCGGCTTACCTCCCGGTGGGTGGTCGGTGGTCTCTGGGCAGAGGGTCTCCAAACCCCGGGCGAGCCCCCATAATGAAAGACCCCCAGAGAGGACCTTTCCCTCAGGAGGAGTCCCAAGCGCCCAATGACCGAGCCGAGTCCACTCGGATGCAATCAGCAAGAGGGTTTATTGGAAAACACAGGTACCTGCGGGCACACAGTCTCTTTGGAGGACTTGTGCGCCCAGCAGCTCCAGCATGGGGCTTTTATAGGGTTTGGGGAAGCAGAAGCGGGCGTACAGAAGCAGATGCATAGTTACGGGGATTGGTGGATTCAAACGAGGCACATAGACATGTTCACATATGATTGGTTATTTCACAAGATGAGGTAATAAGGTATAGCTACACACATTGGCAGGTTTGAATCATATTCGAATGAGGTTGTAACATGGTAAGAGTACGTGCGGGCTGGGACGTCCTGAATGTCAGGGGGCTAGGGACTTATCCCTTCCTGCCAGATCCGGTACTCCTAGTCTGTTCTGTATTCCTTTCCTTTTATTGTCTGTTAGTTTTAACGGTGACTCGGCCCTAGGTATCTGGGCGTGCCTGGGCTCGTTCAAGCCTGTTGCAGCTCTGAGTTAAGACTTATGGGGTGGGTCTTTCAATACCACAGAACGCAAGAAACACTAAGAATTAGATCTTCAGGGTTTTCTTTTCCCTCCCAAGGAACTAGTCTGCCAGCACAACAGAGCTCACATCTGATCTGGGAAAGGCAGAATCTAGCTAAATGTGATTTTAGAAAAAGATATGGTTGTCGGTGGTGGCGTTTGAGACAGTATTTCCCTGTGTAGCCCTGGCTGCCTTGGAACTCTGTCGATCAAGTTGACCTCCGACTCAGAGATTTCCTTGCCACTGTTCTTGGGAACTGGGGTTAACGTGTGTACCGCCACTGCCTAGCTTTTAAAAGGATATTATAAATTATCTGTCTCCATTAATATTATATGTTACTTAAATGTAAACATCCGTGTTAGTAGTGCTCCACGGGACAGTCACTGCTGCACACTGGTACTGTTAACCAGGTTCTGCATGTCTGTCTTCTCAAACACATCTCCTTGGGATATGCAGTGTTTTAGTATCTACAGTCACCCTACTGCTCAGTGCACACGAGAATCTCTTCTGTGCAGCTGCCCCACGGGACTCACAGGCCAACCTCAGCCCATACCTTCTCCCGGCTGCTGTCCCAGCTTCCGGTGATATCATGTACAAATGATTGAAGCCCTGCGGTGTTTGTGTTTCAGCGTCTGGCTCAAATGCTCTCTGGTCCCTTCAAACGTCGTCTCATATGTCAGGGTTCTGTTCTGTGATGATTCTGGCTGAAGAGCATTCTGTTGTTCTCTGTATGACATTTCACTAACTGCTTGTTGGCTGGTAGACAACATAAGTTGTTTCCTCCCTCCCTCCTTCCTCTCTTTCCCCTCCTTAGCCTTTCTTCCTCTCTCAGTCTTTCTCTCCCTGTGTCTTTATCTCTTTCTACCTTCCCAACCCCAACCGCAACAGGGATTCTTCTGTAGTCCAGGTTGTCCCCAAACTGTGTATCCTAGGATAGCCTTGAATTTCTGATTCTCCAGCCTCCATCCACTGAGAGCCAGTTATAGCCATGTGCCACCTCCCTACCTTGTGCAGCACTGGCAATCAAACCAAGGGCTTTATGTACGCTACTAGGCAAGCGCCTTAGTGACTGGGCTACATCCCAGGCCCATTCGCGTCTGTTTTATAGATATGGTGAGCAGTCTCTCGAGGAGCAGGGTGCTGACGTTTCTTGGAATGTGAATTTTAGTTACCTGTCATATATACCCAGCAGTGGGATTGTTGGTCACCTCTGTGGTTTTTGTTTGTCAAGTTTTGTTTTTTGAGGCAGGGTTTCTCTTTGTAACAGGACCCTGTCAATCCTGGGCTCACTTCGTAGAGCAGGTTGGCCTTGAACTCACAGAGATCTGTCTGCCTCTGCCTCCTGGGTGCCAGGATTAAAGGTGTGTTCCAGAACGTCCCGGCTTGTTGATTTTGCCTTTTTAGACAGAGTCTCACTGTGTATCTCTGGTTGGTCTGGAACTTGCTTTATAAACCTGGGTAGCCTCAAACCTACAAAAATCCTCCTGCCTCTACTTCCCGGGAACGAAGATTAAAAGTGTGCATCAGTACACCAGCTTTGACTCTTTTTGAAACTTGGAAAGGATCCACATACCGTTGTCCACAACGGATGTACGAATTCACACTCCTGCCAACATTCCAAGCTCCCCTTTCTCCTGCTTTTCTCCAGCACTTGCTGTTTTATTTATTCCTAACCACCTTCCCCGAGAGAGAAGGATCTTATTGTGGCTTTGCTCTACATTGCTCTGCTTATCAGTCGCTCTGGTTGTTTTCATGCTCATGCTGCTCCTGTGTCTGACGTCCCCCATCCAAGTCTATTCTTCCAGACTTAGCTCTGGTAGTGTCTAATAGGGCTGAATAGTGTTTCAAGGGTAGTAAACTGATCAGATGTCTTCTTTCTCCCTTTAATGGCCAATGAACAATATGCCACATCCAGATGTGCCTTCGGGGGAGCTCGGTTCTGGGCCATTATTCGGTAGAGGGCACGTGTGTATCTGGATGCGGTGAGAGCTGCCCCCTTCTCTGTTTATCACGTGTTAGATTGTACTCTGGAAGAGCTGCGACTCTGGTGAATCGAGCAGGATTACAAGTGAGCTGGTATCCAAAGCAGTGTGCGATGGTTGCTAAGGAGCCATTCAATGCTAATTAGAAGCAATAATAGCTGGGTCTAAAAGGGCAAAAAATTAGGGCTGGAGATGGAAATGAGTTCCTACAGAGGACACGAAGGTTTCATGCTGACAAATAGAGGAGATGCACTTGCTGCTTCTAGGATGAGAGGGTGTGTGTGTGTGTGTGTGTGTGTGTGTGTGTGTGTGTGTGTGTGTGTTTCAGAGAACCAGTTAGGGCTAGGGACAAACAGGAGCAAGGAAGTGCCAACAGGAGTTCAGGCCACTCTGCAGTCAGAGAAACTGCAGCTGGCTACACTAAGTAGTAGAAAACAAGTCTGTTATTCAGAGTCAACAGCCCCAGTGATCTTGAACTTGGGCGGCAGAGTGGAAGAGAAGAGAGTGAGGTTCCTGGCAGTGAAACAGCCTCCCTGAGTTGCTCGTAACAAGATTGAAGGCAGCTGGAAAGGACCCAGACCCAAAGGTTCCCCAAGGCATTGCAGCGGATGGCATGGCTCATTGGCCACAGGAAGAGCTAGCTACAAATGTGCTAATAAACACCTCACTCTGCATTAGCCATTTAATCTCACAGCAGACGAAGACACTAAATGGTACAGCGGTGCCCAGCATGCTTTCCCAAGGTGCCCAGAGGACAGGAGGAGGAAGGATTTGAGTCTCAGCCCCTGAGTGCTCAGGTCAGACTGGAAAGATTTGTGCTGTGGAGGGGTGCAGAATCAAGGAATAAAGGATGGGCAGGCTGCAGTGGGAAGAATGGCCGTGAGAGCAAGGGAGAAGAGCCAAGGAAGGGCCAAGAGGTGGAGGGCTGCAGACAGGCAGCCTTGAATGAGGGGCAGGCAAACCGTACCCAGAAACCTAGAGGGCCTGCCAGCTACTGTCTACATACTTCAGGCCTTTGAGGAGGCTGCCGCTGTTAGAGACGGCCACAGTGCTGGAACTGCAGAAATGGAAGCAGTTGGTAAAATGTGCAGCCAAGGCGTCCCCTGTCCTTTCCTGCGTAGTTCAGAGGACTCAGGCTTTCAGAGGGAGCCTACACCAACTCTGGGAAGTTTCCAAAGAAGACCATGCTGATGTGTGTCCCGTGCATGGCCCTATAATCCAAGAGGCAGATCCTCCTGAGATGCAGAGACCTTGAGACAGTCAGGAGCAAAGCCAAGCAGTCACAGACCAAAAGTTAAATGAGAAAGTGGGAATTTGGATAAATAAGAAGTGAAGACAGAAAGTTTGGCTGGATGGACACAGTGGTCCAGGGAAGGTAAGAGTATGTTCACTGGGCTTGAATGTCAGAAGCTTCATCCCTGTGTTATGTTAAGATGCTGTATTAGTCAGGGTTCTCTAGAGTCACAGAACTTATGGGTAGTCTCTATATAATAAGGGAATTTGTTGATGACTTATGGTCTGTAACCCAACTCCCCAACAATGGTCAGCAGCATCAGTGAATGGAAGACCGAGGATCTAGCAGTGGCTCAGTCCCACAAGGCAGGCAGGCGAAGAAGAGAGACTCTTCCTTCTCCCAATCCCAAGTAGGTCTCCAGGAGAAGGTGTGCCCCAGATTAAAGGTGTGTACCACCACTCCTGGATCTGGGACTTGCTTTGTCCCAGAAGACCTTGAACTCAGAGATCTCCTTGCCTTAGTCTCCTGGGATTCATAGCCTCTATGCCTCAAGATCTCCATACTAAGATCCAGGTCAGAAACTTGTATCTCCCAGCCTCAAGATCAGGATTATAGGTGAGCCTTCCAATTCTGGATTGCAGTTCATTCCAGATATAGTCAAGCTGACAACCAGGAATAGCCACTACAGGTGCTATGCTACCTTTAAGAGGTGGGGCCTACTGGGAGTTGGGTAGGTCAATCCCCCCCCAATACACACTTTAGCAGGGTTTAGATATAGAGGCTGGGTCTGAGCACCTTAAGGAGGATATGGATGAATATGATGACTGACCTGTCCTAATTCTCCCCGGCTTCCTGCCCCACTGTATGATCTTCCCCTCTTCCACATACTTCTGCCATGATGCCGTTCACTAGGAAGATGTCACCCCAGGCACCACACGCTGACACTATGCCCTTGATCTCTAAAACTGAGCTAAATAACCCTCTTTTCTTTATCTATTACCCAGCCTCAGATATTTTGTTATAACAGAGAAAAAAAAAAAGGCAACCACAATAAGCAAGCCCTGTTTCTTGTTGTGAATTCCACCTGTCCTCTGAGGAGTACTGTGGCTGTGGAACAGTGCCCAGTGCTGAGTTCTTCACTGCTCATGAACGTGTCTGGAAGCTGCCAATCAAGTCATTATAGATTAGCTAGAGCCAAGCTTGAGTCTTCTGGAGAAGTGTCCATCCATCTCTTCGACATGAGTCTTCTGGCATTTTTGTATCCACATTCTGAGGGTGCCTCAGGCCTGGGAGAGCAGGGATGTACTTTCTCTGAGGAGACAGCATATGCTTCTCAGGTGGCAGCTGCCCTGTACCTGGACTAATGCAAAACATAGCTAAATTAACTAATTAGAGGATTGGCAACTCGAAGGTACTAAAAGATGGAGCTCCCTGCTCCCACTGTCTCCTGGTGTTCCCTGCAGGGAAGACCTGTTCAGTCATCATCTGACTTAAAGACCCCAACTTTCAGTTTTGTAAATCCCTTTATTTTCCTCGGAAGTTCAGTGTTGTCAGTTTAACTTTGCCCCGTGTCCTCCTCAGAGTCTTCCAAAGTATGAGGAAGTGGGTCCGATATTCGAATCCCTAGAGGGTTGAGTCACGTTTGTGGCCAAGTGGCCACCTCCTCTCCTCTCTTCCAGCCCTCTGTCCCCAATTCTTCCCGTTTCTTCTGTGTCTGAGTTGTTCCTCTCTTCTAGACCATGAACATCAGCCACAGTTTGCTGCAATGTCTTCCATTTACCCCGTCCCTCTCTCTGATGAAATCCCCCTTCACATATTGGGGCTCATCATCTCCGATTCTTTCAGGACACTTCTGTGAGAGGATTGCCCACGGGCTGCCCCACTTGCTGCTCCATTCACCCCTTCCAGAACGCACCTAGGTGGAGCTTTGCACCAGAACATCCCAGAGCTTGGCTGCAAAGGTCCTTGTGGCCAATCCAACGGAGTCTTCAAACTCCATAGTTGTCACAGTCACAGTCACCTGTCACGGTCTGACTAGCTTCTTTCTAGAAACCCAGTTTGCCTGGTCTTGGGGATGCCTCCCTGCCCACAGTTTCTTGTCAGTTTGCTGTGCTGATTACTGCCCATGCCTGGTGGAGACTTCATTCCACTGCCTGTGGCCTCTTTCTTTAACCTCCCTCTCCTCCACCTGGAACATTCCCAGGTCAACTCATGCGGACTGGCAAGTTCTTTAAACATACTCCATGCTGACTCCCAAGTTTGTATCTCCAGATGTATTGGTCATTTTTCTCTCTATGAAATGACACCTGAACAATATAATGTGGAGGAAAGATTTATTTTGGCTTCTGGTTTTGGAGGTTTCTGTAGTTATGAGGGGGAAGATGTGGTAAAACAGATTATACTGGCCAAGAAGTCCCTGGGGGATTTCCCCCTTCTCCCATTTATTAGATGTGCTACCTGCACTCAGGGCCAGTCTGCTCTATGTTGGAGTATGACTGTGAACTATCCTCTGTGGGCTCTGAGTTTAAACACTTGGTGTCAAGCTGTTTTGGGGACTAACTGGAGAAAGGGATCATGGAAGGGAGGTTGAGACTGACAGCCCAGCCTTACTTTGGTCCCGCCCTCTTGCCTCCCAGTTCATTGGATTGTAAACATTGTGTTTCACTCCCTCTGTCATAGACAACCCCACCCCAGCCACTATGCTTCCTACCATAATAGATCATACCTCACAAACTGTGACCTTACACGAACCCCTCTTCTCTCTTTTAGATGCATTTATTTCACTGTATATGTATTTTGCTTGTATGCATGAGCCTGGGGCCTATGGTGGTCAGGAAGAGACATTGGATTCCCTGGATCTGGAGCTGCACATGGTTGTGAGCCATGTAGGTGCTGGGAATCGAACCTGGGTCCTCTTCGAGAGAAACAAGTGTTTTTGACCGTGGACCCATTTCTCCAGCCCCAAATCTCCCCTCTCTTAGGTTGGTTTTCTCAGGTAAGGAGAAAAACAGCTAACACTGGATGTGCCTTGTTGAGCTTTTAGACACTTTTCAGCTCAAGCAAGGTGGCAAAAGCCACCACACCAACCCTGGGCCATCCTAAGCCCTCAAGATGGCACAGGGCTATTTCTGGAGATGCCAGAAGTGTTAGAACATCCATCCTTGGGCTGCCTTGTTTCCTCCATGTTCCCTTTGTTGTCTTGTCCAGACTTGTGACTTTCTATTTAAGCCAAGGTTAATGATTTCTTTCTGTTCCTTAAAAAAAAAAAAAAAACCGAAACAAAACCGTAGCTTCTGCTTCATCTAAAAACTTGTCCTAGACCCCAGGTTACCTAGATGGCCTCCTGTATCCTCCACAAGCCTCTGGTTTTATGGTTCACATCTCTGCCGTGACCCATGGTGAGCCACTTTTTATGAAAAGCCTAAAGCAATCTATGTCCATTTCAGTTTTTCCCACCAACGCCCAATGGTTCCAGCGCTGCTTGTTGAAAAGACGATTCTTTCTCTACTTCACTGACGTTGCTTCTTTGTCAGAGATCCGTTGGCTGTTTTGTGTGGCTCTATTTCCAGCTTTCCTGTTCTTCCATGTCCTGGCTTTAAATATGATTTCGGTTTACACAACCAGCCAGGACGTTCCCCCCGAAGTCCCGGGGAACATACTACTGCCTCTCTATGCCTGCTCTTGGATGCCTAACAGCAGAGTGAGTGCATCCGAACTAACAGAGCTTTATCACGTGCCTCAGTCCCCTCCTCCATCTCACAGAATGGCAACCCCTTCATGCTACTCAGGCCCAGAGGATCTCCGATTCCCCTCCTTACCAAGTACAGGCTGACTGTTCTTCAGAACAGAGCAGGAACGTAGCCATTTCTCAGCACTGACCCTGCGGATCCCAGGCTCTTTGTTTGGGTTACTCAGCCCTTCCGACTGGTCCAGACACTTCTGATCTTGCCCCCTGTTGTTGGTTGGCCACTGAGTACCTCAGGGTTCCTCCCGCATCATGCCATTCTCTGCTCACTTCCTTCCAATATCTCCCTCTTGGATTCAGGAGGGATTTAAGAGATCTTATATGGAATCAGCCCCAGGGGCCCCCGAATGTCCCACTGTGGGGTGTGAGGAGGAGGGACACACACACACACACACACACACACACACACACACACACACATATCTCTTGCTATATGATGCCTTGGGGCTACCTTGAAATTATTCCAACAACAAGACTATCACTGGATGAAGCCTCTAGAACTTGTATCTTGAGATTATTAGCCCAGAAGCTGCCTTTTTTTTATAAAGTAGGGTTATTTCATTATGGTAACAAAGCTAAGCTGCTATAGTAGCCGTAATCTCTTTTGCTGTTTGCTCCACCCACTTACCCCTGTAACCCACCTCCTTATACTCCCCTTGATCCTCCTGCCTCAGCCACACATACTCCTGGCTCCTCTCGGTTCTTAGTTCCCTTAGTCTTAGATTCCCCAAGTCACTTGTGCTTTTTATCCCCCACACTTTGCTCAGCCCTATTTCTTCTTCCTAGTTAGTGTATACACTACTTGTGGGAAAAATGTTCCTGGTGCCTTCAGTGGTGCCTTCAGTGGTAGCTTCCTCTCAAGAGGCTGGTGAGTAAATGGAGGAGCCAAGAGCAGAGCCTTGGCTGCCCCTCTCTGGCTTGGTGTTGGCACCTCCAGCACTGGGCAGAGGACCAAGAGCCTATGCGTGTTGCATGGAGAATGGAGGAGCTGCTTCTGGTTGGGCAGCCCTCGGCCTCCCCTTTCTTATGGTTGAGGTGGTTAGTGTGGCTGTTGGGTCATTGGCTGAACTGGGATGTGGGGTGGAAGGGCTACTGGAGGCTGGATCAAGGGTAGGGCTGGAAAGGGCAGAGTGGGGCAGCTCTTCTGGGTTCCTTGGTGAAGGAAAGTGAGGCTCAGGCATTCGGGGAAGCCTGCCTCCATCCAGGTCTGGGCATCTGGTTACCCCCCTTTCCAGAGGACAGCACAGTTGTCAGATAGACCTTGGGGCACCACCACAAGGAAGTCACATTTCCAGATCCTTCCTGCCCATTCTCCTGCCCTCTTTTCCACCTTTGTGCTAAGAGGAGGAGAAAAGAGGGATTGGGCATACCAAGCAGAGTCCTTCCCTCTGGCCTCTAGGCGAGTTTGGCCAGAGTTAGAAGAAGGGCCAGATGTGAGGCTAAGATTTGAAGTAGATTGAGCTGAGGGGGAGATCTGAGCTCTACCAGAGTAACCGAGGGAGGGAAAGAGATTTCCCCTGAGTACACTGGGAAGGGGAAGGAGGAAAAGGGGAGCCAGTAGACACAGGAAACAGCAGTGTGTTCTGTTAACTAAAGCTCAGCATCCTAGGGAGAATAAACGGTGACCTGAGCAGTGAGTCTGCAGGTCTAAACCCATGCACAACAGCAGACACCTTTGCTTTTCCAGCCAGCCATACTCAAGACGGAGATTAAAAAGCAGAGAGCAGCTTCCTGAGAATATCTTTTACATTATTCCAAGAGTCTTCAAAACAGAATTTAACACACTAAATCACGAGCGCTTATCTCATCTCCTTGCTGTGTGGCTTCCTCAGGGACCCGTAGGCAGAGAAATGGCACTGGGCTTGTCTTCACGTCTCAGCAGTGTGTCACTGTGCTTTATTACAGAACCATAGAATTCTAGAAATAAATGACAGGATTTAGTCTAATTCTTCCTTATGTATAAGATGAGGCAGCTTCCGAGAGTCGATGGCTTCACCAAGATCATGCTGTTGTAGACAGAATAATGTCCCTGGATAGTGTCTGTATTCTTATTTAGGATGTGTGTGAATGTATTCCCTTAGAGGGCTAAAGGAAGGATCTTGTGGCCAGAGCTTTTCCCGGAGTGGCCAAGCATAATCACAAGGGTCACTGTGAGAAGGAGGCAGAAGTGACAACAGAATCCAAGAGCTCAAGCGGGAAATCATGGGACTGACCAAACACCTCAGCAGCTTATGATGTGTGGCCCCAGCATGGCTTCTTTCAGTGGCTGGTGGCGGGAAACATTCATGGATTAGGTCTCTCTCAAACAAGCTTCCTGTCTTAGTTAAGGCTTCCATTGCTGTGAAGAAGCACCATGACTAAGGCACAACATTTAATTGGGGTTGGCTTACATGTTCAGAGGTCCAGTCCTTTATCATCAAGGTGGGAGCACGGCAGCATACAGGTAGACGTGAGGCTGGAGGAGCTGAAAGTTCTACACCTTGATCCAAAGGAAGTCAGGAGCAGACTCTTTCTAGGCAGCCAGGAGGAGGGTCTCCACACCCACACCCACAGTGACACATTCATCCAGCAAGGCCACACCTCCTAATAGTGCCACTCCCTGGGCCAAGCATTCAAACTACCTCACTTCCTCCATGAGACCTCACAGTGGCCCTGGTTGGAGAGAACCTCTACCCCAACCAGTGTGGGAACCGAAGATTATGCACAGCCAGTGCATACATGACAAATCTTGTTTCCTCGTCTAGCTGGCTACTTCTGTGGCCGAGTGAATAAAGTCACACACAAGCTTTTTGATTAGGCCAAGGGCACTGGCCAGAAGGGGAGACTGGGAGAACTGTTTTCAGGGGACAGTCATGTCCAAGGAAGTCCAGGGGAGATCTAGCATGTTACACAAAGTGACGGCAAGTCCATTAGATCTGGACTAGATGTCATCCTGATCTTACTTCCCTTGGGTCTCTTCCAAGTACCCATGGCCACTCCTCCCTCTCACCTCACCAAAGGGGTGGGGGATGGAAGGTAGAGGTGGGCAGTGACTTCAGCCCTGGTTGTAACATCTGAGTCCAGACAATTTACAGTGACTTATGATCACGTCCAGGATTTCAGAAGTAACTTGATGAGGGCACAGACCTCGAAGCCAGAGTTTCACTCTTTCTGGGTAAGGGAGGGAATGTGGCCCTCCTTCATTGTCTTCAGGCTGGGATTTAGAATCGCCCAGTAGACACGCCTCTAGATGCGCCTTTGAGGGAGTTTATAGAGGTTTTACTGAGGAGAGGAGACCCACCCTGTATGAGGCTTGGACGAGAAAAATGAAGAGGGAGACAGAGAGCTGAGCCTCAGGTGTACCAGCCAGCATCATTTGCTAGCCAAGAGCCAGGCTGAGGACAAGTGTCCTGCTGAAGGCAAGTGTCAGGCACTGGAGATTCTGTATGGCTGAACGGAGGAAAATTCTCGTGGCTTCCCGGGGCTGAGTTTGACATTACATGCTACTTCAGTGTATGCAACCTCACCGACAGTGGTAAGGCCAACACAAATTCCTAAATGAAAATTCGTAAAAGCTACAGGCCCGATACACTTCAGATTCGTGGTATTCATTTAACTTGATGAATGTAGGCGTGCCGAAATTAACTCGCCACTCACAGAGTGGACAGAGCCATCTTCATTGTGAACAGTCTCTTTAATGCTTGCATTTGCTAGGATCCTGGTGTAGCGGTACCTGCTTGTCATCCTAGCCTTCAACTGGCTGAGGCAGGAGGATTGAAATGGGTTTGAGACGAGCTGGACCACACAGTAAGAGCTGCCAGGTTTCCCAGAATAAACTGGGGCAGCTGCTCTCTGGGTTAGCCGCATCCATCTTGCTGGGCCGTGACCAGCCAGCCTGCCCAGCTTCCTCTGTAAAAGTATCTGTTGGGCCTCCGCAGTTCGTCCCTCACAACAGAGGATTTGGCAGTCAGGGCAAGACTGAAAGGTTATGAAAAACAGACTTGGAAACTAAATATCTTAGCAACCAAGAAGAAAAGGGCACGGCGCTTCTCAGGAAGTCGCAGATGCATGGTGCTGTGAATAATGCTCGTGACAGTGACCCCAAGTGAAGGAGAACGGCTCAGCGGTGCCAACAATCTCACGCTTAGAAGAGCAAGACAATCCCGTGCGCGTCCTTACACAGTGCAGTTATCTCCAGGCTTCTGTGTCTGGGTATTCCTTTGTGACAGGGAGAAGGGTGTGTGTGTGTGTGTGTGTGTGTGTGTGTGTGTGTGTGTGTGTGTGCGTGTGTCCGTCTGCGTGTGTGCGAGCGCTGCCTCGGATGGTTAGCAGTGCCCCTCCCCACCCCAGCACTTAAGGCTCCTGCTAATTGCCCCATCTTCAGGGTTCTGGAATGACACCGGACCTGCCGAGTTTCATCTTCACACCTCTTCAGGCCTCTTGTGACGGATAATTATGGTCGAGTGTGAGTATCAACAGGAAAGCAGACCTCTTATCTCTGCATCAGGCACTTAAATGAGCATTTTAAGGCAAATTATTAATAACCGTGCTTGAGAAAATGATCTCAGCCAAAGCTTTGAGATACCAAGCCGTGTTACACTTGCAAGAAAAGGCCGTTTCCACGATAAAACGGGGGTGCGTTATGAGGTTACTTAACTTATCTAACAAATATTTATTATATACCTTTACCATTTAATATTCTCTATTAGAGACCTCGGGATATAAGATTCAGTTAACTGACGGGCAGGACACACCCCACAGCTTCCAGACGCATTTACTATTCCGAAAGATGTGTGATACAGAGAAGCTCGAGAGGGTCTGAATATGTGATGAGATGTGAGCCCCCACTCCAGCTCCTTCCCGTCACCCCGGCTCACCATGGGGAGCATGCAGGAGGGGCTGCCTTATGGGAGATGGTGGAGGCAGAGGCCAAGGGGGTGTGCGACAGAAGCAAATCGATTCCTCTGGACAGGAAGTGGCTGGGGAGATTCCGGCTAGGGTCTTAACACCCTCGAAAATGCAGTGACTGACAGGTGACAGGCAGGGACCATCAGAAGGGAAGGCTGATTCAGGTGATCAGGAAGGAAGTCTGATAGGGAAGAGACATTTTTATACTATGCGTATGTAGAGTGTGGGCACAGCAAGGGGAGTCAGGGAGGGGCTGAGGGAGTCAAACCGCACTTAGTGTAAGGAGTAGCAGGCTGGGGGCTATGGATAGCTATAAAGTCTGACCTGTCCGTCCCATTTCTCCCTGTCTTTATGTTCCACCATGTGACCTCTGCCTCTTCCACATACAGTCACAGTATGGTTAGGACTTCAACCGGTGACACCTTTAATGCACATACAGTCACATATGACAACACAAACACCCAAGCTGGTGTCTCCCTTTGACTCTGCCCTTTATGACCGATGACGCACTGCAGCCCCCCTGCTGTCATTCTATACCTGTGACGTTCCTCACCCACTCCCATTTCTCAGATGTAGAAACTTGCTTTCAGAGGGGACAGTCTTCTCATCACGTAGCTCAGTGGCTGGATTTGAACTCAGAACGACCTGGGTCCAAAGTTAGGTCCTTCACCTCTATATCAAGTCTTCCTCATTGCATTTGGCTGTGGACAGCAGAATTTGGCCTCAACCCAGGCAGGCGAGGGTCACACACCCAGGTGCCTTCCCCAGTCACCCTCCTTTTTTTTTTTTTCCTTGAGACAGGGTCTCTCACTTTATCTGGAACTCACTGATTCAGCAAGGCTGGCTAGTCACTAAGCCACAGTGATCTGCTTGTCTCTGCCTTTGGGATGACAAACGCATTTTACCATGCTCAATGTTTTCACATGGGTTCTGGGATCAAATTAGGTCCTCACATTCACATGAAAAGCCCTTTACCAACTAAGCCATCTCTCCAGCCTCAGTGTGGTGGTTTGAATATGCTTGACCCAGGGGAAGCGTGACCTTATTGGAGTAGGTGTGGCCTACTTCACAAGGAGGAAGTGTGGCACTGTTGAGGGTGCCTGGAAGCTAGTCTTTTCCTAGGGGCCTTCAGATAAAGATGTAGAACTCTCAGTCCTCCTGCACCATGCCGTCTGGATGCTGCCATGCTCCTGCCTTGATGATAGTGGACTGAACCTCTGAATCTGTAAGCCAGCCCCAATTAAATGCTGTTCTTTATGTGAGTTGCCTTGGTCATGGTTTCTGTTCACAGCTATAAAGCTCTATCTAAGACACCCAGAATATGTTTTTGCAACCCCATTTTGCAGAGGAAGAAACCAAAGCTTGGAACATTTAAGTGGCTTGTCTGAAGCCACAGAGTAAGGCTTTACAGGACTGAGTCTGACTTTGAGGTCAGTTCTCTTTCTCTGTCAGTATACCTTCTCTAAAGAATAAGGTAGACTCTAAGATGCGCGTGCTGCTTCTCGTTAGCATTACTTAAGAAACGGACGTAACTATTTTACTAAGGTTCACATTTACTAAATGCAGTAAGCTTTCTGCCACTCTGGAGGAAAGGGTTGGCTTCCCCAGAGCTTCCCTACCTCCCCATTGAATGGTCCTGTATTCTGCACTAGAAGCAGCTATGAGGCTGCTCTGTATTGTGGGGTATCCAACAGAAAAGACTACTCCAACTCAGGTTCAAGCCAACAGAAAATCCTTATTGGCTGGTCATTGATTATTCTGGGTATTCAGGACTCATGTGCAGTCCCAAGCTTTTCTCGGGATAAGCTTTTAAGCACAAAGCCCACATCCTGCGTTGGCACACCCCAGCAAGCACAGTCATCTAGAAGCAGAACTGCAGAAGTCAAGAAACAAAGCTAGCACATTTAGGGACTTTCCCAGAACCATGGACTTGGATGGATTAGGCCTCTGTTTTTGTTTGGGCAAGTGTTTGCTGCCTCCATGCTGGGTTCCGGGGCCTGAATGGTTACTCCATCATGGTGTCACTTGTGCTAAGATCTGGGGCCTGTTACCCATGGAAAGCAAAGAAGGGAACATACTTAATCTCCACTGTGACAATCATATCAGGGAGACTTATGGTGCACCGGGGGAGGGAACTGCAAATGGCTGAAAGGTGATTATTTAAGGTTCAGGCTCCCCTTGTGTAGGGTGTAGAAATAAATAGATGAAAATAGAGGTCAAGAAGAACCTGCTGCAAACGAAAGGCAAACAGGCCTGTTTTGTGTGCAATACCAACATCTGCTTACAACAGCCTTTTCTGCCGTCTCTGAGCAACCATCTTGAAAACAATGCCATAGCTTCTCAGTTTCTCCGCAGGTCCTCAGTAGGTTTCTAGAACTCTTGGGGCATGAGGAGTGTCTTATCCTGCTGTCTCCTTCCTCTGTTCTTGATGGTCTTGTCCTCACTGTCTGCCTAGGACATGTCCCTGTGCTGAGGAGGCAGGGGTGAAACGATGGCTATCACAGAGGCCGTTTTAGTTAAAATTGACCTCATCTGTGCATGTTGTAAGCCATGCTTTGAAATCCCTCAACACCCTGTCCTCTAGCTCAGTCGTTTCCCCAGCAAAGTACAGGTTGTTATGTGCTTTCCAGTTTCCAGGGACACTAGGGAATCTGTGTCCCCCCAATCTTGTCAGGGGCTCTACCATTGTCCCCTCTTGCAGACTTTGGTCTACCTTATGCTTCCTATCCCTGCTTGCTGGAGAAGATGCTGGGACACTTGGTGCCTCCTGTTTCAGCCCTGGAATCTGTTTGCATTGCAACAAGGCCATACTGGCTATTCAGTAAGGAACTTCTTTAGTCTCCCAGACTCCTACCCCATTCCAGGCTTTACCTCCCCTAAGAGGCTCCTGACCCTCCCTCCACTTGTCACAGGCACTGGGATAGCCAGAGCCCTCTTTCCCTGCCCTTGTGTGATGTCCTCCCTTTCCTTGTTGCCTTCTGTGGGAGAAGGGATGAGCCTCAAGTTCTACTCTTCGCTCCTCCCTGGTTTTCATTCTTTCTTCCATTTACCTCTCCTTGGCGTGGAGATGACAGGCAACCTTCTCAGAGTGGGTAAGAGGGTGTGGCTGGTTCTGGGAAAACATGCCATGTGCAGGGGCAGAGGCTCGCACAGGCTCACCCAGCTCTGTCCCTGCTGGTCCACACTCCAGTTGCTTGTTCCCGATTCCTGGGGATGTGGGGATTCATTTTGACTTCCAAGTGTCGTGTGACTTTTCCTAGGGAGATGAACAAACACCTGTCCATCCCGGGTGGGGTACTAATGACTATAGTCTGCGGCGGTGAGACAGTGGATATACTGAGGCTACTTTCAGGAGCATAGGTGGCTTATGGCTGTTGCCTTGCAAAAAGTCCTTCCCAGCATGGTGACAATTTACAAGACTGAATCCCTGGAGCTCCCTGTGCAACTTAGAGGCAGCTCCACTGGAGTCTTCCCTCCCTCGGTAATTATTTACACTTAGATAGTCCCTGGGAGGAGCTTATATTCTTAGCCATCCCTTGGGTGTTTTATGAGCCTCCTGCCTCCCTCTGGAGATGAGGAGATTTTGGTCTGGAGAAAACAGTCACTTGGCTGTGGTCACCAGCTCTGCTAGAGGGGGAGAAGTCAGGGAAGAGAGGGGAATGGCTACCAGCAGAGACAGCTGCCTCTCATTTGTCCTCTGGCCGCTCCCAGCATGCCCTATAGTCCCGGGAGAGGATAGTTCAACAGGTACCACAGGGAGTACCATGCCATCTGGGAAGAGCCTTTCAGACATCTTTAAGATAATTTGGGCAAGCGACGATTTTATTTCCCCCTCTAAATTGTTTAATTTCAAACCCAGGTACAAAGGTGGACATGATTTGGCATTGTTCTATCCCCAACCCCTGCTCTGCAAGTCTTGAGATTCTTCTTTCCTTGGTAGAAAATCATGTGACACAGGTTTTGCACTGAAGCTTGACATCTAAACTGCCCCCAGCATCTGTGCTTTCTGCTGGAACCAACAGACATTTCACCTTTACTGAAGACACAAGCCCGGGAGAGGGCAGGACCCAGAGGTGCACCTCAGTCCCTCCCCAAAAGGCTGATGTAAGATTGACTTGGGGAGGGGGGGATAGATGGGGGGGGGAGAGAGAGAGAGAGAGAGAGAGAGAGAGAGAGAGAGAGAGAGAGAGAGAGAGAGAGAGTAGGGGAAGGAAGAGCAGGAAGGAAGGGAGGAAGAAGGGAAGAGAAGAGGGAGGGAGGGAGGGAGGGAGGGAGGGAGGGAGGGAGGGAGGGAGGGAGAAGGGAAGACTTCTCTTCACTCCTCAGTTCTGAAGCCCATGGGTTTTTCTACAAAGAATTTACCAAGAGTGAGTCTGGAGAAAAAATATTAGCATGTCACTTTGGGGGAATTGACATTAGGACATTGTCTTGATTTTGGACCTACTTGGTTTGAATTTTATAAGAAAGCACTGGACGACTCACCAAAAAGAATTCGCCCAAAAATGTTACACAAGAGGTTTTGAATAAAAATAAGCCATAAATAAACAACAAGTTCTCCATAGGCCTGGTGCAAGTGGGTAGCAATAACGCTGTGTTTACTGCCATTCTCCCAGTGAAGATATTTATAATTCAGGGTAATTCATTGTATCAGTCTGGCATTTATCAAATTCTCATCGTGGTGTTAGAGTGAGAGCCGTTTCCTAGGAGGTGTCATTGTAATAAACTATAATTAGTGGCTTATCAACACGCATAATTTATTGTTGAGAGGAAGAGGGACGTGGTCATGAACATGCACATAGCTTCTGTCTCTCAAAATCACCATCGGGCTTCTGGCCTAGGCGGGGGTTCTGCAGCACGCCAAGGTCAGTCTTAATTTCAACCAATGGGTTTTCCTCTAGGGGGCAGCACAGCGCCAGTCCCAGGACCCACTAACCATGCTGCCCTCTCCCAGGACCCACTAACCATGCTGCCCTCTGTTCTTTTACAGCTTCCTCACTGGGTACACTGCAGTTAGGACTCCACAAGCAGAAGCCAGCAGCCCACCTAAGGAGGAGCCATGCAAGACAGGCTGCCTGGGCTCACAGGACACAATGCGGATCCTCAGGCTACAACACAGGACCCGGGCGCTGCTCTGACCCCTCGTGTCTTGTGTTGCAGCCGGAGGGACGCAGGTCTGCAGCAGAGCCTGCCTGGTGGCCCCTGAGAGATTTGACATAGGGCAAAGCACTTTGGAAAGGCTAGGGCAGAAGGAGAGTGGGTTGTATCGTAGATCTTGAACCCAAGGCTCCTTCATCCTCCATTCAGCCAGGTATGTGGAACCTGGGGCCTGTAGGACGAAGAGTCTGACTGTGTGTGCTGAGCACAGCTAGGAATGCAGCCCAACACAAAACCATAAACATGAAATAAGATAAACCGGGGGTGGGGGTAAATTCTCTGTGGTATTTTACCTTGAATGTTGTAGGTGGCAACATAGTGTAATAGTGTTGCAATTTTGAACTTTTGGACAGGTTCGATAGCAAGGAGGCTGGGGCAATCCTGAGGACACAGGGTACGTAAGTGATGCTTGGCTTCCTCCTTGGGGCCTGGGAGTTACTTTTTTGCAGTTCCCCATCCAAAAGTTCTCATGTATTTCCTTCATTTATAACCAGATCCTCCCCACCACCTAGAACTGCCTGCTGTGACTCTCAGTGTTTGCCTGTATCCCAGGCAGAAAGTATCCACATGCTGTACTTTAATAAACCTCGCACTGTCTACAGACTGTGTACACTGTCTACTGTGTACATTTTAGAAATGTACTAAATGCATTCAGTTCAGTATTTTTTCCTTCTCTTGCGTGCCTTGGAGGGAAACTGAGTAAGAAGGGAGGTTATTTAGTCTGAACCAATGGGAAAGCCAGGAATTTGAAAGGATCGTGAGTCCAGAACTGCTCTGCCTCGGGATAAGAAACTGTCAAACTAAGATAGCCATGTTGGATGGCATCCATACACTAGACACTGTTTTGTGTCCTGCCTTAGTAAAGACAAACAAGAAATTCAAATCAGGTCAGGAAAAACCTGGCTCCCAGCACTTAGACAGTCCAGAGGAGGAAACGAACAGACGCTGGGTGTAACTGCAGATAATTATTCTGTAAAATATTCTGAGACTTTGTCGAGGGACATGAGCTACATACAGTGGAGTAATCAGGTAAGTAAACACTTTAGGGACAATATACGCAATGTGACTACCAAAAAGGGAAGTCTTTTAAACTTCTCTTTTATTACATTTACTCATTTCATTTTATGTGCAGGGCTTTCTACATGTGGTATGCGTCCCATGCATGCTCGGTGTCCACAGAGGTAAGAAGAGGGCACTGGCTACCCTGAGCTGGAGTTATGGGTGGTTGTGAACCACCTTTGGTGCTGGGAATCAAACCCAGGTCCTCTGCAAGAACAGCAAATGCACTTAACGGCTGAGCCACCTCTTCAGCCTTGGGAAGTCTTACAAGATGGAGAGACTGTTTTATAACTGAGAGAGGACAAACACCAGAGTGAATGTAGTGTAGAATCAGAGCACTCACCTTCAGGTTATCATTTCATTGTGGATGGATACACACACACACACACACACACACACACACACATACACACACATAAACACACACATACACACACACATACACACACACATACACACACATACACTCACATACACACACAGTCACACACAAACACACACATACACACACAAACACACACAAACACACACATACACACATACACACATACACACATACACACACATACACACACATACACACATACACACACATACACACATACACACACACACACACACACACACACACACACACACACCGGCATGTGCATGCACAGCTCTTCCTTAACTCTTGTCTACAGAGGAGACCCGAGGACTTTGATATCCCAAGAAGGCAGAGCACACCTCACACCCAGATCTTTGTTTGCAATGACTGTGTTACCTGAACAATGTCCAGAGCTTCCTTAAAGAAGTGGCTTATTCTAGGTCTGGGATAAGACATACAAGATAAGCCTGGATCATCTGGTACCATAAAGAAAGAAATGCCAGAGAGAGCTGGCAAGATGGCTCAACAGGCAAAGTACTTGCCTGATGGGAGAGAATGACTCCAGAGTTTTCCTATGACCCCCACATGTGCATCTAACCCCATCCCACACATACTAATAATAATTTTTAAAAAGCGATACTCAACCAAAGGATGTAGAAGCGAGCTGAAGGGCTAGCACGACTGTATTTGGGACTATTTGATTACCAAATACACATGTGTGTTGTGGCAGGTTTTGGTGGGGCAGTACAGGGTCTCACTATGTAGGTAGATCAGGCTGGCTTTGAACTCATAGAACTCTTCTCTCACTCCTGATTGAGGTTCTGCCTAAGCTGAATGACTCGAATCTAATCACAAGGACCCATCAGAGGAGCTGGAACTGAGATACAACCTAGAAGATACCCAAGCTATAATATTCAAAGCCTCGGTGTCCTGAAAAGCCAGTGCACACTGACAGAGGAATGTTAGGTTCTCTGAGTAAGGTTGCAGATGTTACTTCTGTTCGTTCCACTAAAATTTTGTTAGATCTGTTTTATTTGACATGCATGAGTGTATGTGCTTGGGGGCTGTGTAGCTCAGAAGAGGATGTCAGATCCCTGAAATCAGAGTTACTCATGGCTGTGAGTCATCACAGCTCCGAGCCACCATTGTGTGTGTGACACATGTGGGGGTGTACGGCTGCACACATGGAGGTCAGAGGACAACTCTGGCCCACAAACAAGTGCTCGTTTTGTCCGTCTTCCCATTCCTTCCATCGGTTTTACACCTTTTCTTTGTTTAGGATCCCAGATGGGTGGATGGCTGGGTTGACTTTTGAAGCAGGGTCTCTCTCTGTGGCTGTAGCTGTCCTGGAACTCACTATGTAAACAAGACTGACCTGGAACTCACAGTGCTGGGACCACGCCTGGGGCCGACCTCGTTTTTGTTTCATGAGTTGCACATGAAGAAGATTGGTCCATATGTGTTAAGGTCACTGTGTCCTGTTCAGGTGATTATTTCACAACATTGATGATGATGATGATGATGATGATTATGATGATGACGATATAATTATATTTTGATTCAGGGTCCCATGTATTTCAGGCTATTATGAAATTCACTGTGTAGCCTATAATGACCTTGAACTATACCTCTGGGATTACAGGCATATATCACTGAAACCCAGTTTATGCCATGCTGGAGAGGACCCAGAGCCTCAAGCCTGCCAGTCAAACACTCTGCCCACTCAGCTACACCTCCAGCCCTCATTTGCCACCCCCCCCCCATTGTCCTTCCTTCTGATCTCAAAGCCCATTTTCCTAACAACGGGGCCACACTGACATTCTCAGGATTAGTGTTTGGATCTTTTGAGCCTTTTACTTTTGGTCCATCTGTGTTTCTATCTAGTGTGAATCTTCTGTAAGTACCAGGTACTAAGAAAAACACAACTGACAGCATATACCTTTTACTGCAGTATTAGCCTGTTAGGAGTCACCATAGCCCCTGGCATGGTTAGGCTCAGTCTGTCATTTGCCCTTTCTGTTCTCCCGACCTGTCCTCCCTTTCTTGAGGATTAGCCTTGAGCTTTTCGGTTATTCTACTCCATGCGTTTGCTTTCTAACTACACCCAACAGAGTTCTAACTCTCCCCTCTGTCCTTCTATCACTTATTGATCTAGGGAGGGAACTAATTATTATGTAAAGACTCTTTAATCATCACACTTGACCTCGGATTAGCATTACTCTATTTCTCAGTCAGAGACACAACGGTATTTCATGCTGTTTCCCACTCTGTGTTGTTTTGTTGGGTGTTTTTACCTTCTCTGTGTTATAAACCCCTCTAAACACTGTTGATTTCAGCTTTCAGCAATGAATATTCTTTCTAAGTCTCTTGTCTTGGAATGTTTTATAGATTCACGAGAAGAAAGTAACATGGAGATCCTGACTGTCCATCCCTTACCAAGCAGCAACACGCTGCCTGATTACTACCACAGAACTAGGAAGCCTATCGGTTCACTATTTCAGACTGTGCGTGCCTGTGTGGTTTATATAGTTACCTGTCGAGACAGAGACCTGTCCATTGCTGCACGAGATGGCCTGGCACTTTGGTGTGCCCATCACACTCATTTCTTGTCCCTCTGATCTCTGTTCTCCTGGCACCCATAAACTTATTCTCCATCTCTACAATTCTGTTAGTTTGAGAATGCTACAGAATTTGACTCATAATATGTAGTCTTCCTGAGATAGCTTTTCACTCTTTAATAATGCCCTAAAATCCAAGCAACCGTGTGTGTCACTGATCAATACAGTTTGCCCTTTTTATTTTAGGGTAGTGTTCCATTATAGAAATCTAACAGTTAGTTTACCTACTGCCTTAATTACTTTTCTATTGCTGTAATAAAAACACCATGATCAGGGAACTTATAGGGGTGAGAGTTGACTGGGGCTTGCCGTTTTGCTGAGACCGTTATGGCAGTAGACGGATGGGCATGGTGCTGACAGTAGCTGAAAGTTTACATCTGCTCCACAAGCAGGAAGCAGATAGGGAGAGAATTGGAATGTGGGCACAACTGGAAGTGGTGTGGGCTCTGAAACCTTCAAGCCTACCTCCAGTGACACATTGTCTCCAACAAGGCCACACCTCCTAATTCTTCCCAAACAGTTCCACTACTCAGAGACTCAGAATTCAAACATAAGGGCCTTTGGAGGCCATGCTCATTCTGACTCCCACACCTGTTGGGGGCGTTTGGACGGTTTTATATTTTGGCAATTATGAATAAATCTCCTAAGAAGATTTATGCACAAGGTTTTCTGAGAGACAATAGTTCTCAGTCCTCTGGAGTCAATTCCCAAGATTGCAGGTGCTGGGCCATTGCAGGTAGGTGTTGTGGGTAGGTGCTGTAACCATTCGATCTTTTCCAGAGTGGTATCCACCTCACATCCCGATATCTGCCTACCTGTGAGAGCCACTCCTTCATAGTCTGACTCATCCCATTAGGCTTTTAACACTATTTTATTGTGGTCCAAGTCTTTATTTTACCACAGCCAATAGTGTTGAAATCCCTTCTCATGGTTATCTGCCACCTGCCTGTCTGTCTTGGTGAAAAATTCATTAATGTCTTTGGCCCAATTTCTTTCTTTTTTCTGTTTTGATTTTTTTTAAAGATTTATTTATTATATATAAGTACACTGTAGCTGCCTTCAGACACACCAGAAAAGGGCATCAGATCCCATTACAGATGGTTGTGAGCCACCATGTGGTTGCTGGGAATTGAACTCAGGACCTCTGGAAGAGCAGTCAGTGCTCTTAACCACTGAGCCATCTCTCCAGCCCCCTGTTTTGATTTTTTAAGACATGATCTTGACGGGGCTGGGGATTTAGCTCAGTGGTAGAGCACTTACCTAGGAAGCACAAGGCCCTGGGTTTGGTCCCCAGCGCCGAAAAAAAGAACCAAAAAAAAAAAAAAAAAAAAAAAGACATGATCTTGACATGTAGCTCAGTCTGGACTTGAACAAATATGAGAGGGAATGTGTAGATTTTGTACTTCTGACCTTCGGTTACCTCATTAAATATACTCCCCAAATTCATGTTTTTCTGCAAATTTCACTTTATTTCAGTGGAATAAAATTCTGATTATTTCTAGAGTTCCTCTCCCTCCCCTTCATAATGCTACACCTATTCACTCGTTTTACACCTTTCATTTTAATCACTTAGTGTATATATAGTCATTGTTTTCATAAGTTTTTGTCTGTTGATTCTGATATCTCAGCCATGCATAAATTGTGTTAATTTGCTGTTTCCTCTTGATTGAGGATTTCATGTTGTGATCACTTTTTTCTGACATCGTTAGGCATTGCTAATGATATATGGTATCGATTCTGGGCTCTGCTGCCTTTGTCTGAGGTTGGATAGTTTCTGTCCTAGAGATGGCTAGATTATTAGTGTTACACTTGATCTCTTACCGTTTGAGCTTTGAGCCAATTTTTTTTTTCTTTACAGGTGAAACCTTTTGACGAATGGATTGTAATAAATCTCAGTGAAGAGCCTTGCATATTTTCAGACTTACAGTAAACGACAGCCTCTGATGTTGATATATTGGAAATAGCGGGGTTGCAAGCTCCTACTAATGTGAGGATTTCCTCAGACTCTAGACCAATTCCAATCATTTTAAATAACAGAGTTCCTCTGGGAGGGAGTCTTATAATCACCATCTGCTGTGACACACCTCATTTTATCACATCAAGAGATTTCATCACGATTATGAAATCTTTGTTTACAGTCTTTAAATTTGTATTACATTTATCTAATTTGGGTGGAGGTTCACAAGTTAGTGATGTGATGCTCTTGTAGATATCAGAGGACAACTGTCCTCTGTCTTGTGGGTCCCAGGGAGCAAACTCAAGCCCTTGGGGTTGGCTGCAGGAGCCTTAACCTGTTGAGCCCACTTGCTGGCTCAGTTTTACCATCCTTGTTATACAATAATTGCATTAGTTATAGCACAAACAATTAGAGGAGCTCACAAAGACTCTCTGTGAAGATGTTTACTGCAGCATTGTTTCTAATACAAAGAACAGAGAAAGCAGCTGTGTGTCTATTTGTAGATAATTGATTAAACAGATGTACCTCGAGTTCTATATATTCTATACAATGGAAAGCCACACAAATAACAACTCTGTATTTAAGGCTGTAGGAAAACACACCCACTGTGTATTAACCAAGAAAAGCTTGTTAAACAGAGAACAATCTGCTTTCCATTAAAGAAACCCAAACAACCCCCAAGTGTGTGTGTGAGATTGTCACGTGTCTAACTTACCTTTAGGAAGCATACAATGGATTATTTTTCTTTTTCATTTGCACTGGGGATCCCCAAGGTAATCCTCAGTTTTGATGACTTACTGGGAGACTCATAGGATCCCCCAAAAGCTGGTTCAGTTTATTCACTATAGCAGGATGCTAGAGATGAATAGCAACAGTGGGGAAAGCCACGGGAGAAACTAAGCCATCACCCCCTGGAGAATTGCATCCAGATTCCTCCAGCTGTGGTGTGACAGGACATGAGAACTGCTCCCATGTAGGAACACTTTGAGCTTTGGAATTCAGGGGCAATTACACGGACACACAGAGCCTGTGTAACTGGCCTCAGCTCCTTGTTGCAGAGTGGTGGTTTGAGTGAGAACAGCTCCTATATGTGCATATGTCTGAAGTTACTTGAACTGTTTGAGAAGGATTAGGAGGTGTGGTCTTGTTGGACTATGTGTGGCCTTACTGTAGGGCTCATGCCATTGAGAGCAGGCTTTGCGGTTCCCAGCCCAGTTTCTCTCTCTCTCTCTCTCTCTCTCTCTCTCTCTCTCTCTCTCTCTCTCTCTCCCTCCCTCCCTCCCTCCCTCCCTCTCCTCCTCCTCCTTCTTCTTCCTCTCTCTCTCTCCCTCCCTCCCTCTCTTCCTCCCTTCCTCTCCTCCTCCTCCTCCTCCTCCTTCTTCCTCTCTCTCTCTCTCTCTCTCTCTCTCTCTCTCTCTCTCTCTCAGGTGTGAGAGGTGGGGGCAAGGTCTTATATAGCAGTCTGGCCTCAAGAGTGTTACCAAGAGTGGTCTTGAATTTTTGAAACCCCCTACTCCTAGCTCCATGGTGTGGACCACTATACCCAGTTTCTGCAACACTGGGAATTGAGCCCAACACCTCTGTGCACAGTACACAAATACTCTGTCAACTGAGTGCCCTCCAGCACAAGGGAACTGTTGTTGTAAAAATATAAAAAATAAAAAAATTAAGGTTGTCTTTTACCTCGCTTGGTTCTGCACTGTGGTGCCCCAAGATGTCTGCTGGATATCTTAATTCTCAGTCAGCAAAGCGTCTCACCCGCTCTGCTCCATCCCCTATCACACTGCCAAGGGCCTCTCTCTGAGCCTGGCAGCAATCTCTTTACCTATCTAGTTCCCAAGGTAGGTCTCCATGCCAGAAACACACATCCCAACTCCGTTACACTTAAATCTACACATGAAAGAACACACAACACAATAACCTTAGATCCAATTGATAAGATATAATTGCCCACCTAAACATACAAATCCCAGTACCATCCATTCCTTAAGAACATTAATAACAACCTGTAAATACACAGAGCAGAATCTTAACATCACCTGCCATGGCTTCTCCCCCCCCCCCTCTTTTCCCTTTCTGTTCCAGTCTCCTCCTCTTCCTTCAAACTTCTCTCCCGCCCATCCTTCCTTCTCATCCAATGACAGGCCTCCTTCTGTCCTGTACCTGCCCCTCACCTGTATTTTACAAATACATGTAAAATGTCCTGAGTCCTGAGTACATGACTAGGCAGCTGTCTTTGGGGCAGTGGAATTAGCATCAAAATACAGATAACTCCAGGGCAAACCACAACAGGGAACTATTAATATTTCTATTCTGCAAAAAAGGGCAATGCTTCAAACATATCTGCATGATGTTATTTTAATATCATGTCACCAAGCTAAATCTCTATGTGCCAACCTTTTGAACTACCTTTGTGACATTTCAATAACTGCAGGTGACATGGTACTGTATGAGCATGAATATTGGCAGGCATTTCCAAGGCCTGGCAAATATCCTCATGAATTTACACAACTGGAGGCTAGGAACAAAAACTCTTCACTTTATTCTCAAAACAGAAATCTCAGTCCAGGGTGCTGAAGGACCTGAAAGCCAGGAACAGGGTGATAAGAAGGTGACTGAACGAAGGTTTGTCACCCAACCACTTGAGAGCCAAGTAATTTAAAACCATTTGGTTCTGGCGACGGCGTTTGAATTAAGCATTGGACATTGTCTTAGAAGTCTGACCTGCATGGAGACAGAAGGGCTGCTGTTCATTTGTAGGCAGTACCTGTCCCAGTCAGCATAAGCCTGACTGAGTACCCACTCTGCTCCCATCTGCTCTAGCCGCTGCCACTGCGACCTTGTTGGCTGGCACACAATGAAAGTCAGAATTGCTTGCTTGCTGTCAAGCCCTTTGCCAAACGCTTTAGATGAGGCTCAGCCATGCCGCTCTGTCAACACCGAAATTTTCAGATAAGGAGACAGAGTCGGTGCAAGACTCGGGACAGACCACAGGAGACAACGCCTCTTCATTTGGCTGCTTGATGGAGCGTAACCATGACTGGAGAGGAGCTCATTTCCAATTCTCACAACCCAGCACTTGAAAGCTGTGCCTGACGCCCCGGAGCCATGCGTCTCATCTTCCAGAAAAGGCATAAATATGTTAACATTTTAGGATAAGATCTTTCCCTCTCGACTACAAGAAATGACAGGTGTCACCCCTCCACCCCACTCCCCACCCCCAGTAGAAAAGCAAATCGCGGTGACCATTCTCTAACACTTGCAGTTTAGATCTGATCAGGTGAGTTAAGTTTCAAGTGGTAACAAATTCCAAACAAGACGATTGCAACTGAGGGAAGAGTTGCTACATCCTACTCTCCAGCCGTTAATTATCCTAAGATCTCTGCTTCCTGAGAAGTATTGTTATAATAAATTATAATTAGTGGTTTGAAGCAGATACTTAAAAAAAAAGATAGGGAGGTGGGGTGAAGAGCTCTGTAGGCACGGAACCATTTGGGTTAGAGCTACCCTAAGAAACTCTGTATTCTTTTGGCTGCCTAAAAAAGGCAACAAAAAAAGAAAACAAACAAACAAAAAACCAGTCAGTCAAAACTGCTAGTCAGGAGTCTGAACATTATTCAAACAGGAGCAAGTGAGCCCTGTTCAGGTGGAGAGGCCTTGAGAGCCTCACAAAATACTCTTCATCGTCGCTTAATGCCGAATGCTAATTGATGGATCTCTGCTGATTGCTTCTGGTTTCAAGCTGCATTTCCATCGGGCTTTCTCTGCCCTGGAAGATGCGACAGTTTAAAAAGCGCGTTAATAAACGGAGAATGGGCCCAGGAGCAGCACGAGAGCCGCAGGAGTACCTCAGATAACGACAGATGTGGGGCTGGAGAGATGCTCCAGGTGAGTAAACAGCTCTGCACACATTCTTAACCGAAGGCTGGAGCTCAGCCCTGTGGTGTGCAAGCACAGCCAGCCCTGCCCCCACAGACACTTCTTTCTTCCTGCGCTTTCTCCTCTTGGGGGCTTCCCTTCCTTGCCACCTGAAACCTGGTCGAATGAGTTTGTGTGATTGCCCTCCTTGCAAAGACGTCACCAAATCCAGTTATTTCTAGAACCACTAAGAGATATTTCTATGCACCCCCAGCCTTCCTGGGCCTACTCTGCACCTCACCCCATCCCCTCCACAGGCTGACTTCTATGGACTGTGGAAGCTGGAAGCTCCTGGGCTCCGGTTTCTGTCCAGATGAGCAGAGAGTAGTCAAGGGCAGGAGACAACCGCTGTCAAGCATCCAGCTTTCCCTATCCCACAGCTCACAGGGTTCTTGTAGCAGACCCCACCCCTTAACCCCTACAGCAAGATCACACCCCAGGGGTACCTCCTGGCCTCCCAGGTTCCTCAGTCCTTAGCTGCCTATCTGCAAACAGTTTCCTCCCTTATGCTCTCCTCACTTGCCCTTTGGAGCAGCCATGAGTTGCTTGGTGGGCCCCCAACGGATGCCTGCAGCCACATAGGTCCTCTCTGCAGCACGACTAAGGTAAATGTCACATCACACGCATGAGGAAGAGCCATTTGTCAGCTGTGCAGCCGAAGGACTTTCCCTCTGTTTGCCGAGTTGTTTCCAGTGACTGGCTCATCCCTGAGCGTCCTCTGGCCTAAGTGAAGTGCATTGTGTGTGTAGCCCTTACAAGACGCTGCTCATCCTCTTCCACTGTCTTCCCTTTGTCTATGATGAGGGGGTAACAGGGCTCACTTAGCCTTGGTTCTCGTGCATTCTTCTCTGCCTTTTTACTAATGTCTCTGAGGTTGTTCCTATAACGTCACTGGGTTCCAGGTCACATTACCCAGGCAAGGTTATCTCCTGAAAGCTGGTCTTTGTGTGTGTGCATGTATTCATGCAGAGGTTACAGATTAACCTCGATGTTCTTCCTCAGGAACCAGCCAACTTGATCTTATGAGACAAAGTTTCTTACTGGGACCTGTAGCCTTTCAATTCCGTTAAGATAGTCATGGCTAGGGAGCCCAAGAATCCTGCTGTATCCACCTTCCCAGAACTTGGATTACAAGCACACAGTACCAAGCCCAGCATTGTATTTGGGTACTGGGATTAAACTCAAGTTCTTGTTCTTATGTGGTGAATGCTTTGCCCATTGAACTATTTCATCAGTTCCTGAAGCTGGCCTTATTCTCTTCGTACATCCTGGAAAACCTGCTTGAGGAGTCCCAGGCCCCCCGGTGTGTGTGTGTTTGTGTGTGTGTGTGTGTGTGTGTGTTTGTGTGTGTACGAGAGGATGTGAAGGTAAAAGAGAAGACCAGAGGGAGAGTGTGGGAGCACTCAGACTGCTGGTTGCAGTTTTGAGGATGAAGGAAGAAGCCATGAGTGTGTGGTGCCTGTAGTGTCTACAGAGGCCAGGAGAGGGCATCAGATCCCTAGGGCTGGAGTTATGGACAGTTGTAAGCCATCATGCAGGTGCTGGGAACAGTCCCTGGTCCCTCCCCCTTCAAGAGCAGTCGGTGATTTAACTTCGGAACCATCTCTCCAGCCCATCTAGGTGTGTTAGGCAGATTTTTATATTTATTTTTAAATGTTTATTTGTATGAATATATAAAACCTTGCATCTTTCTCTGATGACATTATATTCCAAGCATTCTGAAATATCGTGCCATTAGCGTTAATTTTCAAAAGTTCTGAGAAGAATCTTATTTTAAGGATTTATTAATTTCATTTATACACATGTGGGTGTGCCTGCATGAGTTTATGTGTACCATGTGTGTGAAGGGAGTAGAGCTGCCTGCTGGGGTTACTGGGAATCGGACCAAGGGTCTCTGGAAGAACAACATTCTTAACAACTGAGTCATCTCCTTTGCCCCTGAAAAGCTTTCTAATAACATATCTTTAAATTTTTTTCCAGTGGAGTAAAAAGATCATCTTTCTAATTTGTCATTAATTTCTAGTTTTATTCCATCGTTATTAGAGAGTGCTCAAGATACTGCCATGTTACTAACACATTGCTTTGTGGCTGTCCACGTGTCCTTGAGTACAGTGCATTTTCTTTTTATCAAGGTCTGGGGCATCGTCTTCTGTCTTTGCTGCATACACTTCTATAAGATTTTCCTTGCTAATTGGATGTGGTTTGCGCACCCACAATCCCAGTACTGTGAAGTAAGGTGCCGCAGACCACCCAGGGGAGTGTGTCAGCAGAGGGACCAAGGCTTGGATTTCAGGTAGAGAACCGATTCGGCACGACAGACAGATACAAACTCGAGCTGTGTGCTGCTGCGAAAAGCTTTACTTCTTGGCGTAGATTTAAGCAGTTAGAACAGGTACATCATAATTGGCAGTCGTCCAGCTCTTATTCATCACCACACCAAATGTCTCTTGTAAGGAGGAAAACAGAACGTACAGTCTAGGAAACAGTTCTCAGCCGCAAACAATAGTTTAGAAAACTGCAGTTATACTGCCAGACTTGTGGGCACCAGGTATGCATTCATCATTTACCTTTGTCATAATAAAGTTTAAACTCTAAATTTATGGCCCCTCAGATTAGTAAGGAAACTTTTGTAACCATAGTTAACTCTTGATAAGTTTATTCAACTTGTTGGAACTTGTCTATAATCTTTCTAAAAGAATCGTTACTGTTTTGAATCATGCTAAACGAAACTTATCCAAAAGGGAGGGGAAAGGTTTTTCTGGAACAGTCATGTTGTTAGTAACTGCAATTAATTTCTCTCCTCTTTACTGGGAACTAATGGATACAGCAGTTGTATTCATCGCAGCCGTTGAGCTCATCAGGATCATGATGGTGTGAGACGTTTCCGTCTCTGAATTTTCAGTTCCTGAGACATCTAAAGGTACATGACCGGGTTGGGGATTTAGCTCAGCGGTAGAGCGCTTGCCTAGCAAGCAGGAGTCACTGGGTTCGGTCCCCAGCTCTGAAAAAAAAGAAAAAGAAAAAAAAAAAAGGTACATGACCATCTTCCCACACTGCTATATTCTTAAAATCAGATATTGTTGACAGGCTTAAAGTTACTAAGATCACCAAGGCTAGAACACAGAAGGCAAGCATAGACCCCAGTCATCATCTTTCTGTATGGAGACTGCCAGGGACCTCCAGGAGGCCAAGCCATTCCAGGCACATGCCTCTGTTCTGGATAGAAACGAAGCACAAGAGCTTCACGTCACACAGACTCTACTGGAGTGGGTGTGGCAATAAGGGGCAGGAAGACTGACAACTACCCTGAGCCATCATCTGAGTTCCCTCCAGGCTGGCCACCCACCACCCACCACCCACCACCCACCACCCACCACCCACCACCCACCACCCACCACCCACCACCCACCACCCACCACCCACCACCCACCACCCACCACCCACCACCCACCACCCACCACCCACCACCCACCACCCACCACCCACCACCCACCACCCACCACCCACCACCCACCACCCACCACCCACCACCCACCACCCACCACCCACCACCCACCACCCACCACGAGACAGAGTTTCTCTATGTAACATAGTCCTGGCTGTCCTGGAACACACTCTGTAGAGCAGGCTGGCCTCGAACTTGAAGATATGCCTGCCTCTGCCTCCCTAGTGCTCCCATTAAAGGCGTGCGCCACCACGGCCAGGGTTAGACATCATCTTAAGTTGTGCTTTTATCACTTAAGCAAGTCCTTCTTTGCCGAGCCAGCCACTTCCGGCTTGTGTTACATCTATTTGCTACAGAGTGTCAACATGCTTTCATGTTGCTTGGAGTCACTTTGTATTTCCACTTCACACTCTCACTTTGAAGCCCTGTCAGATCAACTTTTCTATGACCGTAGCTGGGTCTTGCTTTGTGAGGCAGATGGAAAAATTATTTCTTTAATTTTTTGAATTAAGACCTTTATGCATCTTAACATGGCCGCTATAGCTCATTTCAGCTTGGGAATATTTTGTTAGAAATACTCTGTGTGTTGAGCTGTATTTTACATTTTTTCCTAAATAGTCTGTTTTCTTTATCTTTTAACATTTTTCTTTCGGTGTTGAGGAAGACTTGTATTTTTACTCTTTGGTTATGTTTGTATGCCCGCCCTCCTCCTTCTCTATTTAATTTTCATCCATAGGTTCTTCTGCTTAACATTTTCCACTGTCTCTACTTCCTGCCTATATGCCGTGGTGTCACATGATCTTCAGACACGTTAATAACATCAGAGGTATTCATGTTATAAGTTGCTTAAGACAAGCTATGAGATAGGAGAAGTTGTGCTAGAAATAACTGCAAATTGCTGTAGTTTTCTCAATAGTTTTTTTTTTTTTTATTGACTCTGAAATCCCTGGTAATTGTGACCTGAGATGCGGCAGGAATGACTAAAGGCAGCAGAGGAGCTTGTTAAATTGATACTGATTAACAGAAATAAGTATTTGAATGTGCGTGCTTTAATTGGATAGCTACACACAGAAGAATGAGAGTGGGCTCTTGCTTCTCACCTTGCACAAAAATAAACTCTAAATGGTTCAAAACCCTTAATGTAAGAGCTGAAACTCTTACAGAAAAGACACTTGAAGATGCAGGCATAAGCAAGGACGCTGTTGATGAAATGAAGCCAAATATCAATTAATGGGATCCTGTGAAATAAACAAGGTGGGTCCCATACAGAGCAGGAGAGAAACCTTTGCAAAGGATTAGCACCTGTAACATACAGAGAACGAAAACTGAGACAAGCCATCAGCAACCAGTCAGTCAGTAAATACACCGATGGACTGAGCAGGCAGTGTTCAAGAGGTGAAGTATGGCTAGGCATGGCGGGGCACACTTTTTATCCCAGCACTGGGGAGGCTGAGGCAGGCAGGTCTCTGTGAGTCTGAGGCCAGCCTGGTCTACATATTGAGACCCAGGATGGCCAGGACTGCATAGAGAGATCTTGTCTCAAAACCAAAAAACAAAGTAACAACAAAAAGAGAAGAGTATACAAAAATATGTAAAACCTTAACACAGCTGTCAGAGAAACTCAATCCAGACTACACTGAGATTCCATCTTGCTCCCGCCATGGCCGTTACTATGGAAGTCAGAATGAAGGTTTTTCAAAAACAGTGGCCCTACTGCACGCCCCAGCTGTATGACTCCTGAAACCCTCCCCATCAGCACACCTTGGAGACACTTGAGCTTATGTTTACTGAACCGCTGTTTACAGTGGCCATAACGGAGCCAGCGAGCATAGACATCCATCAACTGGGGAAAAGATTAGGAAAATGCAGTGTATACACACAAAACGGAATTCTTTTCAGCCACAAAGGAGAGTGAACTCAGGAATGGGTGCAGCTGGCCGGTGGTTGTATTAAATGAAATAAGTCATGTCTTCTCTCATTGTGGATCCTGTCTTTTATACAGATACATGAAACCACGCGTGTATATACCACATGTGTATATGTGTTGTGAAAGTAGAGGTAACATTGTCCAGGGAGACCCAGGGACCAACAGGAAGAGGAAGGTATGTTCAACATACAATATATATTTGCATGAAGATTTAAAAAAATAGATACATTTTGAATCTTTAAAGAAAACCAGTAAAAGAACAAAAGAGAGTAAGAAAAATTGAATCAGTCTCACAAAATTCAGGAAATAAAAAGTCTACCCCCCCCACCAAAAAAACTCCCAGTAAAACCTGTGTGAACTGAAACTGGATATGAACTGTTTTGTACTGTGATTACGAGTGGTTACAGAAAACAAACAAGCAAACCAGCTCTCTGCTAGGTGTGAATCTCTCTAAAAACAAAACAGCCTATGAAAACAAATGCCAGGAAAATATTCACAAAACTAAAAATACAAATCAGACAGGATGGAGTTTAACACAAAAAACATTCATGGACTTTAGCGCAAAAAAAAAAAAAAAAAACCAACAACATTCTGTCAGAGTAAAGGGTTATCCTGTTATTAATAAGACTTAAATTCCAGTAAAAAGTCATATTCATATTTATGGACCTGAAAGTATATTTTCAATAAAAAAGCTGATAGACTGAAAATACAAATAATGCCGCAGTGAGATGTTGCTGTCGTCGACAGCCAGGTATCACTGTCCCCAAAGGTGTGTGTGTGGTCAAGTTCTTGATCACCAGCTGCTTTAGAAGGTTGTGGAACCCTTGGGACACAGGACACCACTGAATCCTGTCAGCCATCATGATGTGAGCAAGCTGTTGTTGCACACACACACACACACACACACACACACACACACGCACACACACACACACACGTACACACGTACACACATGCACATGCACACACATGCACATGCACACACATGCACATGCACACACATGCACATGCACACACATGCACACACACACACGCACATGCACATGCACGCACATGCACATGCACGCACACACACACACACACACACACACACACGCACATGCACATGTGATCTTTATCTGTGTGGTCTCCACTGTGCCTTGAACCAAAGTCCACCTCTCTTCCCCTGAGCTGTGTCTGTCAGATATTTCATCAGAGTAGTAAGAGAGGTAAGGCATACAGCTACAGCCAGGAAGATAACTACAAACACTGCTGAAGACGCAGAGAAACTGGCGCTATCACAAATGATTCTGGAGTTTTCTCAAAGAGTTTTTCCAGCATAAAAGTCCCAGGGTTGAAGAGACAGCTCAGAGGTCAAGAGCACTGGCTGCTCTTCCGGAGGTCCTAAGTTCAAATCCCAGCAACCACATGGTGGCTCACGACCATCTGTAACGAGATCCGATGCCTTCGTCTGGTGTGTTTGAAGACAGCGACAGTGTACTCATATACATAAAGTAAATAAATAATGCTACAAACAAAGTACTACTTAACTTCATAGTTGTTAGGTAAGTATATACACACAACCAGGGAAGACATATTACAGAAAATGTGTGCATAAATGCTTCTGCCATTATCCACCATAGCCAAAGAGTAGAGATAATGCTAATGTCCACCAACTGACCCATTCAATATGATATTATTTAACAATGAAGAGAAACAGTCCCTGCTTCAGTTTGGGAAAAAACCTCAAAACCATTATGCTAAGTGAAAGATGCCAGTCACAGAAACTATAGCTGGTTTGATTTCATTAAACATAGCACCCAGAACCCACAAATTCACAGAGACAGAAACTAGACCATTAGCTTCCTAGGGCTGAAGATTGAAGAGTGACTGCCAATGGCTGTCAGACCAGGGTGACGAAAATGTTCAGAGGTGGTTGTACTTCTGGTCCCACGATGCTCAACATTCTAAAAGCTACTGAAAGGCTGGAGAGATGGCTTGATGGTTAAGAGCACTTGCTGCTCTTCTAGAGGATCCAAGTTCAGTTTCCAGTACCCACATCAGGCGACTCACAATTCTCTGTAACTCCAGAGGAGCACCTATACACCTACATTCTCTCTCTGTCTCTCTCTGTCTCTCTCTGTCTCTGTCTCTCTCTCTGTCTCTCTCTCTCTCTCTCTCTCTCTCTCTCTCCCCCTCCCTCTCCCTCTCCCTCCCTCTCTGTCTGTCTCTCTCTCTGTCTCTCTCTCTCTCTCACACACACACACCCTTACACATAATTAAAAATAATAAAAATAATAAAAATAAAACTGTAAAAAATCTAATATGTATACTTTGAGGTAGTGAATTGGTTCTTGTTGTTATTGCTTGGTTGGTTGTTTTGTTCTTCAAGATAGGACTCCTTTGCGTAGGCCTGCTTCTGTAGACCAGGCTAGCCTTGAACTCAGAGATCTGCCTGCTTCTGCCTCCCAAGTTCCGGGATTAAAGACATGCATCGCCTCTGCTGAATTAGCGAATTGTGTGACATATGAATTATATCTTAAACATGTTATTAAAAAATCATACGTACAGGCACACACATTTAGCTCCAGCAATCAGGAGGTAGAGGCAAGCAGATTTCTGTGAGTTCAAGGGCAACCTGGTCTACATAGGAAGTTCTAGACCAGCCAGGGCTACTTAGTGAGATCTGTCTCAAAATAAAAGCCAAAACAAGCATAAAGGTAGATAGAAATAAAAGTAACAGACTAGAAGATGAAGGCACGAGTAAAACGCTCATGCCCTTATGAACTTAGACAGCTGAGGCTGTCTGCACAGCCAGCAGCAGCGACGGGGAAGGGACCCTGGCTCCCTCCTGGGGAGGACCCACTGGAAAGTGATGGCTGCTAGCAGAGGAAGCATCAGCTTTCTTTCAGTCCCTTGGTAGATCGGCCATGCTCAGTGGACAGCCTCACTCCAATGTGAACAGGAACAGAACTGATGTCCCTTAGTAGGTTATAAGAAACAGACGTGTAGTTAGGAAGGGGATGTGGGGGCATCAGGGAGGTAGTGCAGGGTGGGCGTGAGAAGGACAGAAATGTATTGTGCGCATGGATGAACCCTCAAAGAAGAAATAAAAATATATTATAAAGAGACAATGTCGATGAAAAATAGCTTCTGCTGAGCAGTCGTTTTGTCCTGTGGGCACAGTTACTCTGTGGGGCATTAAAAATGTCCACGTGTGCTCACCACTGCCACGGTGGGACCTCCTCTTTGGTTTAATGGATCTGGCTCTGCTGTGGAGTGGAGGCCGTGGTTTTATTCCCAGAGTCTCGCACCAAACTTCCTCTGGGGAGAGTTGCTCTACCTCCTGGGCCTCAGTTTCTTCATGTGTAAAATTAGAAGGAAATAGAGTGTGTAATCCCAAAGAGCTTCCAGCACTTATGTCCTCTGTGTGAGGCTGCAGCTACACTGTTCCTGGAGGCCCCTTGGCATTGACATGGGACCTGGTGTGTATCCCTGGTCAGCAGTTCCAGCCCCAGTTCGTCAGCAGAGCTTCTCGATAGCGGCTATGCAGACAGAAAGGGCAAGAGAGGAGTTCTTTTCCCTTTCCCCCCTTCCTTCAGGGAACTAGTGCCAATCTGGTTGTATGTTAAATTGAGGTACATGTGTGTGGATGTGCACATGTACTGGTGTAAGGGCCTTGAATGTAAGCACAGTACGTAGAAGTTGGAGGAGCGCCATGGTGATAGTACTTGGGTACATTCCGTTCCCTCTTCTGTTTGAGACAGACTCTGTCATTGGCCTGGGACTTTGCCAAGTAGACCAGTCTAGCTGGCCCACGGACATTCAGAGATCAATCTGTTTCCACCTCCCATTTTCCCATCACTAGATTCCAGGCACGTGACACCATGCTTTGCTCTTCAGGGATTCTGGGATCGAAACACAGATCATTTTGCAAGCCTGCTTTACTGAGTCACTGCTCCAGCCTTTTGAGTTTCTCTTTGTTTGTTTTGCTTTTCTTTTTTAACATCATTTGTTTGTGTTTGTGGTGGTTGGCAGGGGTTATACACATGACACGATGTGCCCATGGAGGTCATGAGACAACCTGTGATTGTCACTTTTCTCTTTCTCTGTGTGGATCCTGGAGATAGACTTGGGCCATCAGACTTGGTGGCGGTTACTGATATCTGCAGAGCCATCTTGCCAGCCCTCTCCTCGAGTGTTTCAGAGCCATGTTTTATCTTAAAATACTTTGTTTTTTAAAAGCTTATTATATGTATATTAAAAATAAGATTCATACGACTATTTCCTTACTTGCATCTTTCCTTCTAACAGCTCTATAGTTTCCTTCAAAAAAAAAGTCAAAGCATCTGTGACCCGAGATACATAAACTGACAGGAAAATGCGTCACGGTAAGCTTGCTTGTGACCAGTCAGGTGGAAACAGAGTGATGAAGGAAATGAAGCTAAGGCAGCCGTGGGCTGGCGGGCTGGCGGCAGCGTCACCTGATGAGTGTGAGTTTACGGGAAGAGCCACATTTGAATCTTCATTCATCAGTGGATGGATATGTGGCTGAGGTTCTGTTCATTCTGCGCATTGGTTTTCCTATCCATAAAAGGAAGGCAATATGCTTTATCTCTCGGAGTCGCATGATTTAGAGGTTATAATCCTGGCTGTAACAATTTCTAAGCACTCAAGGTAGCCGCTGCTGCTTTTGGTGTAGAACATATTGTCATCCTGCAGCCGCTTGCTGCCTGTCTGTGCTGAGCGCTGCGGACCCGGATCACCTGAGACTTCGGCAGACTTCTTCCTTTCACTGAGGTATGGCAAACATCCCAGTGTGGCAGCTTCCCCCACTGCAGTTTTATGGCAGACTACAGATACTACATCACTTTGTGCCCATGGCTAAATTCCCCCTTGCCTCAAAATTTCCAAAGGACAAGGTGTCTAGACTCACTGCCAATTCTAGATGTCAGCGTGACGATGGCCATTGTGATTTGTAGATTGGAACTATGGTCCAAAGTAATCTGATCAACCCAGAAAACCGAGGCTGTTTCTTCTCTAGATTCTTCTATAGGACCTGGAGTGTCGTTAACTTGCCTAGTAGCCTAGTCACATGGTGGTTTCTTTTAGATTTGATTCCTCTAAAACTAAAACCACCAGTATTTTCTTTTTTAATTCTCAAGCCTTCACCAATATTTTTAAGAAAACTTTTTTTCAGAGCCAGACCCTTGGGGTTCATCCTTTATTGTTACATGTATATTTGTGTGTGTATTCCAAATTGATACCTGTACTTACAGGTATAATTATATATACATATGTAAACATTTATTTATGACTAAATTAATGTATTACATCTCTGACACTGTGACAAAGATTCCTGAGATAACTGTCACATAAGGAAACAATGTTTATTTTGGCTCAGAGTTTTGTAGGCTTCAGCCCATGATCATCTGGGCCCATCACCTATGGGCCTGTGGTAAGTAAGGCAGACAACCATGGTGGCAGCACACAGCAGTGAAAGATACTTCATGGCAGCAGGGAAACAGACTAAAAGGGGCCTGGGGGCCCAATAGTCCCCCTAAGGTCACAAACCCAGTAACCACTCTTCAGTGAAACCCTGACTCCTAACTGCTCCCACTACCTCCAATACCAGCATGGGCTGGAGACCAAGCCTTTGGTCTTGGTACACAGGCTTTTGGGGGGCTATCCAGACAACAGCAATTTGTTTACATGAAGAGTCTCCCCAGTACTAAGCCTGGCATTACACACCTAGCATCTTTTGATAGGATGCTAGGAGTGTGCACTGACTTTTTGTGCAGATTTTCATAGCTTGCACACTTAGATACATTACTTCCACCAGAGTTGGGTGAGCAGGGAACTTAGGCGGGTCCTTGGATCACCGTTTCTCTGGGACTCAGAGACTATATCTGTACAAGGGTTCGTTGGCCTAGATCATATCATATGCTTTTCCCAGCCCTAGGATTTTTGCCCTTGCTCTTCTGGGGGCCCTGCTTGTTCTTTTTTTTTTTTTTTTTTTGGTTCTTTTTTTCGGAGCTGGGGACCGAACCCAGGGCCTTGCGCTTCCTAGGTAAGCGCTCTACCACTGAGCTAAATCCCCAGCCCCAAGGCCCTGCTTGTTCTTAAGCTCACCCTAGCACCTCACTTCCATTGCTGTGGACACTCTCCCCCCACCCCACCGCCCCACCATGCCCACTGTCACTCATACTCAGCAACAAGTGATGCTCAAACCCTCTGGGCCTTGTCAAGTCACTGGTCACAAGTCACAGCCCATGTCGGCCTGCAGGTCCTCAGTCATTGGATTATTCCAGAACGCTCCAAAACCGTTTATAGGTGGGTTCCCAAATGTCACCCACAGTGCAAATAAGATGAGCAGTAGCCACACGTAAGCCTGAAGCAAATCCTAACCTTCCTGGCTGCTATAATGGTTGGTTTTCACTTTCAACTTGGGACAATCTATAATCTCCTGGCAAGGGGGTTCTCAAGAAAGAATTTCGTATACTGTCAGGTTGGCCTGTGAAGGATTTTTCTTAGTTGGGTTACTTGAGTTGGAAAGACCCACCTTGAATTCGGACAACACCAATCATGGTCTGGGCCCTAAAAAAATGCGTGAGTTGTTTGTTTAATGTATGTGAATATACTGTCACTCTCTTTAGACACAGTAGAAGAGGGCATTGGCTGTGAGCCACCATGTGGTTGCTGGGAATTGAACTCAGGACCTCTGGAAAAGTAGTCAGTGCTCTTAACCACTGAGCCATCTCTCAGCTTTTTGTTCTCAATGGAACTGCACCATGATTCTGTGAGTCTGTGTTTTGACTGAGTATATGATGTGACTGGCTGCCTGGGACTCCTTCTTGACTACTGTGAAATGATAGCATGAAACCTGGAAATGTGAGCCACAAATCACCACTTTCCTAAATTGATTTTGGAGCAGGGGGAGGTCAGGGTATTTAGAATCACAGAGACAGATGTGGAACTAAAGTGGGATCCTTGTAAGCTCCTGGACATGGAGAAGTGTCCACACTGAGCAACTTGTCCACACCTCACAGTTTGTCTCCTGCAAGCTCCTTTGTTAAACTCCTCAGTGTGGTAAAAAAACCAATGTGTAATTTTTGTTTGTTATTTTTTTTTTTTTAGCGACATAGTCTTGCTATGAAGTCCATGCTAACCTTAAATCCCTGATCCTCTTCCCTCAACTTCCTAACTGCTGGGATTAAAGGTATTTGCCACCATGCCTGGCTATAAAAACTCATCTTCATGACAAGGGATTTCCTCCTCCAATTGAAGCCTGGTCTCCAGAATATAAACAGAGAACAATCTGGAACTGAAAGATCCCACGCAGAGAGACCCTTACTCAAGTCTTGGGAAATCGCGGACCCCAGACACAGAGAGACCATTTTGGATGTAATAAGCAAAGGCGAGGTTTATTACGGAGACCTATTACAGAGATCTCCGGGCCGACACATATCCCGCGCAGGAGACAGAGGTGTCGGCCCCGAGAGGCTGGGAAAAAGAGTATTTAAAGGCAGAGGCTGTGAGCACCAGGGGATGGGGGATGTCAAAGGGGAATGTACCACAAGTTACAAGATTGTTTTATGGCTCCAGGAGATAAGGGGACGCCAGAAGGTTTTATGGCCCCCTGGTTCCTGGAACAGAGCTACTAAATCAGGAGAAGGGTAGGGTCTTCAGGTCCTCATTATTTTTAAACGTTTGTCAAAACTGATGGAGCATTTGTATTTGAAACACCTCTGGTTAGGCTTGGGCTGCCCGGTTTCTTGGAATGCTCTCTGCAGGACACAATGGCTGAAAAGCACAAGTAGGGGCTTATCAGGGTCTGGAGGACATCTGGTTAAAGTATGACTCTGAGTAAGCTGGGGGGACGTCTTTGGATGGTTTATGGGTCAGTCCTCGATAGCCTGAGCTGGTTCTTGCATTCCTTTTCTTTATCTTTATGGCCTGCTATTCCTGGCGGCAGGGCTTAGCCCTGAGTTTGTGGCTTTTGGGGCTAACTCTTTTAATTTTATATTTTTAAACCTAGAATTCGTATAATTTTCTTTTCATTCCCGTCTTCTCCTACTAAATAATTCTAATCTTAGAATTTTGATATCAAGTCTTATTTGGTCTCACCAGTTGTCCTAACTGACTGGTACTGTTGTCTCAGGACCATCAACCGCACAGCACCCACTCAATTTTTAACAAAAGCAATTAACCTGTTTGTCACGCAGGAGCCAAAAACTAAAACCAAGAAAATTATTAATAATGGCCCAGCTGTAGCAGAGAGTAGGGTAGTCATCCAGGGAGATCTACTAAACTAGCTCTCGAACTATCTCTGATGTGTTTTTCTGTCTGTCTTTTGTCTAACCTTTTTCTAAGTTTATTTATGGAGTCTTTAATTACTCCTGAATGGTCTGTATAGAAGCAACATTTTTCTTTTAGTATAGCACACAGACTCTTTCTTTAAGGAATATCAGGTCTAATCTTTTTTTATTTTGAAGGACTACCTCTGAGAGGGAGGTTAGGTATTCTTGGAGGTCAGCTAAAAAGTCTTTTACTCTTTTTATATCTGAGTCAATGGCAGTTCTGAATTCTCTATAAGCCTTGTATTGTAGGGCAACAGCAGATGTCCTTGTGCTGCCCTTGTAGCACCTAGATAGCCCTAGCCCTAAGTAATTCTCAACTCTTTTTTTTTGTCTCTTACTAAGTCTTTAGCATCAGGATTTCAATCTGGACACTATCTGAACCTATACACCAAGGTCATGACTGTCTTTCAGAACTTCTAAACTTATATAGGTTGTGATCCCTGAGGCACAGTCCCAAGAAGTGTTAGGAGTATTAACATATGTAATGTTACATCATTTGTAATAGAAATCAAGCCTATCCCCACACCTATCTCGATGGAACCCAGGACAAACATGACTGAATTTCTCTCTAGGTCCCAGCTCTCAGCCCTAACAGCTAGTACACGGCTGGTGAGGGCTGAGAATTGACGGCTGTCAGGGTGGTCAGCAGCACCAGGTATGGTCCTTTCCAGCGAGGATCGAGTGTCTGGGCTCAGTGTAGCTGCTTCCGACCTGGAACTGATGGGATGTCTCAGGGGTCTCCGGGGCATAGGCTGCTGTCAGCTGTGAGCAGATTTCTTTCTGTATCACCTGTAGGTCTTTTAGCCTGGCACACAAATCATTATTACTATGACATGTTGGTTCAGTAACATCATCTAATACAGTCAGAGGAGCTGAGGCCCCATATAAGATCTCAAAGGGGGTAAGGCTGAATCTGGAAGGGGTATTTCTTGCTCTGAAGAGAGCAAGAGGGAAGGAGTGTCACCCAGTCTGTGCCAGTCTCCATGGTCAATTTGGTCAGGGTCTCTTTTAGAGTTCTATTTATTTACTCTACCTGAATTGAGCTTTGAGGTCTGTAAATACAATGTAATTTTTAATCGACCTCTAAATACTTGGCCACACCCTGGCTTACCTTGGCAACGAAAGTAGGACCGTTGTCTGACCAGATTACCTTGGGCATTCCAGACCTGGGGAAGATTTCTTTCAGTATCTTCTTGATGATTGTAGAGGCCGTCTCTCGTTTGGTGAGGAAAGCTTCTATCTATTCCTGAAAAAGTATCTACAAGCACTAGGAGATACTTGTGATTATATTTTTCTGGTTTTATCTCAGTGAAGTTCACTTTGACTTTTTATTAAACTCTCTAGGTCTCTTTGTCTTGTTTGTTTGTTAAGCATTTGTTTACTGACGTATCTTATATTTTTTACTGTCTCTCTTGGCTAAAATCTTAAAGTCTATTACATATACCTTAACTACTTGGACAAACTTTTTATCTCCTAAATGAGTCCATTTCTGTATTTGGCAAAGTGAGTCTTTTCTTTGTTTTCTGGGGAGTATAGCCTTCCCCTCAAGTGTGTCATTGTCTTTTTATCTTTTAAACAACTTGGGCCTTTTCTAAGTGAGGCCATCCCTTAGTCTAATCCTAGTTCTCAGTGGCTGTCTCTTGCAGGCCTGTAACCAGGATAGGCTCCTGTATAGCCATTTCCCGAGCCACTTTATCTGTTTTGTCACTGCCCCATGTCACTGAATCTCTTCCCTCCTGTTTTCCTGGGCAATGAATAGTACTCACAGTTGTTGGCTTCATCAGGGCATCCAAGAGATGGCAAAGGCATCTGTGGCGCTGATGTGCTGGGGGGGTAGAGGTTCAGCCATTCTAGATGACATTGTGTTGTCCACCATGGCAGCACCCACTTGTCTCTGACCTTCATTCATGAAGAGAACTGTTCCTGTCTGTGGACAAGGTCCTCGGCTTTCAGCAGGGGTCAATCAGCCAGTCGCAGAGGTCTTTCCTCCACCCATGTGCTTCTGTCAGTGTTTGACACTCGTGCTGTGGTGGCTCCAGGTCCGGATTGGGCAGCAAGGTGACCAGATTGTCCCCAACCGGTGGAGAATCTAGTCCATGGCAGCTGACCAGTGGTCCCATCTTTGGACACTCTATCAGCCACTCTATCACAGTTTAAGTCCTGGATTGGGTGATAATTGTTAGTGCCCGGCTGGCAGGAACGGTGTGTTTCAGGCAGAAAAGCACTAAGCCATTCAACTCCCAGCATCAGTTACTGGTGTACTGAGACAGGTCTTAAGCTCCACATACACAGTCTATAGATATGTATATACATGGCCTCATCCAGCCATTTCAGCCCACGCAAGCCAATTTGGAGAGCAATTTTCTCATGAGCAAGGGATGGGGGCAGTCAGGGATGACCATGAATTAGTGGGTGGGTTACCCGGCCCACGCCAAGGTCCACTGTTCTTCGGGCAGTCCATAAGTATTGTTTGTTGTCAGTAGGCCCCTGTACCAAAGGTCTTTGGATACTGGCCCACTGGAGCATAGGAGCACAGAGCATTGGGTCCCTGTATCCACAAAACAACTGGGCGGGCTTCCCTTCCATCTCTGTGCATAGCCAGCACCAAGAGGCTCTCCAGTGTCCCCTCTTGTTCTTTCTGGGGCAGTCCCTGACCCAATGTCCTTTTTCTTCGTATTAGGCACACTGATCTTTAGCCAGGAATTCTCTTCTGTTGTCAGGTACTATCTTCCTAGGTTCCCTAACTACTGTGGCCAGTATATGTTCCTCTCTTGTCTTTTATCTCTCTTTAGCTCTCTAACTTCTTTTTTTTGTCTCTTTTTTTCCCTAGCTTTCTGTTCTTTTTACCTCTTTTTTTTTTAACCTTACTTTCTCTGTAACTTACACTAACTCTCAGCAACTTAACTTAACCCTTCAAATTTTTGTAACTTTTTTTTTCATATCCTTTCTTTATCTTAGCCAGATTGGTGGGGCATTTTCTAGCCCCTCAGAGACCCACCCTTGGAGCCTGGCAGCAGACCTGGCACTCCCTACCTTTAGGCGTCTGAAGAGAGCAGGCAGAAGTGAGGGCCTTCTATCCATCTCTGGAACACTTTTTCTGGCCTCTAGTAGGATTCCGTCTTTCCTCGGTGGTAAAGAAGACCTGTAACAGTTACTAACAAGCATCTCAAATGGGATGGTGAGAAAACAAGGGAATCTTGAGAATAGAGGTCCACTGAAGAGGGCAAATAGCATTTAGTCACACAGCTAAGCCAGGAGGCTTTCTTGGGACAAAAAGACCTTGTGTCTGTGAAACAGAAAAGTGAGCAGAGGGGCAGCCTATCTGCTACCGGCTGTCTCTCTGGACTTAGATTTTCCCTTAAGGAGTACTTTCCTTTAGTGTCAGCTCAGTGGTTTTATCGCTCAAGAGACCCATCCTCTAAATGGCACTAGGCTTTCAGTAACAACTAATAATAAAAGGATGGAGAGACGATAGAACCTGAGTGTTAGATACTAAGCAGCTGACAAAAGAATTGTAACCAGTTCACCTGGGGCTTCTTGTCTCTTATATCTAATAAAGAGATTGTTAATACTATAGTACCAACCTTTAATAAAAAAAAACTATAGCTCTCTCCATGTCTCTGAATATCAGGACTGTAGTAGTAGTCCTTTACCAAACTGTCTCAGTGGGCTAAGGGCCCATGGAAACGAAAACATTAATCCTGACCTCGGCCACAGCCAAAGCCTGAATTCTAAATTCAAACTGGCAAAACAAAACAAAGTTCTTTACAGTTTGTTGTAGATTCTTTGAAACTATTTTAGGGGCTTCTCTGCCCCCCAACCTGGGACATTTCTACCACAGGGGCAGGAACTGGCTGCTGTGGGGATAGGATCAAAGGCATTCTCCATGCTAATGATGACCAGTGAGAAAAGTAATTTAATGCTGGAGACTGACTCCTCTCTTGGAATAGGGCCAACAGATAAGGCAGGCTCCTTAAAGAACTTCTCTTAATGAGCACCCTCTTTCTGTGAGCAAGAGTTGAAGGTCTGGTCACTAAAAGCAGAAATTCCTTTCTTGTTCTTGTTTTTCTTAGAGTCCTCTCCCACCTCACTCTCAGCCTTTTTAGATTATTCTTTATGTAGCATTTTTAACACAGCCTGTCCCTTTTTTATAGCCTGTTGACAGCATTTCTGATCTTTTAGGCAGCTATGTACTAAGTGTCATACCGGCTGAAACTCTACCTTTAAGATTCTTTGTTTCTAAGCAAAATTTAAATCCTTTTCTAGCTTATCTCAGCTGTCCACCATGAGATTCCCAGAGATCGCAAACCAAGGTGTAGTAATTCACTAAGAAATCTTTTTATAGTGTTTCTTTTTACCTTAAGCCTTTTTCTTTTAAACAGCTCCTGAAGAGCCAGAAAAATTGGGAGAGACTTGAGAAGTCCCCATGCTCGCTGCAGCAGCTCCGCAGCTAATTTCGCTCCCCCCTACTGTGTGTTTCAAGCACAAGCACAGATAAAACACTATGTTTTAAAAAATTAACGTTGGCTATCAACCAAAACACCGACACTAGAGCGGGGTCCATAAAATTAAGTTTCTTACTCACTATACTTGTTTCATACCGGAGGCCTAATCTGGGGAACTTTTTTATTTACGAGCAGTTTTGTCCTCAAGGTTTTTGTTAATGTCTGTTTACACAACTGTTAACAGCAGCTAGGCTGATCAAGGGGAGTAAAGGGTGGCGCCTCTCTCCTTGGAGAGGAGGCTCAAGAGAGAAAGACAAAACTCCCTGGCAGAAAACAATTTTTCTCAAACAAATTATTTTTAACTCTTAACTTAAGCACCAAGAGGACCAAGTAAAACTCTTTGACGAACAAAGCAAACAGTTTCATGATTTCAAACACAGTCATCAGTCCAAGATTTTAAACACAGTCGTCAGTCCAAATTCGAACACAGTCGTCAGTCCAAAATTCAAAAACGAAACAAAAGCCAAAAAGACACTCGACAATACCACAGAAAACAAGCCAGACAAACAATATCAAGACAAAGCATCTTATAACCAACTTTCACAGATGCCTGGTACCTTCAGTACGTGGCCCAAACTGCAGCTTAACCTTAGCTGCTTTTGGGATGAGATGGACCATCTGATTCCACCTCCCAACAGGATTCCAGAGTGTCCTCTTGTCCTAACGACTAAGCACACTTGTCCGTGCCTATATTTAAATAGGCAGCCGAACTCGACCTCTGACGGAGTGGGATTCTTCGTCCACTTCCGCCTAGGTAAAAGGAGCATTCCATCTCCTTTGTTCCAGAAAACCAGAGTCAGGTCCTCCTGACTGTCCATAGCCGGGCTCTCCCGACTGTTCTCCGCCCGTGGAACGTCTTCCAGGGGCTGCAGCCTTGCGGGCCCGGGGCGTCCCCCCTTCCGCAGCCAGGGGGTCCTCACGGACCACAAAGGCAGCTGCACTGAGTGGGGATACACATCCACTCTCCTACAGGGCAGGAATACACATCCACCCTCTTACCACAGGGCAGGAATACCCATCTGCCCTCTTACCACAGGGCAGGAATACCCATCTGCCCTCTTAACACTGACCAGTACTAAGACACACATATATACACACACGGTGGAACCAAAACAGAGACAGACACAGACTGACAAATGCGGCGCCGCTCACACAGAAACACTCAGACAAACATCCAACTCACCTCCAAGGGGTCTTCGGAGTCTGGGGTAGTCGCGCAGATCCCGGACGAGCCCCCATAAATATGAAAGATCCCACGCAGAGAGACCCTTACTCAAGTCTTGGGAAATCGCGGACCCCAGACACAGAGAGACCATTTTGGATGTAATAAGCAAAGGCGAGGTTTATTACGGAGACCTATTACAGAGATCTCCGGGCCGACACATATCCCGCGCAGGAGACAGAGGTGTCGGCCCCGAGAGGCTGGGAAAAAGAGTATTTAAAGGCAGAGGCTGTGAGCACCAGGGGATGGGGGATGTCAAAGGGGAATGTACCACAAGTTACAAGATTGTTTTATGGCTCCAGGAGATAAGGGGACGCCAGAAGGTTTTATGGCCCCCTGGTTCCTGGAACAGAGCTACTAAATCAGGAGAAGGGTAGGGTCTTCAGGTCCTCATTATTTTTAAACGTTTGTCAAAACTGATGGAGCATTTGTATTTGAAACACCTCTGGTTAGGCTTGGGCTGCCCGGTTTCTTGGAATGCTCTCTGCAGGACACAATGGCTGAAAAGCACAAGTAGGGGCTTATCAGGGTCTGGAGGACATCTGGTTAAAGTATGACTCTGAGTAAGCTGGGGGGACGTCTTTGGATGGTTTATGGGTCAGTCCTCGATAGCCTGAGCTGGTTCTTGCATTCCTTTTCTTTATCTTTATGGCCTGCTATTCCTGGCGGCAGGGCTTAGCCCTGAGTTTGTGGCTTTTGGGGCTAACTCTTTTAATTTTATATTTTTAAACCTAGAATTCGTATAATTTTCTTTTCAGAACAATACAACACTGTCTGGGGAAAGTAGACAAAAGCTCCTTGTTGTCCCTTGATTTACATTTTCTTTGCAGCAGATGGGCTGCCTCTTTCTTAGTGAGGCCCCCTTGACTGACGGAGCTTTCCGGGTAGTGCTGTGTGTCTACAACAAGAGAGACTTTACAAATTAAAGCTCCAAAAGGTTTTTCCTCTTTTTAGGGTTTTATATGCTTTCTTGTTGAGAAATATTTCAAAACTAGAAGTTTGTCTTGCTGTTTACCTATGAAGTAAATACTGGACTTCTACCCTGTAGGAGGAGTTACCGAGTCACAATCCTAGTGCTAGGGGTGTATGTGTGTGTGTGTGTATGTGTGTGTGTGTATGTGTGTGTGTGTGTGTGTGGTGTGTGTGTGTGGTGTGTGTGTGTGGTGTGTGTGTGTGGTGTGTGTGTGTGTGGTGTGTGTGTGTGGTGTGTGTGTGTGTGTGTGGTGTGTGTGTGTGTTGTGTGTGTGTTGTGTGTGTGTGTCTGTGTGTGTGGTGTGTGTGTGTGTATGTGTGTGTGGTGTGTGTGTGTGTGTCTGTGTGTGTGTGTCTGTGTGTCTGTGTGTGTCTGTGTGTATCACTCATGAACTGAGGTAGAAGGATTTCTAGTTCAGGGCCAGACTGGGCTATAGAGAAAGTTCTAGAGACTGCCTCAAACAAAGAAGGAACAAAAGGCCAGACACAATGTCATACCTATTACTTGGGAGGCTGAGACAGGAGAATGCTGTTCTGTGTGTTTCAGGTTAACCTGGGCTACATAGATCCTGACTTTAACTTTTAAAAAAAGAAAAAAGGAAGTAGAACTGGCTGGACATCTGTCTCAGTGGTTAAGAGTACTTGTTGGCCCTGCAGAGAATCTGGGTTCACTTCCCAGCATGCTTGGTGGCTCATAAGCATCCATCACATCAGGAACCAATGTCCTTTTTTCACTTCTGCAGGTCCCAGGCATCTGCACGATGCACACACACATGTGTAAGCAGAACTCACACACATAAGAAATATAAATAAATCTAAGTCAGGTGTTGGATCCCAGTTTGTGGCAGTGGAACAAATGGCCGGGTACAGAATGGAGTTTACAGGACCATGTGTGTTTGTAGCGTGAAATTATTAAAAAATAAACAATTCATGCTATTGCCAGCTAGGCACTGGCCGGCAGTCTTGGTCTGTTCCCAGCCGGGTACATAGCCCGAGACTGCATGCTTCCCTTAGCCAATGCCTCTCCCACCAATGCTGCCTCTGCCTCTCCAGAGCTCCAAAATCGCTTGCCTCTTGGTCCCGCGCTAGCCACTGCCAAACTGTTTTGCACTCCCAAATTTCCTCAGCTAGCTCTGCTGTGGTTACCTTCCCCCTGGAGCTCAGCCTAACAGTCCATGGTCTACATTTGGCTACTATTGCTCCTTCCTGGTCATCCAAAAAAGGGAGCGTTTGTTTCTCCTGAATTCCCTCTTTCTCTCAGACCCAGAAGGGCCACCTACTCCTCTCCCAGTGGTGATTGGCTTCTTGTCTTTATTATCCAATCAATTAATTAGGGGAAAATTCCACTACATGTGCTTGTTTCTTTTTGTTGCCATACAAAATACCTGACAAGAACAATCTAATGAAAGAAGTTCGTTTTTGATTTAAAGTTTAAGAGCACAGTCCATCACGGTGGGAAAGGCGTGGCGGCAGGAGGGTGAGGTAACTGGTCCCATCGTGTCCACAACCAAGAAGAGAAAGATGAATGCATGCTGATCCTTACCTATCTTTCTCCTTTTTATTCAATCTAGGACCCCAACCCGTGGAATAATGCCACCAACATTTATGGTAGATCTTCCCACCTCAGGTAAACCAACCTAAAAGTTCTCCCTCGAGGACATATGCAAAGCCAGGTCTCCTAGGTGACTTTAAATCCCATCTAGTGACCAGTTTTGACCATCCCAACTAGGTATTCATAAAGAGCAGGAGAATGAAACTTGTCCCCGATACCTGTTTCTTAGAGTCTTCTGCTTTGTGTCAGGTTGTAAAAGAAAGAGCAAAAGTGCAGCCGGCCTAGGTGTACAGCACCCTACATTTATCAGGTCCTAAAATAACAGTGAGAGGTCAAGTTCCTCAGCTAGACTCATTTCACACCACGTCTCCTGATTCCAAACCTAGAGATCTCGTGTACTAGTCTCGGAGGCCACTGAGGATACCAGGGCTCTGTTGAGGCTCCTAAGGGAAAACAATTTCCTCTTGGGCAAAAGATGGAATCTACCTCTGGCCCTAGATGGGAGCAGGGCATTCTGATCTGCTCCAAAGGTTACAGCATTGCGGAAGACTGTCTCCTCCCTCTAGAGTTAATCCAGATGCGCCTGCCAATCAATTAAATGCTTCACCTAAAGCCATGCATGGATGTGTTTGCAGAGCTTCTAGGTTGTAGCGTTGTTTTCTTTTTCTTCTTTCTGTCTCTTTCCCCAACGCCTAAGCATGGTTTCTCTGTGGCTCTGGGCTTTCTCATTCTTTCTCTGAAGCTCCTCTCCCCGTCCCCTTTCTGTTGTAACTGATATAAACAATATGGCTTTCTCTCTTCCTATGTTTCTTCTCTCCCCAAGAAGCTGCCAAGGTTTACAACTTGTTCGCCCTGGGTAGTTTCATTTTTCTCTCTTAAACTTCTCTTAATGAAGTTGTCCTTGAGATTCTTTCCAGGTCCTTTTCGAAATTATTTTATTAATGAGACTAAGAATCCAAAAGAAAAAACAAACAATTTTTCTAGCAACATATGGCACCCAACACGAACCTCCCTAAGGTACCTGGTACACTTTCTTCTGCTTCTCAAGAGCGGGTTTTCTCTCAGCTGCAATGAAGACAGATGCCATCCAGGGCATGAAGTCCAGTAGGGCTTTCGCTGAGCTCATGGTTCTTCTCCAGCTTGGGAGCTCAGCTGCAAAGGTCCTGGGGAAGGAAGAGTGGAAGCAAATGAGGAAGCTGTTGCTATAAAATTAAAATAAACTGGCTTTCTTTCTTTCTTCCTTTCTTTCTTCCTTTCTTTCTTTCTTTCTTTCTTTCTTTCTTTCTTTCTTTCTTTCTTTCTTTCTTTCTTTTTATTAACTTGAGTATTTCTTATTTACATTTCGAGTGTTATTCCCTTTCCCGGTTTACGGGCCAACATCCCCCTAACCCCTCCCCCTCCCCTTCTTTATTGGTGTTCCCCTCCCCATCCTCCCCCCATTGCCGCCCTCCCCCCAACAATCATGTTCACTGGGGGTTCAGTCTTAGCAGGACCCAGGGCTTCCCCTTCCACTGGTGCTCTTACTAGGATATTCATTGCTACCTATGGGGTCAGAGTCCAGGGTCAGTCCATGTATAGTCTTTAGGTAGTGGCTTAGTCCCTGGAAGCTCTGGTTGCTTGGTATTGTTGTACATATGGGGTCTCGAGCTCCTTCAAGCTCTTCCAGTTCTTTCTCTGATTCCTTCAACGGGGGTCCTGTTCTCAGTTCAGTGGTTTGCTGCTGGCATTCGCCTCTGTATTTGCTGTATTCTGGCTGTGTCTCTCAGGAGAGATCTACATCCGGCTCCTGTCAGCCTGCACTTCTTTGCTTCATCCATCTTGTCTAATTGGATGGCTGTATATGTATGGGCCACATGTGGGGCAGGCTCTGAATGGGTGTTCCTTCTGCCTCTGTTCTACACTTTGCCTCCCTAGTCCCTGTCAAGGGTATTCTTGTTCCCCTTTTAAGGAAGGAGTGAAGCATTCACATTTTGATCATCCGTCTTGAGTTTCATGTCTAGGGTAATTCAAGCATTTGGGCTAATAGCCACTTATCAATGAGTGCATACCATGTGTGTTATAAACTGGCTTTCTTTTACCCCGCACTAGATCCGGCACCATCGTGCCCCAAGACATCTGGTAGAATCTTCATCTCAGACAGCAAAGCGTCTCACCCACTCTGCTCCATCCCATATCACACTGCCAATGGCTACTCTCTGAGCCTGACAGCAATCTCTACCTATCTAGTTCCCAAAGCAGGTTGTCACCATGCCAGTCATACACGTGTCTCCAGCCACCACATTCTCTCTCTTTTTTTTTTTTTTTTTTTTTTTTGGTTCTATTTTTCGGAGCTGGGGACCGAACCCAGGGCCTTGCGCTTCCTAGGCAAGCGCTCTACCACTGAGCTAAATCCCCAACCCCCACATTCTCTCTTGAATTCATGAGAGACCACACAACACAATAACCTCTGATCCAATTGATAAGATATAATTCCCCACCTAGACATACAAAGCCCTGTACACATCCATCCCTTAAGAATATTCATAACAACCTGTAAATGTGCAGAGAGGAATCTTAACATCAGCCTCCATGTTCTCTCAGCTGCTTCTCCTGCTTCCTCCAGTCTCCTCCTCTCTCTAAAACTTTTCTCCTGCCCATCCTTCCTTCTTGTCCAATGACAGGCCTCGTTCTATCTTGTACCTGTCTCTACATGTGTAATGACATCATCCTGCAGGAAGCCATGTCTTCTACATGCTGGGTACTTTGATGACCTCCCAAGCAACCACAGAACTTGCCTTTCTCTGACCTCCTGCCCTGCCGTCTCTCAATCCTCATTCTCCCCCAAAAGGAAGGCACCTTCTTTGCTAAAGCTGATCATAGAACTGGAATCCTTATCCCCAGAGCAAGATACAACGTCTTAAAGTATTCCACAGTTTCTCTGTCTTCTTTTTGTTTCGCCTGAGACAGGGAGGTGACTGAGTCTTAAGAGGGTAGAACCTGGTGTCCTGCAATCAAGGGACTACCCTGGAACCCCTCAAGGATGTATAACCTCCCTTCAAAACACTAATTGCCTATGACTGCCACTATCACTAGACCTCCTCCATTCTTGAGACTATATAAACAATAAAGACAGACGAGAGTCACTCTCAGACAAGCCAAGCTGCAAATAAGACCACATCAACTGGCTGGAAATAGCAGAAACCAGCCAAGCTACCCGGAAGGAGTTTAGAGCAACCGGGGCACCCGGAAAGGACACTCTCCAACCTGCTGAGTGGCTTGCAGGCTGTGCAGTGAGCTTCAGGTTCCCAGCTTTTGTGAGGTCACCCATGCTAGAGTGGACATTGGTAATGCGGCTGTCTTTGAGTCTTTTCTGCTCCTCACCCAAATTCTTGTAAGTAACACCAATAAATAACTTCCGTGGTTCACCAAGCTGGACTTTGATGGTATCCATACTTTAGTCTGTCATGAGCTCCTAGGTGAGTAGGTGTGTGTGTGTGTGTGTGTGTGTGTGTGTGTGTGTGTGTATCCCCAGGAAAAGTCTGTCACAAAACAGAGACACAAAGGCACGGGATAGGAGCGCTAGGAACTTGACCACAGAGGATCATCTGGGACTGGAGAAATGACTCAGGAATTAAGAGCACCTGTTCTTTCAGAAGACTGGGGTTCTCTTTCTAGCGCATATAATGTGGCTCACAACCATCCATACCTCCAGTTCTAGGGGATGCAATGTTTTCTTCTGACCTCTGTGGGCACCGCATACATACATGCAGGCAAAACACTCATACATATAAAATGAATAAACCTTTCTTTTCTCCTTTTCTCCTTCAGGAAAGAGCTCATCTAACCTATCCTTGTCTAAATCAAGCTAACAAGTCCTTCATTACGAGAGGTTCTCTACCCAGATTGTCCTGCTCTGTACCTGGGAAGAAACGCTACAACTGGCCTATAGCCACCCGACAAGCAAAATGTATTTTGCTTTTTTCTAGCAAACGTGTCTTCTATTACAGGCTCTGATGTGCTGCTCTTCACCGGCAGAGAACCTTGTGCTCACACCGTGGTGCTACCCTGAGCAGTCTGGGCTCCAGAGAGTCCTTATTCCAACTTGGGAATCTGTGGTGACAGCAGGATACCCTCGTGTCTCAGTTTTCCAGGGATCATGCATTCTGTGCCTGGGTGTTTGTGCAGTTTCCTGTGTGTGCACCTAGGACCCGGGGCCTTTTTACCAGGTCAGCAGACCAGACCCGGAGACCCCATGGTTGCCGGTCCTGATACCTGGACCATCATTCAGACATCTTGTCCTTTCCTGTCTCTAGGCATAGGAATCAAATCCAATGTGCTAGTTGACGACCAGGTCTCCATCTGGACCCTCCAGAGGCCTGAGGATCATGGAGTCCAGGAGAGGGCTGTGGAGGTGTGGGGACAAGGGAGAGTCTATCTAGCGACAGCTTCACTCTCCGGCAGCATTGTGGTCAAAGACTGGGGCTCCCCCAAGTGCCATTTGGTTGGAACAGGAGGCATTTCTAAATCAGTTACCATTTGTGCTCCAGATTGCAGCACACCCTCCAAAAATATGTTGTTTCCTCTGCCTGATCTTGTACCAAATGGAACCCTGGTGAGAGGCTGAGTACACGAGTGGACAATGACTACATACCGCACAGAACAACTCAATTCTGACCCACTATATCCATAGCAACCGGTCCTGGCAGCCAAACCCCACCCTCTGCAGCAATCAGATGTGAAGGGTCAGTACTTGGCAGTGACAGAAGCTTCCCCACCTGGGCCCCTCCTCCCCTGGGAAACACAACCTGCCTCCAGTCATTTAACATGTCCCCTCCTCTCATCTGCCTGCTTCCAGCTTTCTCACTGCCAACAGCCTCCAGCCAGAGCCCATCTGAAGCCATTGCTCTTCCTCTGCAAAGCTTCCCACCCCCACCCTGCCTGAGACTCTGCCAACCCAGGGGCTAGTGGCTGAGCCTGGCACCCTTGCTGGAGCCCTAGTCTCTGCCTCTTTTTGCTTAAATCCTCTGTTTATTTCCACACCGTAACCAGCCTCCTGCCCACTTACTACTTCAGCTGCTTAAAGAGACATGTCTCCAGTAGAGTGGGGTGATTTAACAACGAGTTAGTGGACATGGTTCCATGGCTGCCAAAAGACACACCAAAGGGACAAGCAGAAGAACAGAACCAGTATCCCCACCCCAGTGTTGGATACTGTCTCTGCCTTACCCACACATACAAAATGCAGGTATCCTGAGGCCAAGGCTCTACCTCGAATGGAAAATTTAAGATGTTCCAGAGAGAATTGAGCTTTGGTGATTCTGATTCTGAAGTCACCTGATGTCAGGGCTGTTTTCCTGCAAATGGCTGAAGCTTCACAGTCAACACACACACACACACACACACACACACACACACACACACACACACACACACACATATACCCCTCTTTCTTGGACATTTTTCTCCTGAACGGGACTCTGGATTTGCACCCACAGAGAGCTCCTTGCTCCCTCTAGAATCTCTCTGATCAGCAATAATTAAAAAAAGGTCTTCCAGCAGCTTGACACTTTTTAAAATGCTAATTGATGCGGATCGGAGCCATTAGGCTGTCTTTCACACCTACTCAGTCCCTGCCTCGGGTTTTTCTGCATATTTGAATCAGTAAGTTTGAATCCAAACCAAGCAAGTGAGAGTTATGCAAATCAATTATTCCTACACCTTCCACTGAGATCTGTACCTGCGGGGTTCAAGAAAATCCCTTCCCAACCTGCTCAGGTTGACAGAGTTTTAACTCTTCTTCTGGGAGATGCTCAGTCATTCCCAGTCACCGTTGTGGGAGTTTTATGTGAGTATTTGCATAAACTAGTAGAAAACCTTGCTCAAGTCCATTGCTCAGGCAACGGAACGGTTTGAAAGGAAGCAGTATTTATCCTTGTAGTGGAATGCAGGGAAGAGCTTTTGAATTAGCTACAGAACTGATTTGCATCCCCTGGGTAAGAAAGCCATACCTATGGGCTGGAGAGATGGCTCAGCGGTTAAGAGCACTAACGGCTCTTGCAGAGGTCCTGAGTTCAATTCCCAACAATCACATGGTGGGTCACGACTATCTGTAATAGAATCTGATGCCCTCTTCTGGTGTGTCTGAAGACAGCAGCAGTGTACTCATATAGATAAAAAAATTTTTTTTAAAAGAAAGCCATGGGGCTGGAGAGATGGCTCAGTGGTTAAGAGCACCGACTGCTCTTCCAGAGGTCCTGAGTTCAAATCCCAGCCACCACATGGTGGCTCACAACCATCTGTAATGGGATCCGATGCCCTCTTCTGGTGTGTCTGAGGACAGCTACAGTGTACTCATATACAAAATAAATAAATAAATCTTTAAAAAAAAAAAAAAGAAAGCCATGCCTACTGGACAGTGGTCCTTTGCAGTTTGGCAGTTGTTGGTAGATCCATGTCTAACACTGCAGAAGTCCACTGTACACCAACAACAGGCAGGTGTGTGCCAAGCAAGGCCAGGCTTTCCTGGAGATGTACCTGGCCCCTTGCGTGTGTCAAGCCATGCTCTAGAATGAGTGGATTTTAAGCACTTTTCTTCCATTTTGGGAACCATCCACGTTTATAGAGCCTGGCCCTACAGACCCAGGGCGGCCTCATGGCTTCCACAGAAGCTACTTTAGAGCTGTAATTTTTGCTACTGTTATGAATCATAATCTAAATATCTGGGCTCTCCGATGGTCTTGGAGACCCATGCAAAAGGGTCATTCAATCCCCAAGGCGACCGAGACCCACAGATTGAGAAATGCTGATTTGGGGGCTTCTCCTGCCAATTACAACAGTAATCTCTTCTGGTTCTCTTGCCACTAAGTCCCTCTTTTCTGCAAAGACTCTCCTCGATGGAGCTTCAGGCTCCCTGAGTTCTTCTCTTTCCTGGGCCTCCACTCAGCTTTCTCTGTGTCCTGTCTCAGCCAGAGCTACGGAAGTCAGGCAACCAGCTAGAGAACCATCATTCCTTGAAGCCAGGGTAAACCTCAAAGAAGCCTGTTAACAGTGAACTCTAAAAGCCCTCCCCACAAAGGAAGAGACCTATGAACAGGCTAGGCAGGCTTTTGATGGAGCACAAAACAGCGGAAGCTTGCCTTTCTTCCAGGAAAGACAGATGGTCCAGAAAGCAAGCAAACAAACGACATCAACAAAGCACTTGCACGTGCATCAATTTCCTTGCGGTTTTTATTGAAGATCAAGATGGAGTCAGGGAGACTTGAAAATATGACCAAAACCTGTTCCCTCTTTTTTCCTGACCTGCTGCTAATGTGTCCCGTGCCGAGGAACAGGGAAGATGATCTCTGCTTGGTAGAGCTGGCTGTGCTCGGCTTGTGGGCCGTCCAACACGCTAGACCACAGACCCTATAGCAGCTTCTCTCCCTTTCTCAAAATGAGGCCTCACCCACTGCAGCTCTCTCTGGACACAGAGTTAGTAGGAAACCCTGCTGGGTGGCCTTGCAGCTCTAAGTTTATGGTCCCAGCTAGTAAACTGCATCCCACCCAGAACCACTTAGGCTGGGCAATACTAGACCATGTGGTGTGAAGCTTGCCCATCCACTCCAGAGGATTTGAAAGTGTTATTTTGCCACACCCACTCCAGTAGAGTCTGTGTGATGTGAAGCTCTTATTCTGTTTCTATCCAGAACAGAGGCGTGTGCCTGGAATGGCTTGGCCTCCTGGAGGTCCCTGTCAGGCTCCCTACAAATAGATGATGACTGGGGTCTATGCTTGCTTTCTGTGTTCTAGCCTTGGTGATCTTAGCAATTTTAAGCCTGTCAGCAATATCTGATTTTAAGAATATAGCAGTGTGGGAAGATGGTCATGTACCTTTAGATGTCTCAGGAACTGAAAGTTCAGAGACGGAAACGTCTCACACCATCATGATCCTGATGAACTCAACGGCTCCGATGAATTCAACTGCTGTATCCATTAGTTCCCAGCAAATAGGAGAGAAATTAATTGCAGTTACTAACAACATGACTGTTCCAGAAAAGCCTATCCCCCTTTTGAAAAAGTTTTGTTTAGCATGATTCAAGATAGTAACGATTCTTTTAGAAAGATTATAGACAAGTTCCAACAAGTTGAATAAACTTATCAAGAGTTAACTATGGTTACAAAAGTTTCCTTACTAATCTGAGGGGCCATAAATACAGAGTTTAATTTAAACTTTATTAAAACAAAGGTAAATGATGAATGCATACCTGGTGCCCACAAATCTGGCAGTATAACTGCAGTTTTCTAAACTATTGTTTGCGGTTGAGAATTGTTTCCTAGACTGTATGTTCTGCTTTCCTCCTTGCAAGGGACATTTGGTGGGGTGATGAATAAGAGCTAGACGACTGCCAATTATGATGCACCTGTTCTAACTGCTTAAATCTACACCAAGAAGTAAAGCTTTTTGCAACAGCACACACCTCGAGTTTGTGTCTGTCTGTCGCGCTGAATCCATTCTCTACCTGAAATCCGAGCCTTGGTCCCTCTGCTGACACACTCCCCTGGGTGGTCTGCGGCATTATTTCTAGTCCTTCACCATGTTGTGTCTTTCTCTTTTTCTCCCTCTCCCTCTCTGTTACCTTATCTAGGGTTTTGAAGCCAAGGCTCACCCTGAGGCCCCATAATGAGGCCTCTGGAATGACATGGTAACTGTTACAACTGCCTTTCCACTTTAAGGCCAGTCATGCCCCTGCCCCATTTCCCATAGTCTCAACACTCCTGCCTTTCCTGAATCTGCATTCTTTCTAAGATCATAGAGGTCATTTGCACTTCATGGGGCAACAAAGCTCTTGCGTGGCCCAAGAGCTAAAAGTAGGCACTGCATACAGAGGCTGCCAACAGGATATTGGTGTACGTTTATTTTAACCTCGTGGTCAGTGATGAGCAACCTGTGAATTCTTGTTACTTAATGAAAAATGCTCAATAATTAAACATGTTCCCTCTCTACCCACAATTCCCAAATTTCCTGCCTCCTGTGACAAATCTTTTTTTTTGCCTTCATTACTTTTTCCCTGTTTTAGAGTTCACATTCTTGAGCAGTGAGTTTCCCATCAGCTTTCTTTATAATGAAAGACCAGGAAAAATCCAGACCCTCTAGCAAACAGAGTAGAACCAAAAATGTAGGTTAGCCGGTTCAGCAACTCTGTTCCAGGAATCGGCTGGTCACAAAAGTTAGATTAAAATCTTGAGAACAATCTTGAGAAACAGGAAGCTTCCCCTTGTGATTTTTACTGGTATTCTCGACATTTCCCAATGACTCCCTCCCTACCCCATTCGGTTATGGTTTCTTAAATATCCCTTCTCCAAGCTACTCGGGGTTGAACTCTTTTACCCCTGCATGGGATCCGAGTCTCCACCCCAGTGCGCTGGTTCCTGTCAATAAACCTTGTGTGATTACATCAAGGACGGTCTCACGTGAGTTCTTGGTGGGGGAGTTGCATCATCCCGAGACTTGAATGAGGGTCTCCCCAATTCAGGGGTCTTTCAATAAAATGCCCCTGACTTAGCATTTCCTAAACTGTCAGATTTTGAAGACCCTTTTCCATCTCAAGCCTGTTGGAGTCATTGATCTTTGAGAGTGGCCAGTAGATAATCTTTGGATGTTAGAGGTCAGCTCTGACAGTGCGTTCAGCAACCCAAGGAGGGATGTAGGCTCAGCAATGATGTAAAACAGGCAATCTTTCCTCTCTCCTTCTCCCCCTCCCCTTCTCCCCTTCTACCTCTCCCTCCCCCTCCCCCCCACACATTCGTGCACGCACACACACACCTGGTTGATGAAGCAAGGCTCCAACAACTTTATTTTTTTCTCCCACAGCTTATATCCCCCAGCAAAATCTCTCAAGCAGCATAAAAATCACAATGTGGTTGCACTCTGTTTTTCTTGGAGTGATTATAATGGGTATAAAGAAAACAAACATAAAACCAGCATGTTCCCCAACACCCTCACGCGATTAAACATAGTACAGGTAGAGAACAAGCTATGCCCAAGAACCCACATACATTTACATCTGAGCAACTTGCTGTAGGTTAACAAAGTGTAAGGAAGCATGATGTTTTTCTCAGCCAGTTTCTCTTACTGGCAGGCTGCAATTTGTGGTTCCAAAGAAATGGCCAATCCTTTTATTATCTATTTTAAAAAGTAATCTTACAAAATAAATCTTAAAAGAGTTACAAATCTAAGCTTTTATATAAAAAGCAATCACTCATTTCTACCTTAAATATTCAGGGTGCACACCTACTTACCAGGAAACCAAGGGTGGAAATGGGTACAAGAAATTAATCATCACCTTGATCTCTCGCCCAGCTGTAGCAAGAGAGGCATGTCAGCTACTACTAGTCAGGGAACATGTTCCCTGACCTAGAGAGATAGGTGGATGGATGGATGGATGGATGGATGGATGGATGGATAGACAGACAGACAGACAGACAGATAGATAGATAGAGAGATAGAGAGATAGAGAGAGAGATAAACAGGCAGACAGATAGATTGATAAATAGATCCCTCACTCAATTATCAAAAGTTGGCCTTTCTGAACTTTAAATTGTTCCCGAAGATTTTCTAAGTCAAAGCCATTAACAAAAACATTTTAATATAACGTTACTAACAATCTACATATTCTAAGGGTAGTGGTTGAATCATTAATCTGGAAAAGATCACTATTATTGTAAGTGCCAGTGATACAGCCCAGTGAGGGGCTGGAAACACCTCCCCACCCCATTAGAGTTTCCACACAATTCATATATTAGGAGGGATGTGAAGAGCACAAGGGCAACAAGCAGAGTGGAACTCCACAACGGCATGAAGTATTCAGGACACATAGTCCTTGGGGATCTGCCTTTCCAAGGCGCACACACCCATTGTGATTGTGCAAACCAGTGGGCTACATTCCATGAGTTCTAAAGCTGTTTTGCTGATCCTCTTGCATGGTCCCCAACAATCCCAAGAAAACAGCCTTGCTCCCTTCACCTACTGGGGTCAGGGAAGAAAGAATTGATCTGAGAACTTGACCCCTGTTTTTTGCCCTTTCCTGTCAACTTAATGAAACCCCACCTCTTCCCTCAATGATCTCTGTGATGGTTTGCATATGTTTAGCCCAGGGAGTGGCACTATTAGAAGATGTGGCCTTGTTGGAGGAAATGTGTCACTGTGGGGTGGTCTTGGAGACCCTCTTCCTAGCTCCTCCTAGGATGTTCAGACTATTCCTGGCTTCCTTTGGGTGAAGATCTAGAACTCAGATACTCCTGCACCATGCCTGCCTGGATGCTGCCATGTTCCCGTCTTGATGATAATGGACTGAAACATCTTGGGCCAGGTCCAAACAGTTCGAATTACTCTCAGTAACAAAGTCTTCTACATTCCTACTAAGATAGTCCATTAAGCCCTATTTAAAGCATTCTACTGCTTTCCAAATCCAAAGTCTCCAAATCCACATTCTTCCAAACAAAAGCATGGTCAGGCCTATCACAGCAATACCCAACTCCTGGTAACAACTTCTGTCTTAGGGTTTTATTGTTGTGAACAGACACCATGACCAATGTAAGTTTTATAAAGGACAACATCTAATTGGGGCTGGCTTACAGGTTCAGGGGTTTAGTCCTAGCATCCAAGGAGAAGCTAGGAGGAGGGTCTCCAAGCCCATCCCACAGTGACACACTTCCTCCAACAAGGCCACACCTTCTAATAGTGCCACTCTCTGGGCCAAACATATGCAAACCATCACAATCTCTAATCTTATTAGCTCCTCTCCAGAGGGCTAAAGAACTAAGATCTTACTTCATGAAAATTAAATTGGATGACAGAGAGGGCAACTTTACTGTAATGGCATTTGCCCACTCACCATCTCTCCGAAAGATCCCTGTCTATGAGGAGATTATACTCAGTCTTTTCAAATTTGTACTCTACTTTGTTGTTGTTATTATTGTTTTAGACAGTGTCTCACTCTGTAGACCGGGCTAGACTTTGATTTCATACTCTTGGATTATTGAATCTCTAGTTTAAGGGATAAAAAGGAAAAGTTACAGATGTATTTTGAAGCAGGGGATATGTCAACTCCACAGGACTAACAACTTGCAGACCATAAGCAATGACTCCGTTCTCATTACACTTCAGCTATTGGCCTAGAACTAGGTCTGGCTGCTTTGTACATAGTGAGAACCCAGATACCCTGGCTTTGACCTTTTTGTGACCTATCTCTTTCCATACTCTTGGAGATGCCTTGTCTGGATTTCTCTTCTCTAGCTCATCCTCTGCTTCTTGTCCTTCTAGGTTCTACTCTTGAGACTGACCAGCCTGGTGATGGCCAGCTCCCATCAGTAAGATAACACCTGGAAAATGCCTTTCCCCACCTACATGCTTTGCATGCTGTTGAATTCTTTGTCTTCTGGGGTACCTCTATTATAGTTCTCGATCCGTTCTTACAAAATGGGAAGTCCTTTGGAAGAGAATTCTTAGACTACAGCATTGATGTGCATTGATCTGGGCTCCATGTCTCCACTTAATTTTTCTGTTTATTTTAGTTGGTATCTTGCTTTCTTCTGTGCCTTCCCCACCATGATAGACTGATTCCCTTGAGTGTAAGCCTAAAAAACCCCTTCTTCCTTTAACTTGCCTTTGGTCAGACATGTGTCACAGGACAAAAAGAAGTAACAAATACAGATAGTCAAAAGATAAGTGTTTGTTCCTGTGTATGCTCCCTAAATAATACGTGACTCGTGAAGTCACAAGTACCTAACCAACTAGGGTTGGGGAGGTGGCTCAGTAGCAAAAAATATTTGCCATGCAAGCTTGATTACCTGAGTTTGGTCCCTGTAACACACACTTCTAAGCTTGTCTTTTGACCTCCACAGGCATAACATGGCAAAAAAAATTCTCTCTCACACATGCCCCAAGTGACAGATGAGAGCATAAATACCACTCCCCCATACCGGCCATGTTTATTTTGTTTTAATTATGTATATGTGTGTGGGTATGTAAGTACACGAGTGAGTGCAGGGGCCTTCGGAAGACAGAAGAGGGTCCCCTGAAGCTGGAGTTGCAGGTGGTTCCAAGTCACCTGGCACGAGTGCTGGAGACAGAACTCTGGTCCTCTGCAGGAGTGGCACACGCTCTGTGAATAACCATCTTCCCAGCTCCATAGAATGACTGCACAGCTTTGGTAGCAATAACATTGCTGTCACTGTTAGCAATACCATCAAGTCAGCTTTGCCACACATCAGTTGATTTCTCCCCTTCTTGGGCTCATTATTAAGTGTTATTTTCATTAGTCTTTGGTCCCTGAATCCTTAAACTTTTGGGTAAGTTTATACCTTCTAAGATGTAATGTTTTCATATCAAAACCACAGCAATAAGAAGCTGCCAGCTAATACTTCCAAAGGAAGAAGTGGACCTATTTATATATATTATTAGAATAGTTAGTGATGGATCTCTTGTTTCTGGACAGCTGGCAGAAGATAACTTTCAAATCTCCATGGAACTTTTGACTTGGCTCTTACATATATATATATATATATATATATATATATATATATATATATGTATGTATGGCTCATATATATATATATATATATATATATATATATATATATATATATATATATATATATGAAAGATACAGGACAATGACCCTTGCTCCTGACATTCCTCCTCAAGAATGAAGAGCCTAAACACAGAGATATCTAATACTCCAGTCCTCCCAGGTACATCTTTATATTGGTTCTTAGACTGTTGCCCTGACCTTGCATGCATTGTATGATCTGTGTGTGCACTAAGAATTTGTGGTTGGCATAATGGTGCCATAATTACAGTATATTAATTGCATTTCTCTTACTTTAGTAAAATTCCATCACCAAGGCAATTTAGAGACAGGAGAGTTTAATTGTGCTTATGGTTCCAGAGAAATAATCACGGTAGGAGAGTGACCATCATGGCAGGAGGCATGGAAACTGGCAGGCAGTGGTCAGAGCAAGACTCCGAGAGAGCACATCTCAGATGCAAACACAAGTTGGAGAGAAGGAACTGGAAGGAGGGCAGGGCAATACAGTCCCAAAGCCTACCCCAACACACTGCTCTTCCTTCAGCAAGGCCACACTTTCCCAAACAGTACCACCAACCGTGGGCCAACTGTTCAAATACCTGAGCCAATAGGGGATATTTCCCATTCAAACTACCACGAAGGGTGAGTTTATGTGTAAAACAAGACACTAGGGTAAGCAGAGCCAGGCTGCTTCAGACAGAGCCACTGTCCTGACCACTGGTTGCCATCTGGTTTGATTGATGTCTTGTAACACATCTTCATAGTAAATTTTCTACTCACCAGAGTCAGGACAGATTGCAATTTTGATGACAATGCCCAGAACTAGCCAGCTATAGTCACAAGGAGGAGGAAAGTAGAATCTTTTAATTCACAGTGATGAAATCAAGGAAAAGTTATATATATATATATTCCATTCACTAAGAAAACATTAATCTCACTTCTGTTACCTACTTCAGGTGTGTGTGTGTGTGTGTGTGTGTGTGTGTGTGTGTGTGTGTGTAAGAGATTATAATCTAAAAGTTTGACTCTTATTCTGACTTCATTGTCCACAGAATAAAGTCCTACCTCTTTGATCTCTGGCTTGATAACTGGCTTTTATCTAGAGGGTTACAGAGCCAAGATTTGACTCAGCAAAAAACTGAATAGAAAGACTACACTAATGCAGCCATTTTCTGAACATGTGCCCAGTTCAGAGGACAGACAGACAGGTGATGAGCAGGGGGCAGGAGAGTGTCTCTATATAAGAATCATGACCTGATGCTTTTAAGCTGGGATAGTTATAGAGTAGAAGAAGGCATGTTATGGAGAAGGAGATTTTCCTTTTGGGGCCTACAGTTGACAAACGCTAAGGGTAACCAGTGAGTCATCAGCAAAAGAATGTTAATTAATCAACAAATATCTTTTCTATTAGGCATGACTTGGCATCCAGGAGGTCAGGGAAGAATCTAATGAAATGAGTCATGTCAGACCTATGAGCCAAATTACAATAGTTACATGAACTGCCATAGTTTGTCCAAAATGGAAGGGCTTTGCGAAACAGCATGGCTCTGGATTACAGTCTAAGAACCTACAAGTGTCAGTACCCTTGCGCAGAGAGTACTTGTTATTTTATCCTTACTTGCGTTCAGTTACCTTTCACAACCTTGAATCACCTTGATTCTCTTCTCCACAAATAACCCTAAGCCCTATATACAACTTTAAGGGCCCAGGATTTGCTGAAGAATGATGCCCTGGACTAAAATAGTACGTAAATGTAAAGAATGTTTATTCTGCAGAAGTCCAGCATGCTGGGGTCTTCCATTACCAAGATAGAGAGACAACCAAGTGAGCTCACAGGCCTAATTTAAAGCACATTAGTGGAATTCCAGGGAGGGGTAGGTGACCTCTATCTTAATCTTGGCTCTATCTCTAGGGACATCCCAGAACCATTACTGGGGTGTGGTAGAAACTGTTGATGGGAAGTCTGGAAACTGTTGCTGAGGAAGTCTGGAAACTGCTGCTGACCCATTGTCCTTGCTTCAGGTCAGGTGACGTGGCCGCTTCTGCTGGACTTGCCTGGACTTGTCCAGTTCTTGGAAACAGATCTAGGCCTTGTCCCTTGAACTGCCAGTTTTAAGACTGTTGTGGAATCAGCCTAGTCTTCTCACAAGGAGACAAATTCTATGTTTGAAGCTGCAACTTTTTCATGTTGGTAATGATAAGCCAGCCTGCCTCCATCTTGAACTTGAGAGCCATATTATAGTAAACACAAAGTGGCTCATCCCTGTTTATTATTAAATCTGTTTCTTGAGGAGTGAGCTTAAGGATTCACCTGTAAACTCAGTTACAAACAGTTCCATGCTGCCCGTTCCTGGAAAAACTGACAATCATGTCTTTGTTTCAAGAGGTTGTTATGATCACCTTATTATGTTTATGTCCTACTTCTGTAACTCCAACTAGTGCCCTCCGAATCCTCCATTTGGGAAGCCCCTACTCATGAGCTTTAAAAACTGCATCCTTCCCTATGGGCAGGGCTGATCTTTTGAATCTCACCCTAGGGACAGACAACCTATGTACATGGATAAAGCTTGTTTTAATTAATTTGTCATGATTTGGTACAATGGTCTTTTTCCTAGAATCTGTGGGATTAACAGGGAAAACTCCTAATTTCAGTGACAGACCTCCTGCACGGAGGATGAGTCTCACTGGAAATGCCATGTTATTTGGTCAACTTCGTCATCTTTGATCTTGGATGTCTAACTCTTAGAACTGGTGCTTACCTAGGATCTACATCCCCAACCCCAACTCCTCCCCCCTCCTTTGACTTCTTAGGTGAGGACCCTTTAACAGGACAGATTACCACAAGATAAAGGGATAATAAAACTATAAACCTCGTGGACACATAGACATACATAGGGAAATGAGTGTGTTTCCAAGAAGTGGCTTTGATAGCACCATCTGGCTTAAATATCATCATTTGCAGGAAACAAAGAAAGAAAGGTTATGGAAATTGAGCAGAAACAGCTCATGAACAAGGTTAAGGTTTGTCACGCAGATTTAAGTGGGTGCTTTTTCCAACTACAGACTTAATCATCTTTATTCTTGGTACAGGGGGAAGATGCCCTTACAAATGGAGATTTCCTTTACAGATGTAAATTTCCCCTACAAAAGAGGAACTCCCACTCTGTTTTCAGAGCTTTTCCTATGTCTGCAGTTTCTCAAAATAATCAGCTCAAAATGATGCTTATGCCAAAAGGCAAGTCTCCAGTGGCACATTCTGGCCTCCTACAGCCTTAGCTCCTGCTCTTCTTTGTTGCATTAAAGTTGAGCCTGACATCTCCATCTCCCCCCCTCTCCCTCTCTCTCTCCCTCTCCTTCTTTCTGAAATATCTTTATTGTAATCATCTCCAATTAGTCTTCCTTACCATGGTAATAACAGCAAGGATTTTTTTTTTTAAAAAAGCACTTACACAAGGTGCCACTGTCCCACCAGGATCTGCTTGAGAACTGGCAATAACGTGAGGATCAGTAGGGAAAAGGGTTGAGGTTAACAAAGCCACTTTCTACCTTGGCCACCATTGTAAGAGTTTTACAGTAATCCAAGGGCCAGGGAATTCATGAGCAGGGATAAGGGGGTGGGGGAGAGAGAGACAGAGAGAGACAGAGAGAGACAGAGAGAATGAAAGACCCCCCAGAGCAGGGAGACCCTCACTCAAGTCTCGGGATGACGCAGCCACCCAAGAACTCACGAGAGACCATCCTTGCTGTAAAAACACAGGTTTATTGATAGGAACCAGTGCACTGGGGTTGAGACTCGTATCCCACCCAGGGGCAGAGGAGTTTGACCTTGAATGGTTGGGAGAAGAGGTATTTAAAGGAAGAAACCACAACCCAAGGGGGTAGGGAGGGCGTCATTGGAAAATGTCAAGAATACCAGTGAAAAAATCACAAGGAGAAGCTTCCTGTTTCTCAAGATTGATCTTTAAGATTTTAATCTAACTTTATGATCAGTTAGTTCCAGGGAGAGAGTTGCCGAACCGGCTGGTGTAATTGCAGTTCCAGGGCCCGACTAGTTTCTTTCTTCTGCTTTAAACTTTTGTCTAGGGGGGCAACCTTAAAACTTCTACCTTTCAAGACAGAGAGACAGAGATAGACAGAGACAGATAGAGACAGCAGTCTGTGGTTGCACAGGCTTTATATGGGAGGGGTATGGAGCTCATATTGTAACAAAAACATGTCTCATTCATTGGCCTTTAGTAATGATGTCACATTGGCCCTTAATGATGACATAGCATGTTGGCTAACGTGATGGCATGTCTCATGAGGCATGGCATTGGAAACTGAGTCATTGAAGGTGGGAGAAGACTGGTTCTGAAGTGGTGCAGTTCTTAACATTCCTCTCTCTTGCTTATTATAAAAGGCAAGCAAAAAGGAAGGTGCAACTTGAGAGATAGGAAGGAGAACACCATGCTCTTTAGTCTGCTTCCTGCACTCTGGCAGCTTTGGGGACAGAAGAAAGCTGGAATGCTGGCCAAGGCTGGGACCATCTGGGACTCGGCAAGTGTAGGCCACATTTCTCTCCAATCCTTAGGAATAGAAAGAATAGGCAGGTGGAGAAATGAGCTGTTGGGTGACTAGACTTATCTGTAGTCCATTTGACCTGCAAAGGGCAGATTCAAGTCAATTCCCTTAAGCTTACAAGATTTTTCTTTGAAGTTTACAAACTTTTTCTTTGAAGTTTACAAAAAGAGATAAGTTTCAGATATGCTAGCATTACCACTGTTTGTAATCGGAACTGAAATCCACACTATAGAAAGAGCAGAAGATTCACACCTATGAGTCATAGCTTAGGGACCCAAAAATGATTCTGGGTTAAATTCATGAACACTCTTTCCAGAGGGCTGAATATATAGATTGCATAGAGATGTTTTAGCACACGGAAAAACACTTTTAAGTCTATACTTAGAAAACAAGCAAAACGGAATTTAAAATCTTGAGCTTGTGGCTTTAATAGCAGTCAGTGCTTATCAGAGCTAGATTAATAGCTCAACAAAACTCCATTGATTAACGTTAAAACTTTGAACTTTTGAAGTCTCATTGTAACAATAGCATATAGAGGGAAAAAAGTTGGAAACACTTTCCATTTTCCCATATACCTTAACACACTTTTTTTTACACCTTTACAAATTGCATCTACACACTTTAAATCACATTCTTAAACTTTTATAATGTGCATCTACATATCTTAAAACACTTTTTAGACCCTTACAACTTATTTAAGCTTCCAAATCTTACATAAAATGTACTTTTTCCCCTACCCTATCATTTACTATAAGACATAGGTGGCTGATTACTGAGAGCGGCCATTGTAAAGCAAGTTCCTTTAAATAAAGGAAGAATAAAAAATTACATTGAAATCTGTTTTGTGAGTTTATCTCTTGTTCGAGTCTGGTAGCAAGGTAAACTGCATCTACACCTAGTAGTAGCTCCAGGAAAGTGAGGCCTGAGGCCTGATTTTTACCCAGGAAGAGAACTGAGAAGGCAGCTGAGGCCTTGTTTGCTGCTGTTAAGTAACAAACCTATCACCAGGTCAGTCATCAAGGCCACCAGAGATCTGAGAAGGATAAATTTCACCAGAGTAAGCAGAAAGTACAGACCAAGCAGCTTCTGAATCTATTAAGAATGACAGAGACTTGGGCAATTACCCTAGGTTCCTCCATGGTAGCCCTGATTTTGTTGGGGACAGATGTTCCAGGGGATTGTCAGTCCTCTGCTGATGGACCCTCCTGGGTCCCCTCAGTGTTTAGCCTCTGCTGAGCCTTGCTGATGCATGTGAGAGCCTTTGTTCTTCAGAAAGGAACATCCTGGCCTTTCTGTTTGGCCATTGGGTGGTGACACCTGGGTGGTAACATTGTTGAGTCAGTTTTTTGGTTTTTCTTTTTTTCCTGAGAGCATAAACTTGTTTTTCCACTGTGCTTCCTGGGTTTTTCCATTGGGTGGATTTGGGGTATATGTACTGTGAACCTCAGTAAAGCTTTGGCATTCTCTTAACATGAATGACCTGAGTCTCTGTCTTTTCTTAAATCCCCCAGATGGCAGGTGCCATCACTCTGCCACCAGGCCCAGAAGATCCAAAGAACTTTCCTGTGGAGAAAGAGTTTAGGGAACCTGCCTGTCTCATCTAGACAAAGTGGGGCAATCAACTACCCAGTGTCCTGTTTGTCCACCATTTGGATAGGGTCCTGGCAGTGTGCAAGTTTCTCACACAATGGCCAGATTTGCCACATCTAAAGCAGGCTCCAGGTGGAGCTCTTTTGTACCCCCTCATCTTCTTTGGTGATCTTAGGGGTGCTGCCAGGAGCTGGCACTTTTCTATCACAGGAACTCCTTCTTTTCCTGATTTCTCCCTTCCATTAACACTCAGCAGATCTCTGAAAAGGTTTGGAGACCATTATCCATTAAGTATTTATAAGTTAATCAAACTTGGCTTGTTTTTTAGTTATTTGCTTTGAAAACAGTCAGGAACTCCACCCAAGAGAGGGTTCCATTATTGTAGAAGCCAATGGGAGGGTAGAGAAGCTGCAGCTGCAGGTCTTCCAGAAGGGAGCTGGTAGGAAGGAGGACAACATTACAGAGGCCCAAAGGACTTAAGGAAGCTGCCGGACTTAGCAGACAGCTCCTAGGGGCAAGAAAGGAAGCTTGCAGCATACAGGCAAGGGAAGGGACAAAGAGAAACAGAGCAGATAGCAGGGGAAAAAAAAGGGAGATGTCCACATGGATGTTATAGGCAAGAGGCATATCAGGCTGCAGGAGGCAGAGGGTCATGGAGATGCCACATGGAGGGCATAGCAGGTTGGAGCCAAAAAGGATGAAAGACAAATGGTTAAAAAGCAGGCAGAAGGGAGCAGCAACTGGATAATCTGGAATCAAATTTTGTGGGTGGCAGAAACCAGCAGAAACAAATGATCCTTACATTACCTCAGGAAAGGATGACGCAGGGGAGGCCGTGGAGCAGGGTGTGGGCATACTGAGGTTGGCCTGCATTTGCTTTCTCCCCTCTTGTTAGGTGTGGCTCCAGTACGCACTTTGCAGCAATCTTACAGACCCACCAACCTTAACTTAAAAAAGATGTTAACCCAGAATATGGGTTGGGAGACCAGACCAAAAGAAAATCTGGGCTTGGGGCAGAAAGGGAAATAGTGGTACCTCTTTCCATGCCCCTTGATCCCTTGCAGTATTGATAAAGGCCCTATAATATTGGGAACTAGGTTACTTCTAGTAAGCCACATTTGGATTTGTTATCTAAGGGATACTGATGACAGATTTTATTGCAAACGTGAAAAAATTTGGGGCCCTTCAGGTTGGGTGCTAGGTGGAGAGAAAGGAGATTTTCTAAGAGGTATTCCAAAGGAGAGCCAAAAGGTATGGACAGTAGCACTCCAAAGTGTGAGGAAGAGAGGACAGTCCTAAGCCTAAAATCTAAGACATCTTCAAGGACTCAGGGAGGACTGAATGAGTCATCACTACAGGGGTCATAGACAGAGCACCTCGTACCAAGGCTTATTATGAGTGAAGCCAAAAGATGAAAACTGAGCTCAAAAATGAAGCCTAAATCAAGGGGAAAGGGCCATAGGGCCAGATGATCTAGTGGGCTGGAAGGTGGGTCTGCTATGGGCACACTGGAGGTAAGCAATAGGGTCCCCGTGCAGTTCAGACCCCAAGGGGAACTCAGGCACTGGGCTATCCTATTCAAATCTCTGCATCAATGTAAGGGGTTTTTGGCAATCAGAGGGTCAAGGAATGTTGCAAAGATCACACCACCCAACAGACATTACACAAGAAGATTTTTTTTGGAGGCTAGAGGCTGCTTCTGAATGGGGATGAGAGAGACAGATGGGGATGGGATGGGGATGGGGAGGAGAGAGAGAGAGAGAGAGAGAGAGAGAGAGAGAGAGAGAGAGAGAGAGAGAGAGAGAGAGAGAGAAGGCTGTGATGATGCTGGTTTTACGGGAGGGGTATGGAGCATACATGTAGTAGTGACCTGAAATGTGTCATAATGGACTTTAGTGATGAAGCAGCATTGTCCCTGAGTCACTGAAGGCAGAAGGAACCTGGTTTTGGAATGTGGGCAGTATCTAACAGCCACAATTTCTTTTTGCAATGGTAGCTTGTTCTTGCTTTCTGGAAAGTGGGCATGGGATGTGGGCCATAGTCCTTGCTTGAACCAAGTACAAGAGGAAGGGGTCCTGTGGTGGTTTGAAGAGGTGTGGCCCCCATATATTCATGGGTTTGAAAACTTGGCCATGGAAGTGGCTTCTATGAGGGGGAGTGGTCTTATTGGAGGAGTTATTGTCATATGGAGGCAGGCTTTGAGGTCATATATATGCTCAAGCTCCACCCAGTGTAGAATCTGTTGTGCCAGGAAGTGTTTGTGAACCCCAAAAGACCATCAAGGAGCTGTCTCTGACGTAACAGCATTAGGGTCTCTTTATTACAAGCTTGGGCTTGTGCTCTCCTCCAACCTAACCCTGACACGGTAGGACAGGAGATGAAGGTGAACCAGCCCTGAACTCTCAGCAGGACAAATTTTTATAGGAAAATAGGACTAAGTGAGTGGGTGAGGAAGGGGGTGTCCAGTCTGTCAAGCATCTAATAGAATGACTACAAGCTGACAGGCAGGTGATCTGAAGCAAGACCATATACAATCACAAGTGAAAGTGCATCTGAAACAATTAGACTAATCTTTGATTAACTGTTGTTAGGAAGAAGCTAGGGAGTGACTCTGGCCAAGGACAAGTCGTGGGGTCCATCCTAGTATATGACTGCAGCTAGAGTTCTACTGCAGGTCAAGTTCTCAGGCTTTCTTTCTTTTCTTTAAGACGGAGTAGGTCTGGCCTGTCAGAATCCAATCTCCTCCTGGCTACCTTTGGATTAGGATGTAGAACTCTAGGCTCCTTTAACACTCTGTCTGCCTGCCTGCTGCCCTGTTTTCTGCCATGACGATAATGGACTAAACCTCTGAAGTTGTAAGCCAGACCCAGTGAAATGCTTGCCTTTATAAAAGTTGCCTTGGCTGTGGTGTCTCTTCACAACAATAAAACCTTAACTAAGACAGGTCCCAAAGACATCTTGGAGATTCCAACAGAACATTGGCTCTTCCAAAGCTAGGGTGACCCCTTTGGACTGAGTTAGTCTGATCTGAGACACTTGCCCTAGTTGCTCAGAGTCCTGTGCACATGGCCTCATCTGCCATCACCTTATTCACTCTTTGAACTGAAAGGTAGAAGTTTTAAGGTTGCCTCCCCCACAGACAAAGGTTCAGAGTAGGAAAAACAAAAACAACAACAACAAAAAAAAAAACAACAACAACAACAAAAAAAAAACAACAACTGGTTAGGCCCTGGGATTGTATGTTCCAGGAAGCTTCTCCTAGGACCATAGAATGGGTAATTTACATCAGCCAGTTCGACAACTCTCTCCCAGGAACTAGCTGACCATAAAGTTAGATTAAAATCTTAGAGAATAATCTTGAGAAGCAGGAAGCTTCTCCTTGTGATTTTTCACTGGTATTCTCGACATTTTCCAATGACGCCCTCCCTACCCCCTTGGGTTGCGGTTTCTTCCTTTAAATTCATCTCGTCTTAGCTACTGGTCATTGAACTCCATTGCCCCTGCGTGGGATACGAGTCTTGACCCCAGTGCACTGGTTCCCATTAATAAACCTCGTGTGATTTCAGCAAGGATGGTCTCATGTGAGTTCTTGGGGGGTCGTGTCATCCTGAGACTTGAGCGAGGGTCTCCCCGCTCTGAGGGTCTTTCAGAACAACATCCAAGCAACACCCTCCCTGGACTTTCTCCTCTGCAGTACCCAGTATTTCTGGGGTGGGAGCAATTAAATGGTGTCTGGGTCAAGGCCTGGCTTTTCCATTCCTCATTTCTGTTGCTGTTAGATTCAAAGTGGGTTCCGTGGCAGTGCTGGTGATAACATCCTAAACAAAAGGACTGTTGAGTGGGCAAACAGGATTGTTGTGAGGTAACTGAAAGCATTTCCATTTCCCCTAAACTCAGCATTCCTTTCTCAGGCATCTCATAAAGCAGTTTTCTGTATACTGAGAAACCCACTACATGACATTGACATCAGTAGTTAACTAAATAGGGCAAAGGCATCTAGTTCGTCTGAACAGCTTATATCAGCTTAAAGACTCCTACCCTTTTGATTATCACGTAAAAGTTTCTTACTTTCCCACCAAGTTGCTGTTCTCACCCCTGGCGGTTTGATTCCTAATAAACCTTTCTTTCTACCCATAGAGTGGTCCAGTTGGGTGGTTACACTGTGCTTTTGCTCATAGTATCCAACTCCGATCCCTTCCATACATGATGGCAATTTTCTCAGGTCTGGGCCAGGTAAGACTCCCTTAAAAAAAAAAAAAAAACCAACCAGGAGATCCTTGTTTGTATTTTTACACTAAGTCAACATATAGCTTACACTTATGGTTACACAAAAGTAAAGTAAGTTTTCTGTAGGGCTAGAGCTGATGCTAAGGTCCTATTCCCAATGAGTTCTTGATCTATCAGTAAAGATTCCATGGGCCAATTTCTGGGCAGAAGAAAGAAGCAGGACTTCTGGGTCCCTGAAGGCAAGCTAGTAGATGCAAGGAGAGAAGAGAGAGAGTTTGCCATACTTGGGAGAGGAAAAGGCCAACCAGCCTTGTGAAATCTGAGGCAGAGTGGCCACAGGCTACTTCTGCAGGCGAGAGGTTAGAGATGTTGAGCTGGGACTAAAGGTGGCTGAGCAACTGAATTGAGTATAGATTTAGGGTGCTGAGCTGGGGGTTCTGGGAAGGGCATGCTAGCCAAGGTAGATTGGAGGCACCCAGAAGCTGAGTCAATAAGGCAAGTTGAAATTGAACAACTGTGTGTGTCTGTTTTTTCAATCTGGGGATCCAATATTCTCTGGGCAGGGCTGGTTGCTCCATCCATTCCAGGAGCTTAGCGGGGGTCTGGGGGTAACAAAAGCTACACACTACAGTTTTCAGCTATAGCACCAACAAATTTCAAAGTAAAAACAAAAGTTAAATGGCAGGTTACAGGATTTGCTAATATTACAGTGCTGACATTGAGCTTTATGATCTCTACTTAGTTCATTCAGAATTTTATTATATATAAGTACACTGTAGCTATCTTCAGACACACCAGAAGAGGGCATCGGATCTCTTTACAGATGGTTGTGAGCCACCATGTGGTTGCTGGGAATTGAACTCATGACCTCTGGAAGAGCAGTCGGGTGCTCTTAACCGCTGAGCCATCTCTCCAGCCCTCATTCAGAATTTTAAATGTTTAATTTATTATTATTATTCTCTCTCTCTCTCTCACTTTGTGTGTGTGTGTGTGTGTGTGTGTGTGTGTGTTTGTGTGTGCGTGTGTATCCAGGTATGCATGCCAGGTCTGTGCATGGGGGCAGAGGACAACTTTTAGAAGTTGATTATCTCTTTCCACTACCTGGGTACTGGGGGTTAAATTCAGGTTTGTGTGGAAAAGCACTTTTACACACTGAGTTATCTGAGTGACCTTCATTCATAATTTTTTACAGGAAATAAGTAAATAGGAGAAGTTTGAGAACTGAATTATTTCCGAGGTTTCTAATGCTTCCATTTCATATTGTTAGACCAGGATTGACCAAAGTGAAAGTGCCTTGACCTGTGGGGGGTTTAGCGGAGACCTGGGTGGGGGCAAAAGAATGGAGGGCAGGAAGCACAAAGAAGGAGAGCAAGTCGTAGTCTGATCAAGCTCTCAAACTTTATTTCAGGGCAGTGGCTTATAAAGACAAGCAAGTGGGAAAGACACACAGGGCCCAAGACCAATTCATCACCATCACCACCCTTCCATTGTTCTTTGTTTTGGGTTTCTGCAAGTTGCAGGTGTACTAATAACAGATAGCTGGCTAGGCTTCCCAGAGACAGTGGGCCTGAAACAGTCCTGAGAACAATTCCTGAAACAGAGGGTGTGTAAGTGGGTTTGGCTCCTGGCATGAAAGGATGATATAAACCCATTTGTCTCCATGTAAGCACCAGGCCCAATTCCAAAAAGAAGGCCCTTAGGTACCAGCTCCAGGGACAGACCATAAGTCCCAGAAACTAGGCCATAAGACACGAGTTCCAGGGACAGATCACAAAATCCAGAACACAATCATAAACCCTCTCCCAAAGAACAGCCTAGGAATAACCACTAAAATGAAGAATGGGTCATCTGTGCTGGGCAGCCCATCTCATCATATGGTTAAATGTTCATGATATAGGATGTAGACCACTGACCGCCTGTGACTCCCTAGCGCCCACTAATGGAGGTTGTATGTTGATCTTCTTACTAGAAACTTTCAGGATCCTAACACTCTGCAAAAGCTGTTATTATCAGTCAGCTTTCCTGTTTTCTGGGGTTTCTTAGCCTCTCTAAAACTTTTAGGTCACTAACTCTCCACATATGGTCCCTTGAGAGAGAAGATGATGGTTTGTGAAGAGACTTGTTCCCACCACAATTCTCTTTGAAATTTGGTTTCCAACACAGCGGACACTTGGCTGAGGTGAGTCCTCAGAAGGACTGCTGTCTTCCTCATGAGACTGAATTAGTTCTCCCACAGAAAGCTGTTGGGAAGTGATCCCGAAACCACCCTGTCTCAGGTCTCTGCCTCCTCCACACCTGCTGTTTCCCCTTCTCTTCAGCAATGCTTGAAGTAGAACAAGGTCTTCCCCACAAGATGAAAAGGCACTTCCAGCTGCCAAAAACAATGAGTCCAAATAAGACTTTTTTCTGCACAAATGATCCAGTCCAAAGTGTTTTGTTATAACAACAGAAGATAGAATAAAATTGCAGATTGCTCTTCAAGTTTTCTCCTTTAGATTCTGTGAACCAGATTAGAAACAGGATGTTAGGATGGCCAGGTACTCTGTGTGGAGGTTTGCATGAGAACGGCCCCCATATGTTCATCTATTTGAATGTTTTGTTCCAAGTTGGTGAACTGTTTAGGAAGGACTCCTTGGGAGAGGTGGCCTTGTTGGAGGAGTCGCTTGATAGATGGTGTGTCACTAGGGGTGGGCTTTGAGGTTTCAAAAGTCTACACCAGGCCCAAGTCTCTCAGTCCCAGCCTCCTGCTTGTGGATATAAACTCTCAGTTATTACTCCAGTGTCATATCTCCCTGCTTGCCATGATGATTGTGGACTAACCCTCTAAAACTGTAAGCAAGCCACCAATTAAGTGCTTTCTCTTATAAGCTACCCTGGTCATGGTGTCTCTTTAGAGCAATAGAACAGTGACTAACACAGCCCCTGTTTAGATCCTTTCTATTGAGGTATTAGGAGACCTGACCCAGGAGTCTCAAAACACCTGAATTTCTGGGTTTCAGTTCCAATGGGGCAGAATCTCAGATGACATTTTCCCAAATCGTGTCTGAAGGCAGTATGTTTCTTGTGATATTCAGTTGCCTCAGAATTTGTAAGGAAAAACAAAATAATGTGGATATTGAAGAAATTATGTGGAACAAAATAGATAACAATGCCTGCTTTCAAGAAACACTTAAAAATGTAAAACCATAGGAAGCGCAAGGCCCTGGGTTCGGTCCCCAGCTCCGAAAAAAAGAACCAAAAAAAAAAAAAAAAAGTAAAACCATGAACAACAATGCCAACCAACCAGAGCTTCCAGGACTGATGGAAGCCACTACCCACTATACATGGACTGACCCTGGGCTCCAACCTCATAGGTAGCAATGAATATCCTAGTAAGAGCACCAGTGGAAGGGGAAGCCCTGGGTCCTGCTAAGACTGAACCCCCAGTGAATGTGATTGTTGGGGGGAGGGCGGTAATGGGGGGAGGATGGGGAGGGGAACACCGATAGAGAAGGGGAGGGGAAGGGGCTAGGGGGATGTTGGCCCAGAAACCGGGAAAGGGAATAACACTCGAAATGTAAATAAGAAATACCCAAGTTAATAAAGATGGAGAAAAAAAAAAGAATATCTAGTCCAAATAGGAACTATGTAGAAACATGTTTTGTGGAGGGTATGTCATGGTCCAGGCATCTTGTTGTCACTGTAAACAGTTTCTCAATGAAGATTATTTAACCCCCCCCCCCCAAAAAAAAAGTAAAACCAGAGACCTTGGTTCTGGGTAAGAAAGGTAGGTGTAGAGAGGACACCCCTGAACTCCACGTCCCTAGCCTTCATTTTGCTACCCGCAACACACAACTCTTAGACCCTGGTTTTCAGCTCCAAGCTCAGGTCTTCAGTGTCCCTGCCATTCTCTAGACCAATAATTCACCCTTCAAACTTATTTGTAATAAAGAATGCCTATAACAATTGAAGTGAAACCTTATAAAAACATTTTGTGACCATAAAGCCTGTTTCAATTTCTTTGAAGGATAATACTTGCAAGTAACATTTTGAAAGTACAGTTCTTGTTTCTTTTCTTTTATTTATTTTGAGATAGGGACTTACTATGTAGTCCTGACTGTTCTAGAATTCACTATGTAGTATGGGGGAGTGGGTAAGGGAATACCATTTGAAACGTAAGTAAAGAAATATATCTAATTTAAAAAGAAAGAAAGAAAAAAATATTCTCAAAAAAAAAAAAGAAAAGAAAAGAAAAAAAAGAGAATTCACTACATAGACCAGGCTGGCCTTGAACTCACAGAGGTTGATCCAACCCTGCTTCCAGAGTGCTATCATTAAAAGTGTGCTACCATGCCTGGCTAAAAGGTATAATTCCTATTTTCTTGTTTAATAACTACTTATCAAACTGTATAATACAATCGGATATGGTGGCACAATACTACAGTCTCAACTTTGCAGACTGAGAATTCAAGATTGGGTTACAAAGCCATTCTAGCTTAGCCTGGGTTATATAGTGAGACTCTTCCAGATGTTTTTATATAATGTATATATTCACATATATAGTTTCATACATATACATATACATATCAGCAAGTACTGTGGCAATTATGTAACTTCCAACTTCACAGGATCAACAATCACTAGGAGATGGGATTCTGGGTATAGCCTGTAAGGTTATATCTTGATTTCATTATTCGAGATGGGAAGACTCTCTTAATTATTGATGGGACCTGGACTGTATAAGCAGAGACAGCAAGCTGCACATCAGTACATGTGTGTTCAGCCTTTGCTCTTCTGACTCTGGATGCTATATGACTTGCTGCTTCAAGCTCATGATGCCTTGATTTCTCTGCCATAATGGACTGTACTTTGAACTCTGAGCTCAAATAAAGTCTTTCCTCTAAGTATTTTTATGACCAAAACAGGAAAGGATACTGTAGTAAACACGTACTATTGATAACTATTCTTAAGTCAACCTGGAAAAATATATTAATCTTAGGGGCATTATAATCACAGGCAATGCATTAGAATTTTATGATTCAGCCACCTTGTATATAGGTATTTGTGATATGTGCCATGAAATTGAAAGGAGTAAAGAGAATGGAATGAATGATAATGTCCCATTCTTATCTGTTATTTATGACAATGACTATAAATACTGACATAAAGAAAAATGAAAAGCAAGAGGAAACTTTTCATTGAGCTCTGGCTTATTCTAATAACAAGCATTATTCATGCACGCACATATGAACTAATTTGTAAAAGGCCAACATGGATGGAGGGCTGGCAACCGCTTCTGGTATGGGCACGGTAGGCAGGTAAGAGCATGTTCATTGTCTCTGTGGAATCTGGTCATTGGGATGGATGTGCTTCCCTGAGGACAGTTACCAGGGGACACGGAGACCTCATGTGGTTCATAGAACATGTGGGTAGTTCTCTAGACCAGGACAGATAGACCTCAGGAGAGCGGTCACAGAAAAAAACACCTGAAAAAAGAAAGAATAAGCTGATTGCCATGAGGAAACTCACTTAACCCTCTTCATGTCGCAGGAGCAATAGCAGCCAATAAGGAGTTTTCATGGTCAGAAATATACTTCAAGAACAGTCATAATCACAGGGTGCTATACTCAGTACTTCCTCCTTCTCCATTTCTAGGAAGGGCATCTGTTTGTGTCTCTTGGTGTGTGTGTGTGTGTGTGTGTGTGTGTGTGTGTGTGTATGTGTGTGTGTGTGTGTGTGTGTGTGTGTGTGTGTGTGTGTCTTGATTAGTCTGAACCATTTGTTTTTTCAAATCAGCTCGGTAGATTCCACAAAGAAACCTGTAAGTGGAGCTGAGAAGACAGTTCAAATAGTGCAGTGTTTGCCATTCAAGCATCAAGACCTTGTTTGATTCCCAGAACCCACAGAGAGATGAACATGGCAAAGCTTGCTGTCATCCCAGAACTGCGTGGGCAAAGACAGGTAGATCCCTGGGGCTCTGGTCAGCCAGAGGGGCAGAGTCCCAGGTCCCAGCAAGAAACTGTATCACAGAACAAGATGGAGGATGACTCCTGAGGAATGCCACCTGAGGTTGGTCAGAGGTCTCCACATACACAGAGAAGCATTTGAACAATAAATACACCAACCCACCTGCTAACACACTTTTTAAATCCTGGTGCACATTCAAGTACCAAACACCCGTTTGGGTATTGAAATGGCCCTCTACAGATACTGTGTCTCTCTCTTTAGATTCTTTGTTATATTCTTCAGTGAAGTCCACACTTTTCTCCAGAGAGACTTCTGGACATGTCTTCTTAGATTTTCTGCTAAGTAGTTTATAGTTTTTCTTGTCATCTAAAATGTAATATACTTAATTTTTTCATATATTTAAAGAAAGCATGCATTTATATATATATGTTATATATATCAATACATATAATATATATTAATGTGATGTAGGAATTCTGCGTTGGTCTTGAATTCAACAATATTACTGAATTTCCTTATTATTTTTCATAGTTCTATTGATTCTCATGGATTTTCCTTCAGATAACCACATTTCATGAGAACAATGATTATCTTGATATCTCTCTGACTTTTACTGATCTTCCTAGTCTTGTATTATTAGCTATAAAGGCTAACACAACTTAGGTTTAGTGTTAATCGTGGGTTGTCACCACTCCAGAGGCAATGGTACCTAGGAAAGTGGAGCCTATAAATGAGGTGGACTAAAGTCTCATGCACTAGCTAACTTTTTAGAGCATCAGATAATTTGTATTTCAAGGGTTAAGCAAGGTCACATGAGAAAAGTTCACATGAGGTCAAACTGTACACAATCATAAGGAGATGCTGTGTGGTTGAATAACAATAGAAAGTGGCAATGTGTAATCTGAAGCAAAACCTTGTACTATACCTAGGATGGTCACAAAGGAACATCACAAGAACAATCCTGTACTTTGGAGGACTGAGATCACAAGACTCTTGTCCTGTTTTCTTGAAATTTTCTTACAAGCATGCAGAATTCTCACACAGCTTTATTCATAGACTGTGTTATAGATATGGTCTTCACTCATGTTGTATTAAAGTGTGTCTCTCTTTATATTTGCTATTAATTGCTGAACCAGTAGTGAGCTTAATGCTAACAGATTCTGGTATTGTCATTACTGGCTTCCTGTTTTGTAAATTCTAAAGAAAAGGTCGCAGCGACTTCTATCCCTAGACTGTTGAAAAGATATATCAGATGTAAGCATCTCTCTGGTGACTGGTTGTTATACATGGCCAACAGCTAAGGCAGGAATTGGAAGGTGGAACTTCTCAGGAGAGAAAGGGAGTCTGGGAAGAAGAAAGAGGAGGCTCTTTTTACCAGGTGACACAGGACAAGGCAGCCATGACTATGGACCTAGAAAGTATAGCTAGCCACATGGTAGGATGGGCTAGGTGGTTGAGTTAACTTAAATGAACTAGTTGAGAGTCTGCCCAGCATAGGCCTAAGCTTTGAAGTATTAAAAGGTCTTGGTGTCTTTATTTTTTGCTGGTAGGTCTCCAGGGTCCCACAACACTATGTACCAACAGTGAGTGTGCTCACTTTCCTCACAAGACTTGGAGAAATCAAGTGGCTACTGCACTGGAAATCTCCCCAATGGCTAGCTACCAAATGCTACAGAATGCTAGGCAGGATCCAGGAAAAGAAAAGCTACCAACAGTCTTATCCAGTGAGAAACTTTACTATAAAGACAGTTCATCTGGTAAGGTATTGCCCATTGATGCAATAGTGACATGGATATGTTGTAGGGTAACTAACTGTAGTAGTGTGAACATGCTTGGCCAAGGGAGTGGCACTATTTGGAGGTGTGGCCTTATTGGAGTAGGTATAGCCTTGTTGGAGGAAGTGTGCCACTGTAGGGGTGGGTTTTGATAGTTTCCTCCTAGCTGTCTGGAAATCAGTCTTCTTCTATCAGCCTTCAGATGAAGAAGTAGATGATTTATATATGCTTGGTCTGGGCATAGCATCATTAGGAGGTATGACTTTGTTAGAGTAGATGTGTCATTGTGGGTATGGGCTTTAATATGCTCAATTTAGCTGCCTGGAAGCCAATGTTCTCCTAGCAGACTTCCAATAAAATGTAGAACTCTCAACTCCTCCTGTACCATGCCTGCCTGGACACTGCCATGTTCCTGCCTTGATGATAATGGACTGAACCTCTGAACCTATAATCCAGACCCAATTAAATGTTGTTCTTATAAGAATTGTCTTAGTCATGGTGTCTGTTCACAGCAGTAAAACCCTAACTAAGACAAACAGCTAGATGTCGAGTTAGATTTAACAGGATGACTAGATACTATACCATGAAGAATGGTATTTGGTTTAAGATTTTTGGTTGTTGGGGCTGAAGAGGTGGCTCAGTGGTCTTGTTAGTCGGGGTTCTCAAGAGTAACAGAACTTATAGAATATAGATGATAGATAGATAGATAGATAGATAGATAGATAGATAGATAGATAGATAGGAATTATTAGAATGAATTACAGGCTATAGTCTAGCAAGTCCAACAATTGCTGGCTATGAACAGAAAGTCTAAGAATTCAGTAATTGACCCAGTCCACAATGCTGGATGTCCTAGGTCTTCTTGCTGTGATTCTAAAGGGGCAGGCTCTAATGCCAGTGAGTGAAGGAATGGACTTGCCAGCAAGGTGAGTAGGCAAAGAGAAAAGCTTCCTTTTTCCATGTCCTTATATAGGCTTCCCTCAGAGGTGTGGCTCAGCTTAGAGACGGGTTTTCCAGCTCCAATGATCTAGATTAAAGGTGTGCCTTCCCACTTTAATATCTGGATTAAAGACAAGTCTCACTGTTATAGAATGTGTTTAAATCCTGACCCAAGATTTCTACCCCACCTTAATTAATTAAGCACCTGGATGAAAGACACATTCACAGTCTTTATATTTATAATAAGCCTTGAACAGCACAAGAGCTGGATAGTGCCTACCCTTTGTCCTGTTAGAGTCTACTTTGCTATCGATAACCCTGACATATTACTTAGTGTTTACTGTGTTTCATCTGGGCTGCTCTTAGCTCCAATTGGGCAACCCTCAGGGTCACACTCTCTTTATTCTTAACCCATGGTTGCTTCTCCTTCCTCATCCTTTACACTTCTCCCCTGTGGTTCTCCTCTGACTCCAAGCCCGGGAAAACTAAACCCCCATTTTATCTTCTTCTTAGCTATTGGCTGTTGGTATCTTTATTCAACAATCAGAAATAACTTGGGCCACACAGGACTACATGTAGACTCCAGGTTATGGGGGCTTGCATTATAATAGACAGTGAAAGAGAAAACCTCAACAATTCCCCCTTTTAATTCAATAAAGGGCTCTTTTCTCTCAGATATAAGTTGATCACAGTTATAATAATTATGAAAATTACAAGGTGTGATACACACTTTTAATGTCCAGTCTATCATATTTGGCAATTTAGATAAAGTGTTCTATCATCCATCCTAACTTAATGAGTTACAATTCTGTAACTAAATCATGGTTGACTTCAACTTGTATTACCATCTCTCTTAGTTAGAGTTTTACTGCTGTGAACAGACACCAGGACCAAGGCAACTCTTTTTTTTTATATAATTTTTATTTATTTATTTATTTGCTTTACATCCCAATATCAGTCTTCCATCTCTTCTTACCCGCTCACACGAAGCCTCCCCGGTTCCACCATCCTCTTCTCCTTTGAGAAGGAGAAAGCCTCTGCACCACCCCACCTTCCCAAAGAAAATAAGGTTCGTTTACACAGTGGAATATTACTTAGCTATTAAAAACAAGGACATCGTGAATTTTGCAGGCTAATGGGTGGATCTAGAAAATACTATTCTGAGGGAGGTAACCCAGGCCCAAAAGGACATGCGTGGTGTGTACTCACCAAGGCAACTCTTACAAGGACAACATTTAATTGGGTCTGGCTTACAGGTTCAGAGGTTCAGTCCATTATCATCAAGGCAGGAGCATGCTAGGAGAACACTGGCTTCCAGGCAGCTAGGATGAGCATAGTAAAGCCCATGCCCATAGTAACACACCTACTCTAACAAGGCCATACCTCCCAATGGTGCCATGCCCTGGGCCAAGCATATACAAACCATCACATCATCTGAAAACCATCCTTTCAAATCTACACCATCTTCTTTGATGCTAAACAACTTAAATTCAATTGTGTGACTATAACTGGTCTTTGACACTCATAGAGATTTAAATAGGAATATATATTTGAGTATGCAGGAATGTACCTTCCAAAATTTAAACAATTGGCAAAGACAGCTGACTGCCTGTACAGTCTCCAAAATTCCTTATGTTCGAGTGTCTATCTTCAGCCTTCTGGCCCAAAACATCTGACAGACCTTAAGTGAAGCAGGAATTATAATGGACTAGCTTACCCTGTATTGGCAGTGTTTAGCAATCAACCATCCTGCATCTGTCCATTTGCCTGCAGATGAAGTTAGGCCATTTCTTACCCAGTAGCACTCTAATGCTAATTATGCTTCCCCAAAAACTGGTTGCACAGGAACATTTGCATATAGCTTCTGGGAACCTACCCCCAATTGGTTCTGATTGCTAAATAAAGTTGCCAACAGTCAATAGCTGAAGAGGACAGGCTTGGGACTAAGAGAAGGAAGGAGAAGATCTGCCGTGCAGGGAGAGTGTGCAGGAGAGGAGAGACACCATGCCTGAGAAGAGTACAGGACAGGAGCCAGGAGAGCATGGCCCAGAGGGGCTGCCCAACTGGGTTCAGGGCAGCCAAGGTAGAATACAGAATTCAGTAAGTAATAACTGGTAATTATCATGGGAGGTAGACTCTATCAGCAATGGAAGTTAGGCAGTGGCCCAGCTCTTGTGCCGTTTATTTCATATTAAAATATAAAGACTATGTGTGTGTCTTTTATTTGGGGACATAAAGCATTGGGGTGGGGAGCAGAACCCACCAACGGGATTCAGGCATAACCATATTTAAACAGCTTACCTCAGTTGAAGCAACTCCGCGTGGTGGTGTTGATGCTCAGTATCTTTTTTGAATGGGGGCACTGGGAGGAGCAGATCTGTCTTGTAATCAAAAGATTTTTCTAATAGCAAGATGATTTTGAATGCCATATTCTGTGGATCTCTGATGCTTTTGGAGACCACCTATAGCATAACTGAATTCTTTTTTTTCTTTCTTGTCTCAAGTTTATTTGTAAAAACAGCATAGGACACTGGTCATCTGTGAATAGTGTGTAGGTAGGTGTGTCACAGCAGTCCATCTGTCTTCACACTGGCAGGAGCCTTTTCTACGGGGCCTTCACAGGCGCCTGGGCACCCTCAGGAGCCTGGGCTGGAGCTTTGGCCTCTGCCTTGGTTTGAACCTTGGGCTTTGGTTGGCAGAGCCTACGACCCTTGGCCATGTAGCTTCGAATCTTCTGCCCAAGCTTGGGGTGAGTGATGAAAGCCAGACGGCTGAGTTTGCAGCTGGAGCCCTTTGGCATCTTGGGCTTGACGGCCTGAGGCTTCACGAGGGCCTTGATGGACTCTCTTCGTGCACTCACTGCCTTGGCATTGTTGGCCTGCGTCTTCTTCAGGCTTTTCTTGTGCTTCTTGGCAAAGCGCATGTTCCTCAGAAACGTGGGGTCGACCCCCTTAAGAGATTCGTATCTTTGTGACCCGGGTTTCTTGATGCCATTTCTGTGCCATTTGCGGGACTGGTTGTGTGTGGTGTGGTTCTTGGACTTGGCCATGTCTGCACGGTAAGCCGTGGCTCCCGCAGCCATAACTGAATTCTTCAAGAGTGTTTATTTTAGTTGCTTACTATATAAATAACCTTGAAAACATTTTATTCTAATTAACTACATTAGAATCTAATATGACCATGAGTTTGACTATCTGGCTCTTAACTTGCATTACTTAATTATCCAAATTATCTTAATTATCTAAACAGTTTATAATAGCAGCTATTGAAAAGACTGGTTCTAAGCCTTGTATCCTTAAATGAGTTGCATAGATACAATGCCTATTTAAGAGTAACAAAATTAATTTTAAATTTTTTATCAATATATAAAAATTATACCAATGAAAACCTTAAACCTGTATTAATATATAAATTATGTACCAATGTAAAAATTATAACTTCAATTCTGCACAAAATATAAAGATTTCTAACAATGTAAGATTATGGTTGTAGGGTTGGGGATTTAGCTCAGTGGTAGAGCGCTTGCCTAGCAAGCACAAGGCCCTGGGTTCGGTCCCCAGCTCCGAAAAAAAAGAAAAATAAAGAGTATGGTTGTAAAATGCTTTAAGAGTAAGTTTAATAATCCATCTCCATTGATCTAATTTCTAATAATACTACTATATCCCTCTTTTTTCTTTTTATGCCCCTTCCCTTTACCTAAGAAAGAAAGAGAAGAGGAAAGGAAAGATAGAAAACCCTGAGTCTAAGCTTTAGTTTACTTTCGTTTCCTCCCTGTCCAAAATTATAATTATTTGTAAATTATTCCTTAAAATGACAACATATTTATAATGTATAAAATGACCTAAACCATCCACCCCAAACTAAGGGATTGGAATGATTTTCTTATAGTTGTTCCTGCTGAATAGCGCAAAGAATTCTCTTTTGGGAGACAGCAAGAAAATTAGAAAAAAAAATGGTTAGTCTTAAGAAAGCTAGCTGTAGTATTTGTTGTTTAGTCTCTGTATCTTGAGAAAGTTCAGGGCTTTACTGAAGTCCTGACTGGAACCATCTGAAAGGCTGGATGAAAAGAGGTCATAGGGGATTAGCAGCTCTTTCTGAAGCTGTTCTCAAAGCAAGTCTCTGGAAAGAGCATCAGTTGAGGCAGAATTAGGCAGGGAGCTGAAATAGCAGGTCATTTCAGCATCCCAAGGGTGAATTGCCATGGCTGTCCTCTTGGTGCTTCGTTCTGTAATCTATGAACCTTATAAGCCATATTTAGTTCTGTAAGGATATTGTATGGAACGCGCAAGGTGCACAGATCGGTTGAGGATGACGTTTTGCTCCTTGTCTGGGCAGGTGAAAGACAACTGTCCTCTTTATGAGTTAGTTTGATCAATAACCAGATAGTAATAAGTCTTCACTCAGGCCATGTGAAAGGGTAGCATGATGAATCCTGAAGCTTCTGTAGCCAACAAAATTTATGATCAAGTTTTGGCTAGAGACATTTTTGTGTCTCAGCCAGTTTCAGGGCTGTTCCCATGTGAAGGGATCGATAGATCATGTTACCTGACCTGTTTGGTCTTCTTGATTTCTTTTTTCCTTTCTGTCTGTAGTCAATATCTTTCAGAGGTTCTTTCTGTATCATAGCTGATCTATATTATTTTGGCATGAATCCAAAGCCCCTTTTTCCTTTCATGTCCTTGGTCCAATAACCTGAAGTCATCAAAAGTATAGATTTGGCAGCATTTATTTATTTATTTATTTATTTATTTATTTATTTATTTATTTATTTTTATTTAGGCCTGTTCTACTTTGACCTTTCTCACAGAAGATTTGTAGTACCATCATAACCACCAAACTTATAACCACCTTCATTTTGATAATTAAAACAATTTAAAATATTTAAAACAATTATCATTATCTATTGAGATAGGGTTGTTCTGTGTAGCCTGAGCTGACCCAGATCTGTTTATAGACTAAGTTAGGTTCAGACAAGGAACCTAACGAGTCCATGCCTTTGTCTGCTGCACATCGAGGTCAAAGGCCTGGATTTATTTAGCTATCCATGAATACTTAAAAAAAGAATTTCCATTTTTGTCTTCTTTCTATCCTTAAAAAAATGAAAGCAAGTTTCATTTATTTCTCCTTCAATGGAGATTAATATATCTGTGGATTAATATACTTATATACCTTTTTCTTTATATAAATTAAGTTACTATCCTTTCCTATATTTTTAACTTCAATTAAATTCCCTTCTATTTACTGTATAAGCCTATTCTCGGGCCAACATATGTGTCAGCTGCTAGGCTAAGCAGTTCCAGTGTCCTTGGAGCCCACAGGCAAAGAACCCAGTTGCTTACGATAGATAGCATTGTCTTCTTACCTTTTTATTTATTCTCTATTCTGGTTTTAAGTGCAGGAGGCACGCAGCCATGCTCTCTGCCCCCTGAGCAGGCTTCCTTTCCCAGCAGAGTTCCCAGCATCCACACCGAGGCAGCTTAGAAGCATTTGAGAGAACCTCAGGTTGAAGGCCTAGCCCACCACCCAGAGTGTTGTCTGGGTCAGCCTAGAGGGGCACGCTGTGCCCTAGCTTACTCCATGAACCCCAGAATTATGCGCCCCAATTTAGCATGTATTTTGTCTTAGTCCCAAACCAAATGCAGCTGGGGGAAAACCCCGAATGGCTCTGCTAAGAAACCAATTCTCCTGCCTCCTAATCGTAAAGGGATGGCGTGTGTTTTCCATTCAGGAATCTCGAACCTTTTAAAAGTGAGGTTTTGCCAGACATCGAGACACCATATGTTATAGAAATGATTTAAATCCCAGCCTGGGGTTTCTACCAGCCCTTGGTTATTGAGTTCTTGGATGAACGTTATTAATAGTCAGAAATAACTTGGGGGCAGGGCCGTAGGTCTGCATGCCGACTCCAGGTCTTGGGGCCTACTTAGCTTTACAAAAGACAGTAGAAGACAAAACCTCACCATCTTCCTATCTTACAGATCTGGATTAGAAGTGGATCTTCTTGCTTTAAATTAAGCAAAAATTCCTCACAGGCGTGTCCTCCATTTTGGATCGTAGTTCATTCCAGATGTAGTCAAGTTGACAGCCAGGAAAAGCTATCACAATGGTTAAAAGTGCTGGCTGCCCTTGCAGAAGTATCCACACGGTGGCCCACATTTGACTGAAACTGCAGTTCGAGAGGATCACAGTCTTTTTTGGACTCTGGGGCATCTGCATGAATTTGTGCACAGACCACCCCCCATGTATACACAGAATTAAATAATAAAATACAGCTTTAAAAATGAAACCTTGTCTCGAGAAACAAGAAACAAACAAAAAACGATAAAAGAAAGACAGAGGAAGAGAGAGAGAAGGAAAGCAAACACGTTAGCATTAACATTTCACACTCATGGTCCGCACTTTTCTCAGCTTTATGCCTTTGCTGAGTAGCAAGTGTGTCCTGTGCTTTCGCTGTCCACGGCTCCAGACCAATTACTGTCACAGCCACTCCCACCTCACAGGGCTTGTGGAGGGAAGCCCCTGCCTTTCACTCTCCAGAACTGTTGGCTTATTTCTTGGGAATCTGCCATAACCCGCTCATTAAAAATCACTTGGCTTTGGTATGTTTTTAAGTCGTATTTTCCCTTTTAATCATAGTATAATATATGTGCATATTTAAAAATCAGGTGGCACCACTTGTAATAAAGCTCACCTCAGATCCTACCCGTCCTCTTCTGACGTCATCCTTAATCTAATACTTCAGCTGCTTCACTGCACGCTTCTATTCAGACCCTGAGCACTGTGCTCTATTGGCTGTGCACTATGGACTTTCTGCTGTAACAAAATACCACAAACTCAGGGTCTTAAAGTAACACACACATATTTATTTGTTCCTCTGATGGAGATGACGTCTGAGTCTCAAGGGACCTTGGCCAGCCTGGCAGAGCTGGTCTAACTGAGGCCCCGAACACCCCTCCTTCCCCTCTTCTGCAGAGAGACTGCCTACCACCAGTCTTTTTTATTGCTGTTTTCTGCCTTTGAGATATTTGCAATGTTCTTCTCTTTCATCAAAGCCAAATTGGCAGTTGCTTTCACCGGCAAGGACACACACACACACACACACACACACACACACACACACAATTGTAATAGGGTTCATCAAGGGACATTTAGGGGTAATCCAAGAAATTCTCCCCACTGTAAGGGTTTAAATGTAAGTGGACATCTCTTTTGTACTAGTACACACAGGCTCCAGAGGTGAGCACCCGGACACTGGGGTCGAGACTCAGCCGGAATGCATGCGTTTGTTCAAGCTTGTCAGCGTGGCTTTCACTGGATGATTTCCTACTGTGAAGGATAAGTGCTTGGCTCTGCAGCCCCACGCCTCCCAGCAGGCACAACTGCACAAATCTCTCCTTTCGTCTCCTCAGAACAGTTATAGTAACCCTTTAAGCTAACTCAGTATTTGGTATTTTATTATTATGGTGGATACGGACTATCCACGGACGAACCAGAAGTGACCTATGCTTTGTCTTTCCTGTCTTGATCAATGATTTTTTAAAAAAAATATTGTCTTAGTCTTCCATTTGGTTATCGCCAGTTCGGCCGTAGGCCTGGGCTGGTACTGGTGTTCGGCCGTAAGCCTGGGCTGGTACTGGTGTTCGGCCGTAAGCCTGGGCTGGTACTGGTGTTCAGCCGTAAGCCTCGGCATCCGGTGCACCGTCAGTTTTAGTGTTTGCCTTAGGGATATCCTCTTTGGGCTTCCTCCCATTCTGCTCTGGCCTGGACTTCACCCCCTATATCTGCCACACATGGTCATAAGCCAAGCCCTTGTCCCCACGTCATCTTAGAGAAGCTCCTGCCTCTCTCATGAGCGGGGCCACAGGTTGCTGGTCGGCCCCATCATTTTAATGGATTAAGTCCTCATTAGCTTCTGAGAAAGGGTGCCAAGAGAAATCTTCATTCTCTGCCTGCTTGATCAAACACTGCGCCAGCGTACAAGACGTTGTACACTGTGCAGGAAATTGAGCAGGCAGAGAAACAGAGCCAGCCATGTAATCTAGAACAGAGGAATGTGGCGGGTCACACACCCTCTTTCTTCATCAAATGCATCTCAAGCCAAAAAAGCACTCCCGAGAAGAGAATTTGCAATGAAAATGGCAGAGATGACTCTAGATTAAAAGGCCTCAGAAAGCCAGCAAGGTATTGGTCATTTATAGGCCCTGATTCATGTAGAGTATAGTTTTAAAGATCTGTGGCATTAATGAGACAGAAATTAGAACACTAGAGTTTGATGGCACCATTTAAATTTTAAAAATACTTAATGTGAGTGTGGGGAGTTGTAGGCGTGTGTGTGTGTGTGTGTGTGTGTGTGTGTGTGTGTGCGCCCACATGTGCTGTGGCATGTGTGTGCAGATCAGGGAACAACTTGTAGTAGTCAATTCTCTTTACCGTGTGGGTTCCAGGAATTGAACTCAGCAAGCATCTTACCTAGTAGGCCATCTTGCTGGCTTGGTACTGTCTGGTTTTAGTGCAGGTGCAGTAAAAGCATCGTATTATACTTTTAGGCCCTCATTTGGAGAATATATCAGACAGGACAGGATGGGGACAGAGATCAGCATGACAACAGATTGGGAATGGCCACATTTGATAACCAGTGAGACTGGGTGTTAGGGACACGAGAGTTAAAAAGACATCTTTACCTTGTAAGTAGTTGAGTTTTTCTACAATAAATCAGGCTTCAAATTCACAAATGAGAAGGAAAAAAAAACGAAAGACCAGCTACCACCACTATTGTCACCGTTGAAAATGCCACCACAGTAAGATACGAACCATGAGGATAAAGCGCTTTTTGCCTAGATGTTCGAGGGATTTTCCCATCACCATCTTCTAAATCAGAGGAACCCATCTGGAAACATTTGGTACTCACCTGTGTGCTGGTCTGCGTGCACTGGATTCTTTCTCCAACCTTCCCTTAGAGGAAGAGCTCCTTTGTTACTTTTCTTCAGCTTTTCTTACGCATGCCCCTGGGCATGGTGGCCCATCCCCCTTCTTCACTGACTGCTGAACTGAACAGTTTAATCTTGAATGTTTTGCTTGAGAAATGGTATTGCTTCTTTGATAGGTTTTTTTTCATCTCATTTTCTCATTTTTTGGTTTTGAAATTCCCATTATTGGTGTGTTGAATTGATGCTATTTTCAGTGGGATCCCATTATGTTTTGAGGTAAAATTAGAACAAATTGGTGACTTTTTACGGCAGATTTTCCCATCTTGGACAAACCGTGTCTCCACTTACTTTAAAACCCTTTCAGTTTCGTCAGCTGAGTGTAAATTTTTTCCTTCATTCTGCACACCTTAATAGTCTTATGTCTAGTGGTTTTGTTTTCCCTTTGTGTCATTTTAAAGTGGAATCTTTTATTCTGTTGTGTTTGCTAGCTGGTTATTGTTACATGTGGGAAAGCGATTACCTTTGTTATCTTTAAAGTCCCTTTGCTAAATTCTCTTCTCCCAAATAGTTTTCACTTGGTCCTTTTTTTTTTCCCCTGGTATATATCTATAGATTCCTCCCAAAATGACTTTTGTGTTTTTAATTTTTTTGACCTTTTATTTCTCAAAGAACAGGTATTGGGGGGCTAAGAACACAGCTCAGTCTGTAAGGTGTTTGCCTTGCAAGTATGAGGACCTGAATTCAAGTCCCAGACCCATGCTTTAAAAAAAAAAAAATAATCCAGGCATAGGGGCACACACGTGCAATCGCAGTGCGGGGAGGTAGAGACCGGAAGATCCACGGGCCCAGCAGGCCAGCCAGCCTGGCCAACTGAGCGCTAGGCCAGTGAGATGCTATGCATTAAAAGAAAAGGTGAACTGTGCCAGAGAAGCAAGACTCGAGTTGATTTCTGGCCACAAACCTGCGTAAATCAGGCCCAGCACTGATTTAACATCAACTCCTTTAATGGCAGCAGTCAGGAGGCAGAGGCAGAGGCAGGTGGATCTCTGTGAGTTTAGCACCAGCCTGGTCTACACAGAGTGAGTTCCAGGACAACCAGAGCTGTATAGTGTTAGTTCTGTTTCAAAAAACAACAAATCAAAACAAAACAACAACAAAAACAATCCTTGCGTCCTCTCTGTCTAAGGCTCTCCCTGCTCACCTCAGGGCCCAGTCACAGCCTGCAGGCTCCTGGTGTTTGATAAAGCTCATGAAAGGGAACTGTCTCTGCCTTCTCCCTGACAGGCCACTGCTGCTCAGAGGGCATCTGGGGAGGGACAGATTGAGAACACAGGATAAGACGCATACCTGAGGAAGTGCCACGGTGAATCCTATTACTCTAAAAGTCCCTTCTCGTTCTTGCAGCTGGTTAATTAATAACTAGATCTAAAAGACATACAGGGTTCTCTTAGGGTTACTGTTGCTGTGAGGAGATGCCGCGACCTCAGCAGCTTTTACAAAGGAAAGCATTTGATTGGGGTTCGCTTACAGGTCAAAGGTTTAGTCCATTATCTTCTTTCTCTCTCTCCCTTTCTGTCCATCTCTATCTCCCCCCACCCCCACCCCACCCCTCTTTTCTCTATCTCTTCCCTTTTCCAGGTGCTTTTCCTCCCCACCTCCAATAAATCTTCCTATCACTAGGTCTGGCTTGATTGTTTAGGGGGATGCTCTGAGGCCCCGCCCCCCAGATGCTCCTCCCACCACATTATAAAAGTCACCACTAGGGCACTGTTCTTAGAGATGCCCGCACCCATGCTTTGCAGTAAGCCTTTTTTCTTTCCTTCAGCATCTTCCTTTCTGTTTTAGAATATTCCAACTGTGCTTCACGCTGGCTCACCCCCAGATGCTTTTCTTTGTTGATTCCACAAATCCCATCTATTCTACCTGAGTGAAAGTCTCTGAGAACATTTCCTCCAGCTGCGGGTGGTGTCAATGTGGTGGGGTGCTCTCTCTGTCCCTCTCATTGTTGACAGTCCTACTTCGTGAATGAGAGATCCAATCGTAGGACTGATCCCACTTCCAGACAGGGTCCAATCCCTGTGTGCTTGGCCTGTCCTTAAACCTTCTAGCAAAGCTAGGCCCGTAAGAGGTTTCTCCTTCCACAGCTGCCTCTGAGATCCCTCTTACTCCCCCTGAAACATGGAGTAATGATCATAAGTGGTTCAACCATGGGCATTTAATCTGTAGTTTGTTTCTAAGTTCAATTTGTCCCAGATTCAGCTTGCAGGTCAAAGAGCTTTTAACATCCTCCGTCTGTTCTTTGCGTGTTCTCCATCCCTACTGAGATGCTCAAGTGCTTCACTCGTGTTTCTTCCTAGTACTGGGAGTCCGTCAGAGAAACCCACGCAGGCACAGTTCATAGCCTATTGAAAATAGCCAATAGCCAGCTGGGACTACACTCAGGTATTTGGCACTCAGGCTTTTAAAGGCAAAGCACACATCCTGTTACTTTGCTCAGCAGCTACAGGGGAACGTCTTGCTAAAGCAAGCAGTCTAACAGAAGCTAAGATAAGCAGTTAGTGGGAGAGAGGTTTGCCCAAGCCAGCAGTTTAACAAAAACCAAGATAAATTAGTTTGAGGCAACTTGACCTTGGGTTCCTAGACTAGAGCTGAGTAATTTTTCCATGGGATTTTCCATCAAGAAAATCTAATTCTAGTCAAACCTAAAATGGCTTCAGCAAGAATACAGGATGGAGGGAGCCCTGCACTGTCTTGCCTTGTCACATTATCCCTGCCCTGTCAGGAGCCATTTCTCTTTGTGATCTGGGGCTCTTCCAATGGAAAATGGTGTTTAAAGCCAGAATGTGTGAAATGAAGGTACAAGCCGTTAGGAAGAGTGTGCTCAGTGGGTTCATGACTTTGGATTTTATGCTCAGAAAGCCAATGTCTGGGTGGTAAATGTGCTTCCAGAGCTAAAACAACAACAACAACAACAACAACAACAACACAACAACAACAACAACACAACAACAACAACACAACAACAACAACAAAAGACCCAAACTGTACATGTTTCTGTATGCACTAATATTATTCCTCTCTCTCTCTCTCTCTCTCTCTCTCTCTCTCTCTCTCTCTCTCTCTCTCTCTCTCTCTCCCCTCTCTCCAGCATTCACATGCTCCCAGCTCCTCCTAGCTCCCTAGGCTGGCACTGCTTTTCTTCTTTCTGTCAGTGGGAAACCTGGCTTCCATTAGCATATGCAGTCATTTGACTAATCCCTGTGTGTGCAGCTCCTCTCCTCAGCCAGGCTTCCTCAGAGCAGATGCCTCCTCAGCCACTAAAATTCTGAGTGCAGCTTCCTCTGGATGTCTTCCTTACCCTTGGATTTAAATACTCTAAACATTTAAATTATGCTTTATCCTTTTCTTAAGCCGGTGTTTATGTTTGAATATTACTCGAATGCATTTTTAGCATTTGTAGGATACAGAATGCATTCTCAGTGTCGGAGCCCAGTGTGGAGCCATGTACCTGTATAGACAGGTTTGCCTGTAGTGGGACTTCTGTGCCAGGAGCAAGTTTGAACATTCTTCCACGTGGAAAGCCTGTATTGGGCGGGGTCCATTAGACTTACAACAATGACCTGACTGTGGGCAACACAGGAAGGACGGGGTGGGGAGGCTGGTAGTCTTCATACAGTTGGGCTTTACCTTCTTTCTTGGTCTTAGTATTCTAAGCCACAAGACAAGATTCTCCACCCTTCTGCTTCACAGAGAATGCTTGAGAATCACCATTCAGTTGTTGGTTTTGTCAAATGAAGCTGTTCCCCGAGGCCCTCAAATTCAATGAAGTTAATTACTGATGATGAAGCATGAAGTAGCTTAGTTTTCTAACAGCTTTAGCTCAACATCTCACAGCTGATGAAAGAGGCCTTTAGAAATGCTGACCTAAAGCATCACAACCACTAATTCTTCCCAGCATAACGTGTGGTCCTATCTCTGCCTTTTCACTAGGCTGTGCCTCTTACAAAAATACTCAGTTCTCAACTCTGCCCATCCTCCTCAGATCAGAACCCACCTCATGGAGAAAGATGTTCACCAGACTCACAAAATTATCCTCTTCTCCCACCACATCCACTGACAGGGTAGTTAGGGTGAACTAACTCTTGGAAAGAGGGGGAAGTGTGCTCATGACTGCCCGGCCCTGTTTTCAGTAGAAACAGAGCTCATTGATGAAAACATCTGGTCAAGAGAACAGAATCCTTGGCCTGAGTCAAGACCTAACACTGTATTTAGGCTTGATTAATCATCTGACTAAAGGACCATCCCTAAGAAGGCAGTTCTGAATTTAGCCATGCTAAACAGACAGGTGGAATAATTATTCCTTAGTGAGAAAATTTTCCTTCCCAGAAAATTCCCACCCCTAGTGCAGTCTCGATAAGCTTAGCAGCCTGGAAATTTGGGAGTTGTCCAATTTATCCTCTCCCTCTCCCTCTCCCTCTCCCTCTCTTCCCTCTCCCTCTCCCTCTCTCTCTCCCTCTCCTCCCTGTCCCTGTCCCTGTCCCTCTCCCTCTCCCCCTCTCTCTCCCTCCCCTCTCCCTCTCCCTGTCCCTCTCCGTCTCCCTCTCCCTTTCCTTCCTCCTCCCCCTCCCCCCTCCCTTCCACCCCTCGTGATTGCTAATGTTAAGTTTAAATTACTGTGCTTAAGAGATCTATAAAACAAATATGGCTCTAGTCTGTAAGCACCATTTGACCAAGGACAGAGAACCTCCTGGAATGCTAAAGGGTGAGATAACAAATCAGGTATTTTCCCTTAATCTGTAAATAAGCTTGGTTGCCCAACTGAACAGGATGTATGCTTGATCACATGTGGGCGGGAGGTACATCAGAATGTATGCTTGCCCCTGATTGGACCAAGGCAGGAAGTACGCAGCCTTGTGGATTTTACTTTCATAAGCTCCTGACTAATGCAATTTGGGCCCTTGCTCAGAGCATGAGTCTTGGTATGTATCTGACCACTCTCCCTGGTCCTAGTCAGAACTTACTAAAGCTACTTAGCTAGTAAAACTTATTCATGGTCAGACCACCGAATCTCTGAATGACCACAGACTGGTAACACTCTCGGATAGATTTATTTATTTTATTTTATATGTATTACTATTTGTCTATATATGTTTGTACATCATGTGCATGTCTGTCTGCTCCTTGTGGAAAAGAGTATCAGCTCCCCTGGGACTACAGTTTACGGATAGTTAAAATGTGGGCATCAAACCCAGGTCCTCCTCAAAACCAGCAAGTGCTCTGACCTCTGGGGTCAGTATGCTTTTCTGATACTCTGTGCTTCCTCAGTCCTTCTCTAAAGCCTCTTCCCCCATTACACGGCTGCCTGCCGATATGTGGTTGACCTACATGCTGCCTAAGGAGCAGCGTGACTTTTTCTTTCTCTCTCCCTTTTTCTTCCTCTGGGCAGCTGCTGGGATTTACAGCATGCCTAGCCTTGTTTGTTGTTATTGTTTGGTTGTTTTTTTAACTCTAATAAAATTGTCATTGAGCTTCCATTGGAATCCATTCTTCAGTTATTTTATTTTTGAAATTAAAATATAATTATATAATTTCTCCCCTTCCCTTTCCTCTTTGCAACCCTTCCCATGTCTCCCTAACCCTCTTTCTCAAATTGGTGTAAGGCAATTTACTTTACAATGGCTTAAGGCAAATCTTGCCTCCTTTTCTTTAACCACATACACACATGCACGCGCGCGCGCACACACACACACACACACACACACACAAATTCATTAATATATATACAACTCTCTCAATCCATATAATGTTACTTCAATGTATGTTTTTGGGGCTGATCGTTTGGTATTGGATAGCCCCTTGAGGAGCTTTTCCTTGGGGAAGACTGTTTCTCCCACTCTCAGCATTCCTTAGTTCCCTAGAGTCCTTTGTCTACAGGACAAACTTGGGGCTTCATGAGATTTCCCCCTTTCATGTTAGCACTGTTTGGGTCTTGTTTACGCAGCACTGTTATTGAGACTTTCGGGTGTGGGTTCTCTGACACTTCTAAAGGAGGGAATCTCACAGCAGATTTCTTGTTCCTCTGGCCATTACAACCTTCCTGCCTCCTCTTCTGAGATGCTCCCAGTAGTGGTACATTTATCTTGGTGATAACCAGCTGCTCCCTAATGGGTGTTAAGGTCCACTCAACACGAGGAAAGTCGTGCCTAGTATAGGAAACAGTCTACTACACAATTATGATCTAGTGAATCTTGGATCAGAATAATTTCTAACATTATTTTAAATTCTTTTATTAATGAGACTACGAACCCCAAGAGGGGACCCCGATTGTCTCATTGTCACTGTTTGATTATCTCCAGCTTTGGATCTTGAGCTCCAGCTTCCTCTCACCCAGCCCCTGTTGGACCTGAAGGACCACCACCAAAGATCCGCTTGTCCCCAAAGACCACCGAGTCGAGATTCGATGCAACCAGCAAGAGGTTTATTAATTCCAGCGCATCGGGGTTCCTCAGCCTTCAAGTGGGAGGAGAAGGCAAAGAACCCCGTTCTACAGATACATGCTACTTTTAAGCACAAGAACCACAAAAGCCACAAGAATGGGGATGGGTACATCGAGGCACACAAGGATTGGTTGGAACCACAGTCACATTGTCCTTGGTGCCTGGAACAATGCTGTGGTTTTTGGCTGTGGAAAGTCACTGTCAGTCCTGCCTGTCTTGTGACTACCACAAGGACAGGGTATAACTAGGTCAAAACCACAAATGGGTAGGGGAGGTATAACTGGTGGAATTTCCCAGCAGGGGAATTGTTCTTAGGGAAGGGGTATAGCTTGTGGATTTTTTTCTTTGGTTCCACATCCACTCCTGTGTGACACCATTTTGCCCCATGCTCTATTAAAACGCAGTCAGCAGGTTCTCTCAGCTGCCTCTGCCTCTGATGTCAGCTGAGGGAAGTTCTACCAGTTCCCTTACAGCTCACAGAGGCCATGATGGCTAGACACATCTACCCACTCCTGCAGGCTCTTTGATTACTCTCTCACCTCTCCTAGCAAACCTTCATTGAGCTGGATACTTGGCAAACAGACCTCTTTGCCAAGAATGCAGCCCAAACAAAGGAGAAGGAATTCCATCTGTTTCTCCATGCCCGTCTCAGACAGTGGGGATGGCACAGTATATTCCCCTATCCCCCTGAGGTCTTTCTCGTTCCCCTCACATAACAAAACACATTATTCTCACCGTGTCAAGAGTGCTGCTGAACTGAGCAGAATACACCTCAGGACTCTCATAGGCAAATCTGAAGGCTATAAATTTTGCCAATGTATTTTTCTTCTGATCTCTTTTTGCTTCTGGACTGTCTGGACACATTGTGATTTATGAGGGGGCTTTCTTGAGATAAAGACCTACCATCTAGGAAAGCAATTTGCCACCTTTGGTCTCAATGTGCTCTGGGCTGCTTTCTTGTCCATCTGTAAAAATGGATGAGAGGAAACCGTTCGCCCATTTCACCATCTCATTGACTCAGCCAGGGAAGGAAGCACCTGAGGCTCCTTGGAGATGGGTGGCCCTCTTCCAGGTCATGAGAGGATCTCCTGCCCTGTAAGGTCAGCTGCATTATTTGAGTACTTTGGGGAAGCCAGGCTAGTTACCAGGTGCTTCACTGTCCCACGTGATCCCAATAGCAACTCCGTGAGACAGGAGAAAGAAGCAAGCTGTCACTGACCAGGATAGAACTGTGTGGCCTTGGACTTCTAGCCCAGGCTCACAACCATTCTAGCTAGGTTCTAGCTAGGCTTACAACCATTAGGCTATCTCAGCTTGCAGTGGTACAGCTGACTCCTTCAGCCGGTAAAAAGTAAGACAATTATTCTAGTACAAAGCACTAGCAGTTCAAAGCCGTGCAGCATGTCTAACGTAAGTGTTGTCACATGGCTTAAAAATACCGTTATACAACTGCAGCTTCAGTCTGCTTTCTCTGCCTTAGCTTTATCACGGACCACCTCTAGCCCAGGTCTCCTAATGGCATGTGAGGATTTAGATTTCTGCTACCTTCTAAGACAAGCTCAATAGTTGGCATTTATATATCCCTGGGAGCCACTCCTAAGCAGACCTGTGGTGTGCCTTCTAAGCGTCTAAGATGCCTTCTAAGAGTCCCAGATGCTTCCCAGGATCTCCTTTCCTCTCCGCATCTGATCGCATTCTTGACCTCCTTTCCAGGGGCAAGCAAGCTAAGGCCTGGCTCGTGGTGGGTGGGCCTCTGACTTCTTGGTCTTAGTTCTTTCCTGCGTGAGAACTAGGCCAGTGAGGAAGCCTGCCTGGCAGTTCGTGCCTCCAATTTGTTCCATGTGTTCTGGTGGCAGTTTCGCTTCACTGTCTTTTCCCTGATATTTCTAGTGAGCATGGGAGCCTGGTGGAGAAGCTGGGTAGAAAAGGACGTGCACAGTGCTCCACCCCTTCAGGCTGTGTCTTTGACCCTCAGCAGAAGCCATCTCAGCAGTGCCTCCGCCCTTTCCTAGGGTTCTTGCTCTCCACCAAGCTGTCCAACTGTTTCAGTACCTGCGATTTAGGGAGTTAGGTGCACTCTCTGTTCTTCTTGTCTTGAGGATCTTGGCATGGTAGCTTCCTATGCATTAAATGTCTACCTTTCCCCTTAAACCTCGTTCAAATCCTGTTTTCTCATCCCCTGAAGATTGATCCCCTACATTCAGTTCCTCCATCAACGATTGCCTCTTACCTTTCTCCATGTCCATCTCAGAAACAAGGAACCCATGATTCCCTTCTTTGTTCTGGAATGTCTGTGTGATATGATTATGTGTTAAATATATGTGTTATGATCTCAGAAATTACCTGTTAGCTATTAGTAACAGCAGTGAGGACACTAATCACTTAGATGGTGGAGACTAGCTCCTGCCATAGACTGTGAGCCCCAACACAAGGTCACTCTGAGGAAATTCTCACACCCAGATGATTGCTACCATCTGGCTGGGAGCCAAGCTCCAAGTTCTGCTTGGTGGTCAGTAGGAAAAAGTTGGATCCTAGAAAGACACAGCTTCCCCAACACAGTCTTGACAGATGGGTGCTATGGAAACCAGCAAGCACTGGGGTCTCTGGGGAGCACACTGAGGTACATGCAGGATGGTAAAGAGGAGAACAGCACGTGATGAGGGGGTAGATCGGTCACACACACCCTCTGCTCCCAAGTCCCGTGTGTTCAGGACATTATGCAAATCCTACAGCCTTTCACCTTCGTCCTGTGTTCCCCTTCCTGCTACTGTTTAATGCCATAGGTGTTAGACTTTGTCAAAAAGCATTAACAGGAAGATTGCATTTGAAGGAGAAATCTCAGCCAGTTCTGGGGTTATGGGGGGATGGAGAGCAGGTGCTCCCGGGGGTGACTGCCTCGTTGTTACCATTGTTACCGCGGGGTTGCTTTCTGGTGCTCTGAAGGAGGAATTGAGATATTCTAGTTCTTTCATTCCTTTTGTCAGAGGAGTGGGAGCTAATTATAAAACACCTTCAATATCCTCTCTGGTGAGGATGACAGCCACTGTGGCTTCTTCTTTTCCCTCCTCTCAAATGCAGAAGCGACTGTTAGGTTTCATTACCTGGTCCCTGTATTCTCACAGACTGTATTCTGGATGGTTCTATTGTTTCTTATAATAACTTTCTTTTGATGGAACTTTCTCAAATAATAAATGGTGCATCCTTTGCCTTAAAAAGAAAAGTGGCATGCACCAGGGGGGGCGGGGAATCAGAGAGTTTGCTTCCTACTCTCCATCTCTGAAAATAAATCCACAGGACTAACCTTTCTTTGGGTCCTCGTGGAGTAGAGGGGTGAGGGAGGGGGTTGCTTTCCTAAAACTGCAATCTGGCCCTTCAAGGCCTTGACCCAGGCTGTGGCTCTCGCTTTTGGATAGGGAGGTTTCTCAAGCTTTCTCTGAATGGAGGAGGATGAACACTAGCTCAGCCTAGCGCTAGAAACAATGATGAAAAAGAGCCGTGCAAGGTCATTCTCCCCCACTGTAGCAGAGTCTTTTCTTCACTCTCTGAGAAGTGTATGTGTTGCAAAGATATCTGTGCCTGAGATGGTCACAGGGGATTGAGAGGAAGCACAGCACGGGCTCCACACTTGTCAAAGAAGCACCCTGGGCAGAGGCCAGTCCCAGACAGGGAGCCGTGGCCAACCTCAGAGAAGGCCATGGATAGATGAGAGCCACGGAGCAGGGCACTGGTCATGTGACTGGAGTAGGGCCCAGATGAGACCAGCACTCCTTCTCCCCAGACATGCCTATGGCAGCAGATATACCAGTTGTCACAAGTTCTTCAAATGCTTATTGAAGGATTGCTCTGTATACACTCTCCAGCATTTTTCCAATAGAAACACTGCAAAGGTCTTCAATGTAGCTGAGGATAACCTGGAACTCCCACCTCCCGAGTGTCTATGCCAAGTTTGGGGGTGTCTGGGGAGTACCAGGGTGGAACCCAGGGCTTTCTGCATGTAAAACAAGCACTGAGCTCCATTGCCAGTCCTGTGGGTGTCTGGTTCAACCTGACTGTAGTTGTCCCACTTCGGTTGACTTTCTGCTGTTTTGAGATCATAAAGCAAAGAAGGACTCATTGAGATTCAAGTCTTCTGAGATCAGTAAACATAGATACTAAATTCACCGCCCTTAAAGAAGGCCTTTCCTCTTCAGTGTCTGACAGGGAGCTGTCCCAGTATGCTCACCAGGATTCATTTTCTTTGTGTGAAATCAGTATGAATGGTTTCCAGTCATCTTGTTCTTTCTGCCCCTAACATTGGCAGGTTCTGATAAAAGCTGTCCTCAGCTATAACAGCAAAGCATTTTTGTAGCTGAGGGAGAGAGGGAAAACCTTCCAGAACATGGTAAAGTTTGAGTCCATTTAAAAACTGTCAAGAGGAAACAACCTCACAGCATTCACAAGAAAATAAGATTTACTCCCCAGTTTTCTTCTCTAACCTCGCTAAACATTTTGGATAGGGAAGTAGCCAGAAATCCTTGACCTGTCCTCAGGAGATGGTGACTCATGGCTGGCTGACAGTGATTTAAGCTAAAAGCACCTGGTCAAAAAGCAGGAGAGTTAATTCCTGGCTTATGGACCCCTCAAGGAGTAAAATAATAACCAATAATTATTACTGTCTGTTATGGCTCTGAAGTGGGTCAGCTCCCCTCCACCCTGAGTCCACAGCAATGGCAGGTGCTCCATTTACTAAGCAAATAGGCTTCAATATGGCTTTGCTAGTTGAATCCACAGAAGGTTATGTGGACCGAATGGGTTGCCACAGCACAATGCATCATGGACATCCCCTGTGTCTGTCAAATGTTAAAGAAGAGGTCCTGGGATCCTGATGCCACACAAGTCAGGAGGGGAGCCTAGATAAGGAGGAACTGGAAAGGAGACAGAGCATCTCCCCAGAGAGCACCTGAGAGAGTCAGGCTCCTGAGAAGAGGTGGCTGAACAGATCTCTTCCTGTCTTTGTCCATCGTGGGTTGGAGCCGTCTCCATGTATATACTGGTATGTCATGACTAAATATGAATTGTCCCTTCCCAGGCTCCTGTTTTAAATGCTTAGCTCCTGTCTTAGTTAAAGTTTTATTGCCGTGAAGAGAGACCATGACCATGGTATCAGTATGGTGGGAAACACGGCAGCATGCAGGCAGTCATGGTGCTGGGGAAGGAGCTGAGAACTTTACATCCAGACTGGCAGGCAGCAGGAAGAGGGAGAGACATCCTGGTGTTGGGTGTAGCATTTCTCTACCTACCTAAGCTCCGGGAAGGGGCAGAGCTACCAGCCCCCATTCAGCTTCCCTTAAATCCACAGATAAGACACACACAGTTGTTCATTTACTTTAATTGGTAGTTGAACGTAGTCCCTGCTAAACATCTTTGACCACCAGGCTATATGTGTGTGTGTGTGTGTGTGTGTGTATACAGCATGTAAGCAAATATATGCATATATATGTATATATATGCATATAGACAAAGGAACTTACTTCATCACCTTAATGAAGTAGGATAAAGACAAAACTACTTTGTGACTGTGCCAATGTTGGTCAATTATCTATTACTGTAAGAAAATACCTGAGGTAATTAACTTATAAGAAGAAAAAAAATTTATTTTGGTTTACAGTTTTCGGTGTTCAGTCCATGATCCAGTGAGATGTCCCACTGCTGTGAGCTTGAGCTGTTGGCCTCCAGCATTGCACTGTTGGCTTACAAAGCCAGGACTGTGGTCTTTGCTGTTCATCCAGAATAACCCTGCCAGGGAGAATATGCTTGCTTGTTTTATGTACTTTCTGTGAGGCTCATAGGGAGTGGCACCATCAGAGGGTGTGGCCTTCTTGGAGTGGGAGTGGCCTTGTTGGAGAAAACATGTTCCTGGGGGTGGGCTTTAATGTTTCTGTAGCTGTGATAAAATACCCTGGGTATAAAAATAAATAAATAAAAATAGTCATTCTGCCTTACATTTCCAGAGGGATCGTGTCTGTCATGACATAGAAGACAGGGCAGGGAAAGAATGGTAACAGGAGCACAAAGCTAACTGATCACATTTTATCCACACACAGGAAGCAAAAACAAAGGCATAGGGTGAGGCCATAAACTTACAGAAGCCAGCTCCAATGATGTGTTGCCTCCAGTAAGGTTTTACCTACTTAAGATAACCTTCCCAAACACACCATCAACTAGGGAACAAGTTGGGGACATTTGTCATTCAAACCACCAAAAGGCTCAATTGGCTTTTGACAGATTTATTGTTACTGGGGATATGTTTCATTTGGCAAAATGTTTGGCACAAAGACATGAGGCTTCTGACGGCAAACACCCATGTAAAAAGCTAAGGGTGGCATGTTTTGCCTGGAGCTGGGAGGCAGGGACAAGAGAACGTTGAGAGCTTGCTGGCCAGCTAGTCTTGCTGAGTGAGCGAGTTCCAAGTTCTGTGAGAGACCCTGTAGGGTGGAGAGTAATAGAGGAAGACAGGTAAGGTTGACCTCTGGCCTCCATATACACATACACATGTGTATACATGAACACACACACACACACACACACACACGGACTTACCATTTGGCATATGCTATGTGTTTGAGTTGATTCCTCCACATCAACCAAGCCCCTGGCCATAGGGAGGTGTGAGTTTGCCTTAACATATTAATATGGGATGCTAAGAGGAAGAACTGACATGCTTATGACAGAGAGAGAACTGAGGTAGCATGAAAGCATTAAATAAAGTCTCGGCAGATGACTTCTTTAGAAGGGCTTGGCTTAATAAACAATCTTTCCATAATTTTCATTCTGGAGAATTACAGCAACAGCAGCTGATTTACTGCAGGCTGCTTCTGACCAAACCCAGCTCAGCTTGTGATCACAAAACATAATTCAACACGAGGTAGAAAATAAGAGTTCATTTCTGTGCACTAAATGTCACCCAGGCATTTAGAAAAATGTTAAAATACTGCTCATGCATGATTTTTTTTCTCTAGTAAATTTTAATCGCACCAAATAGGCAATAAACCAAATGCAGTTATTTCCTCTATAATTAAATTGACCGAATTCACAAGTTCACCACATTAATTAAAATAGCGCTCAGCCATTTGTAAAATTATAAATACATGCCTTTCTCTTTGGCTTCAGAATGTGGTTTTTATTAGTTCATGCACTGAAACTCACAGAGGCTGTCGCTCGTCTCCAACTATTTTGGATTTGTTAATTTTGCAGCAGATCTTTTGATAGAGGAAAATGAAAATCAGTAAAACCTGACCTTTCACCTGTTCCGGCGTAGAAACTTACTCTCAAATGCCAGTTACATCCTTAGAAATGAAGTTAGCTACCAGCTTCGAATCAGACGACCTTCAACTTTTAGAGGGAAAAAAAATATATTTATTTAGATCCACTTCGGTCTGGTTATAAATGATTTCAGAACGTAACCCTGCCAGACCCCAGTATTCCCAAGGCCTGACTGCAAAGCTAATGATACCACAAACTGAAGGGCAGTGGGACTGAGCCTCTGATCTTCAGTGTCTGCAGGGTGGACACAGAGCAAAGAGCCTGGATTGCTTTTGTCTTTTTTTAAATGGGATTTTAAAAATGTAAATCGGGTTTTACATGTTCTGCCTTACCAACCCTTATCTCCGTCTCAAATCCCACATGGAGTCAGCTTCCTCACACTCAGATTTGGGAGCTCTTAAGACTAATTCTCAGACTCGGTGCTGGAATCCTCTTTGTGCTGCCCTGAGCCCACACAGCCTCTGAGTCCCCTTTCCTCTGAGACACTGAGAGCTGTGACAGCTCCCTCCTGCTGTTAGAGGCTAAGCCCCCCCCCCCCCCGAGACTGCTCCCCAATCTTCCTTCTGTGTCCTGCTTTTCTCATCCCCAGTCATGACCCAAATCCCACATAATAGACATTTCCAAATGTTTCTACAATCTAGGTCTCACATCCTGGAGCCGACTCAAATTTGTCCACACTAGTCTTTGAGTAGAAACCACAAATTAAATTTCGAGTGTGTGCACACCACTACCTGCTAGAATCAGATTTAAACACAGATGATGAAGGCCAGCAAAATGACTTCGTGCACAAAGATACTAGCTGCCAGACCAGATCACCTGAGTTTGAGCCCATGTGGTGGAAAGAGAGAACTGACTACTACAGCTTATCTTCTGATCTCCATAGACACTGTAGTGGGGAAGGAAAAGACAGCACGGCAGAGAGACAGAGGAAATAGCTCGCATGCAGATTTCAAATTTCCAGCATTTGAATGTAGTGCTGGAGAAGACTGCCTCAGCTTAAAAACAGGATTCCTAAGAGGTCACAACTGGCTTTTCCCAACTCTTGTCAGTCACAATGAGGGATGTTTGCTGAGATAGCCAGTCTCCCAAGATAGTCTGACTAGCCTGAGCAAATAATTCCAGGAAGAAGAGACCACAGGCTGCGTGTAGTTCCTTGAAGCTACCCCAACTTTCTTATTCCCAAGTGTCCATCTCTATAAAGGTCCCAGACAGCGTTCTCCCCTCACAGGACCTCCATTCCGTGGGAGAGTGCCTATCTTTTGCTGTTTCAAATAAAGAGGCTCATCATCTGTTGAGGTCAGACTCTGGTCTCTTTATGCCTTCTGTTGCTTTACTCTTCACTCCTGAATCTAACAGGACAAGATGCCATGAGCTAAGACAGGGTTCCAGAACTCAGGTCACATGCTGAAGCCAACTGCTGGAAATATTCCTGTGAGCAAGCAGTATGTGTGGGTGGCTCTTGCCTTTCAAAGTGGTTGGTTTGGGCTACTCTTCAGCCCAGGCATTTACTCAGTCTTGAATGTCATAAGAAGTCTGAATATTCATAAAACGATAGGAATGAATCATTATTAAAACGTACAGTGTCAAGGACCAGCCTTGGATTGGAGAGGGGTTCTGAGGAAGGGATGTCTGGGAGTGGCAAAAACAAATGTTTGACTTATAGTCAAATAGTGGCTCAAAGCTGGCAGTCTGTGTTCTGCTTGACACAGCTTTTCAGCCTGCTTTCTCTGTCCTGCTTTCTATCTCTCTGATCTGCTTTTCCTGGAGGTCTCCAGACATCTCTCTATATATATATTTCTGCTTGAGACTGTTCTCCAAGCAGTTCTCTCTTGTTATTCTAAAACGTCTCTGGATAACTCATCTCTTGCAGATCATAATAACCCAGTTTTTTATTTTACATATCGATCCAGACATTTGCTGCAGATTTCCTTCTGATTATCCTATGAATCAGCATCTTATGACCCCAGTTCCTTAATTCTTAGAAGATAGCAAGCACACATTCTCTTTTAGCATTGCAAAGAATTCAGAGATTTGCCCGCCTCTGTTAAGCACGGACAATAAGCTAGCTGGATGGGACCCCATCCTAAAATTATCATTTCTACCATACCTTGCTCTGAATTTGTCTGCCTTTGTGAGCATAAACAAAAAAACTCAGCTAGGTGATCTCCTGTGCTCACCACTCTCTAAATCTCTTTATTTCCTTCTGTAGTATCTTTCTGACAAGCTGGCTCATTGTGCAGCTGCCTCTGTTCCTTTAGATTTACAAGCCCCTCATATTGTGTCCTTACTTTTTGAGAAATTATGTATTTTCGAACTCACGTTTTTAGGGTCCTTTTCCACAGGCTTAAGGTCCCAGTGTTTACCATTTTACTGAGATATTAGACACACCTTCATCTCCAGGACTCGAAGTAACTCTGATTATCTGGAGCCATTAACATTAACAAGATGGACATTCCTCCAGAAAGGAATGCAAAATATGTACATTATTAGACAAGCAGCCCTTCACCCACAGCAGCCGTCTCTCTCCTGGATGCTCAGGCCTGCCCTTTGGCTCTGTCTCAAGGGCAGGAACAGTGTCCTCCTGTTCCTACCAAGGCCATTCTGGACTCAGCAATACATTTAAAAATGCTGAAGATGACAGAGGTAATCAGTCTAAATACTGAGCACTCTAAAGACACTGTAACATCCACACAGTTAGGTTTCTATCAGTCCAATAATAATGAGCCCTGAATTAAAAATTCCACCTCACCTTTGATCTTCTAAAGTCCTTCTTGCAACTTAGAAGGCTCTGGACTGAGGGAGGAAGTCCATCAAGGCCATGGTGTGGGTCTTCTGTGTTATTGTCATACCATAGCAAAGCCAAGAAGACGCTGCTGAAGACCCATAATCCGTGTAGGATTAGAATGCAATAGATCTACATATGTCAATACAGTTATGGCTGTGGAAGGGTGGAGGTCCTTCCTTTCCCCCTTCTTTTCCATTTTCATGTTTTTGTGGTGTGTATGTGTCTGTGTGTACATGTTTCCATGTGTGTGTGCTCATGCATTTGGAGGCCCAAGGATGATAGGAATTGAAGGACCCTAGGGGCTTTCACCAGCTTTACACACACCTGCCTCAGGGCAAGGTTAGGCCAAATTCCATTTCTATCCACAGGAACATTCTTGAGTAGAAAATTCTCAGAATGTACTGACTGATGCTTGTTAGTCAATAGAATTAAAGGTTAATATGCTTAGCCTATAAGTTTGAACTGTAACCTTGCTAAGGTAACCTGTGCCCCGAAAAAGTATAAAAACTGCTTATAATAGCTATTCAGGGTGGCCTTCTAGCCACTTGCCTTGAGGGACTGATTGAGGGTCGACCCCAACGTGCCAGAATATAAACTTCTTGCTTTTGCATCAATCTGCATCTCAGTGTCTCACTCAGGGTACTCATCTCGAAGTAAGAACCACTGACCAAGGGTCTAGGGCAGGGAGCGGGTTGTGTCTTACATTTGAGGGCTCATCTGGGATTTAATGAGACCCCCATGTGACCATCAACTAGACCGATAAGAGGGAAAAAGACTGAGTTCAGCAACAGGTGCCTACTTAAAAGTGTTTGTCTATGTTTGTCTCTCTGTCTTTTGCTTTCATTTTTTGGCTCACCAGCAGGGTATTCAATGGAAAGCCCCTGGTCTTGTGCAGTCAATTGCAGCAGGGAGACGTGCCTTAATGCCATGACCATGAGGAGTCTAGAAGATGCTTCAGGCTCCCCAGAGGGAGTCGGGAGGACTCCACTCCTTTTGGAAATTGCTAGACTCCATATCAGTGGGAGCTGGCCGAGTCGCCTGATTACTTGGATTCTGTGCCCATGGCAGGGGCGAACTGTCTGTGTGTTGATTGTCTTTCTCTGTGTTTTTTGGTGTTGATTATCTCATTCTGTGTTTTTGAACTTGGATTGATGATATTTTTGGATATGGGACAGACTGAATCTACCCTGTTAAACATCCTAGTTAACCACTGGAGAGAAGTTAGGGAAAGAGGAGACAACTTGTCAGCAGTAGTAAAGAAGGCCATGACTCTCTGCTTCTCTGAATAGCCCACCTTCAGAGTACGGTGGCCACCCATAGGGACCTTCAATTTGCAGTTGATCAAAGCAGTAAAGAATCTTTAGGCCAGGATCCCTTGGGTACCCAGATAGGATTAGTGGAGGACTTCCCCCTCTTGGAGAAGAGAGTTTTGTCTCCAAGACTCTAGCAGGTCCTGGCCATGAAGGAGAAGAACTCCAAGAGACCAATGAGTCTGTTAAAAAGAACATCTTCCAGGACCCTTCCACAGTGGATCTGCTGCTACTGGATCCTCTACCTCCTTACCCCCCTACCACGGCCCCAGTTTCCATGGTACCTCTGCAGAGATCTCCCTTGATCTCTTGTCCAACATTCCTTTACCTCCCTCCCAACCCCCTTTTCTGGTTCAAGTAAGTGGGAAGGGTGTGGAGGGACCCTCAGAACCGGAACTGGCCATGGAGACCCATAGCAAAAGGGCCACTTCACCTGATACAATAGTGGCCTTCCTCTTCTGAGCCTACAGGCCCATAGACGAGGATGGCAATCAGGCTATGCAATATTGGCCTTTCTCTTTAGCTGACTTGTTCAACTGGAAGGCCCAACACTGCCACCCCCTTTTCAGATAATCCCAGGGGGCTGGTTAGTCTCTTTGAGACTGTTTTATTTATTCATCAGCCCACCTGGGATGATATCCAACCACTCATGAGAGTTCTCTTCACCACTGAGGAGAGAGGAAGGATCCTCAATGAGGACTGAAAAAAATGTGCCCTCAGACACAGAGGCTCCCTTGGAAAACCCAGCAGTCATTGTCACAGAATTCCCTTTAGCCCAACCTGATTAGGACTTTAATTCAGCCAAAGGTAAGGAGTACCTTAAGGTCTACCACCAGGGTGCTGTTGGCAGATCTCAAGGCAGCCACCTGGTGGCCCACAAATTTGACCAAGGTACGTGAGGTTGGACAGGGATCAGATGATTTTCCCTTAGTCTTTCTAGAGTAGCTCATGGAAGCATTCTGCCGATATACACCCTGTGACTCCAGCAGTGAGGAGCACAAAGCTATGGTGATTTTGGCTTTTATAGACCAGGCTAGTAGAGCTATCAGGAAAAAACCTAGAGGCTAGAGGGACTACAGGATACCTAGTTGAGGGATTTAGTGCAGGTTGCTGAGAAAGTCTACCATAACAGGGAGACAGAGGAGGAGAAGGAGCAGAGAAAGAGAAAGAAGAAGATGAAAGGGAGATGAAAAAAGGAAAGCATCAGGAAAGGAATTTACAGAGAATCTTGGCTACAGTAGTTATGGAAAGCAGAAAAGAGAAACTCCAACCAAAGAGAGACAGAAAACTCCTTGCAAAGGACCAATGCACATATTGCAAGGAGAGGGGCCACTGGACCTGAGAGGGCCCTAATAAACTGAAACCAGGGGCAGGAAATTCCAGGCCTTGGGAAAAGCGCCCCCAAACAGCCAAGGTGTTAGCCCTGGGGGAAGACAGCGACTAGGGAGGATGGGGTTCAGACTCCCCCTCCCTGAACCCAGGGAAACTCTGAGAGTAAAAGAGAAACCCATTCAATTCTTGGTAGGCACAGGGGCTCAATACTTGGTCCTCATCCAAGCTGATGGCTCCATTTCCAAGAAAAATATTTTGGGTCCAAGGAGCCACTGGCACCCAAAGAACAGTGAACCCAGGAATGGGTTGGCTAACCATTCATTCATAGTCATCCCAGACTGTCCCTACCCTCTGTTGGAGTGGGACTTACTCTCCAAAATGGGGGCCCAGATACACTTCCTGCCTGATAGGCCACAACTAACTGGCCCCGAAGGAGAACCCATACATGTTTTAACAACCAGACTAGATGATGAGTATAAATTGTTTGAAATCACCTTTACTCAGAACTAGGACTTGACTTGGTGATTGGAAACATTCCTGTCAGCCTGGGCGGAAGTGGTGGGATTAGATAAAGTAAAATATCATTCCCCCCATGGTAGTAGAGCTAAAGGCACCGGTTACCCCAGTATCCCTCAGACAATACCGTATGCCTCCGGAGGCATGGGAAGGAATTCAGCCACACATCTCCAGGCTCCTCCAGTTTAGGGTGTTTCATAAGTACCATTCAGCCAGGAATCACTCCTGCCAGTTAAGAAGCCGGGCACTAACGATTATCGCCCAGTCCAGGACTTAAGAGAGGTCAAGTGGCTGACATTCACCCGACTGTGCCTAACCCCTACACTCTGAGTTCTTTTCCACCTTTCAGAATTTGGTACAGGGTCTTAGACTTGGAAGATGCTTTCTTCTGCTTGACCTGGGCACCCCAAAGTCAAGAATACTTCACCTTTGAATGGAAAGACCCAAAGGATGGGACCACTGTTCAACTGACATGGACTAGATTTTCTACTCAATCCAGCCACCTTGCTGCCAATCCTGACCCCAAGCGGAGACAGCATGAGTGTTGAGAAATATTGGCAGAAGCTCATGGGTGGAGAAAAGACCTCTCTGACTGACCCGTGCCAGGAGCGGAGGTTACCTGGTTTACAGACAGGAGCAGTTTTCTCCATGAAGGTCAAAGGTGAGCGGCCACTGCCATGGTGGACAGCATAAATGTCATCTGGGCTGAACCTCTACCTCTTGACCCCTACCCCGCACATCAGCACAGAAAGCAGAACTATTTGCCGTCACCAAGGTCTTGGAACTTGAGGCCGGCAAGAAAATTAACATCTACACGTATGGCAGGTGTGCCTTTGCCACAACCCACATCCATGGGGGTATATACTGAGAGAGAGGACTGCTCACATCAGAGGGAAAAGAAATAACAAACAAGAAGGAAATCTTGGATCTCTTGGATGCCATGATGAAGCTGGCAACTGTGAGTATTATTCATTGCCCAGGATTATCAGAAGGGAAGAGACTCAGTGGCCTGGGGCAATAGCCAGGCAGATCAAGTGGCTCGAGAAGTAGCTATGCAGGAGTCTGTATCAGTTATGGGCCTGCAAGAGACACCCACTGAGAAATGGGACTGGACTAAAAGATGGTCTCACTTAGAATACACAGCAGAAGAAAAAGTCCAAATTGATAGCCACCCCACCAACTATTACTTAGAGGAGGAAGGACAATGGCACACTCAAGAGGGAAAAACTATCCCCTGAGAACAAGAAAAGACTCACTTGGCCAAATGCACAAATGGACTCATTTAGGGGTAAGAAGCTCATCCAAGCAGTCAAGGGATCTAAGGTCTATGTCATGAACCTTACATTTTTAGCCAGAGAGACTGTAGAATAGTGTAAGGTACGTCAGCAAATAAATGCTTATGCAGCCAAGAGCAAACAGGGCAAGAGACCTAGGGGAGAACGACCTGGGGTCTATTGAGGTTGATTTCACAGAAGTTAAGTCAGGAAAACATGGTTACAAATACCTCCTAGTGTTTGTAGTCTCTTTTTCTGGATGGGTTGTAGTTTTCCTCACCAAGCAGCTACCATGGTAGCCAAGAAGATATTAGAAGAAATATTCCCAAGGTTCGAAGTGACCAAGGTAATTGGATCGGATAACAGTCCTGCTTTTGCTTCTAAGCTAAGTCAGGGATTCACAGAGATATTGGGGATTAATTGGAAGCTCCATTGTGTGTATCGTCCCCAGAGCTCAGGGCAGGTAGAAGGAATGAACAGAACCCTAAAAGAGACCTTAACCTAATTGTCCTTGGAGACTGGTGCTGACTGGGTGGTGCTCCTTCCCCTGGCCCTGTTCCGAACCCGGAACACCCACTATCATTTTAACCTGACTCTTTTTGAGATCCTGTTTGGTACCTCAACTTCCTTGGTATCCACTGGGCCCTCCCTAGAGGTATCACGACTCACTGATAGAAACCTCTTCTTGAGGCTCCAGGCCCTTTAGTCAATACGACATGAGATTTGGTCCAAACTACCTGCTTTATGTGGTCCAGGAATACCAGAGACCCCTCACTGTTTCCAGACTGGTGACGGGATCTGTGTCCAAAGGCTTTGGGCACTTTCTGGAATCCCAGTGGAAGGGACCCTTCCTGATACTGTTAACCTCTCTCAAGCCCTCAAGGTAGACAGTATTGCAGCCTGGGTGCACGTGTCCCATTTGAGACCTGCGGATGCCCTGCTCCCATTGGCTGGTTGGTCAAACCTAGATGGTGGTTTCCAGTGGAATTGGAGATGAGGTCACCTCCCTGACGGCATCCAAACCCTTCAACACCTCGTGACCCCACCTCACTTTCCAGCTGGCGGCAGGACTTAACTTGTGGGACATCCCCCACCGTGATGGGAGTGCTGGCAGAAGCAAACTTCCCATATGGGGAGAAAGAGGGCTCTGGGCCGGGGTGGGGGGTGGATAGGGGGAGCGTTTCCTTCATGGAGGTATCAGCTGCAGGAGACCCCCATTTATATTTGTCCTCGAGGTAGAAGAAGCTGGGCAGTTCACTCATTCGGGGGTCCAGACCAGTCTTATTGAGCTGCCTGGGGGTGCAAAACTACAGGAAACACCTAATGCAACCCCTCCTCCTCTTGGGACTTGATCACAGTAAAAGGAAATTATACGACTGGGGGCGGGGCTATCAGGGGGACTGAGGGTATTGGGATATTCCCTGGTTAATGGCCCCTGCTACCCAATAATAATCAGATTCACCCAGAAAGGCAAAGAAGCAATGGGATGGCTAAAAGGAAAAACTTGAGGACTCAGGTAGTACAAAGGTATGATGATGGCCAAGGTGAGAGAAGGCTTAGCCAAACGGGAGAGTGAGAACAGAGTCAGGGCTGCTTTGAATCTTGGTTTAACTTGTCCCCTTGGCTAACCACCCTCATATCCACCTTGTTAGGACCCCTAATTGTTCTCCTGCTATTGTTGACCTTTGGACACTGCATACTGAACAAGCTTAGAGCCTTCATAAAAGAGAGAACAGGTGCAGTACAGCTGATGGTCCTGTGCCAACAATGAGATCCTGAGGACAGGACCTGAAGAATATGAGTGAGTCACCAGAGACTCCTGAGTGTAGCTCCAAGATTGGAGCTTGTACGAGATAAAGGGGGGAATGAAGGGTCCTAGGGGCTTTCGCCAGCCTTACACCCACCCACTTTAGGGCAAGGCTGGACCACGTTCCAACTTCCTGGCCTCGAGACAAGGCTAGGTTGAATTCCATTTTTCATCCATGTAGTACATATGCTTGCATGACAAACAATTTGGCCACAGAACCATCTCCCAACCCCTTTATTCACCTTTGAAAAATTATATGCTTAAGAATTTGATTGGATTCTAAAACACATCATGACTAAGTAGAATGAACCTCAAGAGTTCAAGGTTGGTTTAAGATCTGTGATTGAATTACATCCCTCCAAAATTCTTATGTTCAGATTTAACCCCCTATTGTGACTGGAAATGTGGCTTTTAGGAAATAATTAAGGTCAATTGAGTCGCTAAGTGTGATTCCAGAACCGAGAAGGCTGGTGGATGGCTTTCTAAGAAGAGGCAGTTTCCAGTGTGGTAGTGCGTTCAGCCTCATCTGTTAAGAAGGCTGAAGATGGAGGGCATTTTAGGATCAGGGATTTTAAAACTAATCTGGGCAACCTAGTGACGGCCTTGGAAGGAAAAGAAACACAGAGGAAAAGAGGAATGTCTTTCCCTCACCGCCACAAGAGAACACCGAAAATGGTTGTCTGCAAGCCAGGAAGAAAGTTCACCAGAACCCACCGGGTGCTTGAGGTGACTTCCAGCATGCACTCTGTTTTCCTCTACTGTCTGTCATGACTCAGCTACATTGTAAAGTAGGAGAGTGGTCAGCGGGAGCTGGGTCCGTCTTGAATTTTCCAGATCGATGAGTGAGTTTAGAAACACATTCCTCCTAAGCTGGTCCTTCAGGTGGCCATGCAGCTCCTCTGATGCCTTGCAGCAGTCTGGTGAGCAGAAGACTCAGAGAAGTGTCTGCACGCTTAGCCCACGGGAACCGAGAGAATCCTTGGGTGCTGTGTGCTGCTAACGCTGTCAATACAGACTAATAGGAAATGTGTGGGCACACAAGGCAGAGAGAAGAGCAAATGCTGTTACTCAAAGTGTGGTCCGTGGATCCACGGCATCCACACTCTTCCGTGCCTGGGGAAATGTGAACAAAAACTGAGTGAACACTAAGAAATTTCCGTGGCAGGTTGACCTTGCCACAGTCTCGAAGGGCATGGTCAGCAGACGGAGACCACTTTGCATTGGTTGAGCCCACGTGGCAATGTATAGGGCGACCTGTTTGTTAGTTATGTGTTATAATATGTGTGACTTTAAGGTTGGTTGATGACCAAAATCCAAAAGCATATAAAAATCTGAGAAATAAAAGTATTTGTTGGGTTGGGGATTTAGCTCAGTGGTAGAGCGCTTGCCTAGGAAGCGCAAGGCCCTGGGTTCGGTCCCCAGCTCCGAAAAAAAGAACCAAAAAAAAAAAAAGTATTTGTTTTATAACCTGGTTTTAGTTTTTATTAAATATTGTTTATGTTGCTGTTGTTGAAAGAGGGTCTCAGGTAACCCAGACTCTCCTCAGTCAAGCTGAGGATGGCCTCAAATTTCTGATCCTCTGGCTTCACCTCATGAGCCCTGTCACCATAGGCTTGAACTCAGGGCTTTGCACTTGCTGGACAAGCACTCTACTGACTGCAACCCAGTGAACAAATGTTTCCAGTAAAACGTTTTTATTGCAACTTAAAGAATGTTGAAGGGCTGGAGAGATGGCTCAGCAGTTGAGAGCCTTGACTGCTCTTCCAGAGGTCCTGAGTTCAATTCCCAGCAACCACATGGTGGCTCACAACCATCCGTAGTGGGATCTGATGCCCTCTTCTGGTGTGTCTGAAGACAGCAACTTCATATACAGGAAATGAATAAATAATTCTTTTTTAAAAAAAGTGCTGAGCTTTGCAAAGGTAGTGATCATAGCAGGCATGCAGTTTGGTGGATGGCAACACAAAGATTTTTTAGCATTATCTCCAGTTAGCACAGCCAGCAGGGAACTATATGAAACTGGAACGCTACATTGGTAACAGGCATAGTGTGGAGCAAACATTCTGTGAGGAGAGTGTGTTCCGCCGACAGAGGGGCAATGGCGGATGAACTCTCTTCAACAGGCACGGGATTAAGGAGATTGCGACAGGACGTAGACCTGTGGTTCTCATCCTTCCCAATGCTGTGACCCTTCAATGCAGTTCCTCGTGTTGTGGTGACCCCAGCCATAAACGCATCTGGTTGCTACATTATAATTGTAATTCTGTCACTGTTAGGAACAGTGATGCAAATGTCTGATATGCAGGATATCTGATCTGTGACCCCCAAAGGATTCAGACCCACAGGTTGGAGACTGATGATGCAGACAGTGTCCTGTGACTTTAAGGAGAAGAGTCTTGCTGCTGAAACAATCACATAAACTAATTGTGCATTCAGCGAGGGATTAAGGGCTTGTGAGTTACATAAAGGCAAACGCATTAGAGGAGAGTGTTCTCCTTTTATGTGTAATGTGGAAATGGGGTATGATAATGCCTCATCGCATGCTGAGGTCCAGCAGCTGTTGGAGAAATAATTCTGTCAGGGGAAAGTGTGGCGCAGATTCATGTTTCCAAAAGATAAGAAATCAGTTTGATCCAGTGTCTAAAGATGGGAATTCATCATCCACTCTGGCTGATCTGTCTGTTACCATAGAAAATGTGCGTGTGGGGGTGACTGTGTGTATGTTTGTGCATGGAGGTGTGGGTGTGTGCACACGGACATGGAGGGCCAGAGGACAACCTCCAAGCATCGTCCTTTTTTGTTGTTTGAGAAAGTCTCTGACTGGTCTGGGGTCCGTGTAGACTCACTACATCACTAGGATGACTGTCAAGTCCCACAGACCTACCTGGCTCTGTCTCCCCAGTACTGAAGTTACAAACACACATTACTGACCCTGTGGGTTGTTGTTGTTGTTGTTTTTTGAAACAGGGTCTCACTGTGTAGCTCTGACTGTCCTGGAATTCACTGTGTAGACCGGGCTGGCCTTGAACTCACAGAGACCTGCCTGTTTGACTCCTCAGGCCTGCTGAAGTTTAAGACACAAGCCATCACAGCCCAATTTAGGGGGGGATTTCTTTGTTGTTGTTGTTTATTTGTTTTTTCTGTTTTTTTTTCCCCACTTGTTCTGAGGAATTCCGTTTTTCATGCTTCAAGGCAAGTACAAAAAGAGCTGTCATACCTGTCACCCCAGGCATTTGTAATGAGTTTAAAACTATAAAAGAAATGAATAAAACAAAACTTAAGAGACAAACCTAGAAGTTTTCATTTCTACTGATTTTTATGACACGTCTCGATATAAGTATCAGAATGTAGGTGATGGCATTCTGTAGTCAGGCACTTATGAACACCTATGGACTTTTATTTTATTTTTCATCAAGAAGTTAATGCATGAACCTAAAGATGACTCGGCAGGTCAAGGTGCCCACAGTCAAGCCTGATGACCTGAATTTGATGCTTGGGACCCACATGGTGGGAAAGAACTGCCTCCCAAAAATCGTCCTCTGACCTACACACACACACACACACATACTCAGACACACACTCACAGACACTCATGCACACACACACACACACACATGCACATGCACACATGCATACACACACTCTCACACACACATACGCACACACACACTCACGGACACTCACGCACACACAGACACTCACAGACACTCACACACACATATGCACACACACACTCACACACATACACTCACACACACACTCACAGACACTCATGCACACACACTCACACACACATTCACACACACACTCACACATACACTCACACATACACTCACAGACACACATACATACACACACTCACACAAACACTCACAGACACACATACATACACACACTCACACAAACACTCACAGACACTCACACACACACATTCACACACACACACTCATAGACACTCACGCACACACACTCATAGACACTCACGCACACACACTCACACACACTCACACACATACACACACTCACACACACACTCACCATCAGTACATATTTTTCTTAAAAGATCAAAGCTAGCCAGGCATGGTGGCACATGCCTCTAATTTCAATACTCAGGAGCTAGAGAAAGGCAAAGTTCTGTGAGTTCAAAACCATCATAGTCTACATAGCAATTCCAGGCCATCTAGAGCTACATAGTGAGACCCTGTCCCAATAAATAAGGAAAAAGGTAATGTATGCACAAGAAATCTATGACTCTGAAATGTTTGTTTCCTTTGTCAAAATATATAAATAATTTAGATGAAATTTATAGGCTACCTTCGGAACTTGAGTTCATCAATCAAAAGCCAAAGATGAATTTTGAAGTAGAAAGTGTTCTGAGTGGGCGAGGAGTGTGCTGAAGGCACCCGGGAGTCTCTTTCATCCTCCCCACTGAGATCTCTATGAAGCTGGCCTCTGTCTATGAGGGTCTAGAAGCAGGGCTGTCCAGTGCACCCGCTCTCCTGGCAACAGTTACTGCTTTAACCAGATCAGCTAGCTTACCAGAAGAAGCTTATCAGTCACACCGGAAGCCTTAAATATTGATAGGAATGTTTTGGGTTGAGGCTGTGCAGAGACATTTAATGGGACTTGCCACCTCATGCAGCCTCCCCCGTGATGGTGGAATGACAGAGGAGCATCTCACACTCATCCCAGTCAACAAAAATTATGTGCTTTGAAAAATTCTGTGCTTCCCCCTATGGTACATTTGTTCTGTTTCTACTCATTAAAATAAGCTTGCCTGCCCAGGCCCCGTCGTAGAGGCTTGCAATTCCAGCCACATGAGAGGCAGAGATAGGATCACAAGCTCAAGGCCTGGCTGAGTTACAGAGTAAATTCGAGGCTGCTTAGGCGACTCAGTGTGACCCTATCTCAAAATAAGAAGTAGTCAGAGGCCGGGATGGAGCTCAGCAGGAGAACGCTCATTTAGCATTCATAAAGCCCTGGGTTCGTTTCCTAGTGTGCATAATTTTATGTCTGCTGAATTCAATCAGATATTTGGACTTACATCTTCCATGACCAACTTGTTATTGTTCTGGACTGTGCTCAACTGGCAACAGAAAACAATAAAAGTAAAGCCTGTGTCCCAGACAGGTGGGACACTGCATGGCTCTGCCACCAGAGGCCATAGCAGCTTCCAGTGTGTGTGTGTGTGTGTGTGTGTGTGTGTGTGTGTGTGCAAGCACCCCATGTGTGTGCATGTATTATGTATATGTGTGTGCCTCATGTATGTACATGTGCTATGTGTGTATGTGCACATATCTGTGTGCATTCTTACATTTATGTTTGTGGCTGTGTGTGTATGCCCATGTGTGTATGTACCTGTGTGTGTTGCATATGCCCATATTCGTGTTTATGGCTGTATGTGTATACATCAGTATGCATGTTGCTGTGTGTGTGTGTGTGTGTGTGTGTGTGTGTGTGTGTGTGTGTGTGTGCCCGGGTGCATATTTCTGTGTCCATGTTCATGTCCATGTCCATATTCGTGTGTGTGTGTGTGTGTGTCCGTGTGTGTGTCCGTGTGTGTGTGTGTGAATGGAGGCCAGAGGACAACTTCAGGAGCTAGCCACCTTTCTTTTTAGACAGGATCTCTCACTGGCTTGGTGTTCTCTCCAAGCAGTCTGTCTGACCAACACACCCCAGGGATCTGTCTGTGCCTCCCCAGTGCTTACAAGTATTCATGTAAGCTCTAGGGAAGGAACTCTTACATCACTGATGCTTACAAGAAAGCACTTCACTGTCCCAAGTATCCCCCAGCCTTAAAACCCTACCCTATCATTCTTTCAGCTATTGTTCCCTTATTTTTTTTTGGTGGGTCTTTGAAAGCAAATTCCAGACATGCAATTTTATGTTTAGAGAATCCAATGCGTAGCTCTAAACACAGTAATGGAATAGTCTAACCCCAAAACCATCACATTCAAAAACAACATAAAATTCTTCTTAACAGTGTCTAACACTTGGGGTGTTTTATCTGATTTCTCAAATGTGTTTTTGCAGTGGCTCAAATCGGTGCTCGTGCCTGGTGCAGACAGGGCCACGGCGCGCAGTAGCTGATGGGTTTTGGCTCTCCTTCCGTGGAGCAGTTTCTGGCACTCACCCTTCTTGCTGTTGCTGTGCTGGGTTATCAGAGCCAAGCTCCTACGTAGATGCTGCTGCTTAGAACTCACGCCCGAGCCGAGGCAGCCCTTAAACTCCTGAAACCTCTGCCTGGCACTCCGAGACCTGGGATTATGCACTACCACACCCGGTTTCCCTCTCCTCTGTGTGTGTATACATGTGTGAGCAGGACGTGTGTGTCTGCAGCATGTGTGCCCAAGTGTGTGGGAATAAACAGCCTGCGCACTTGCAGAGAGCAGGGAGGGAGGGCAACGGGTGCTTCTCTTTCCCTCTGAGTCTTGTTCTCTGAGGCAAGAGCTTTGTGTGTGTGTGTCTGTCTAGGTCAGCCACCAGGAAGCCCACAGATCCTCCCTCTCCTCAGTTCTCAGTGCTGAGAATACAGACTTGTGTGGGCTCACACCCTGCTGGGACGTAGGTGCCCTGTCCAAACTGGTCCAAACTGGTCTTCGTGCTGTGCAGCAAATGCTCTTAACCCCTCAGCCATTGCTTGGGCCTCCTGTCTCCTTTGGTTTTCAGTCACGTAGGTAAAGAAATGGACTCGTTTGTTCAGCAAGAAGCTTCCCAGAATCCCTTAGTTGTTAAGCTGTGCCTCCATCCTGGGTAGCTCCTATATTCCTGGAGTAAGTGAGAGATGTTTTTAGATTCAGACATGGGGGCGCATGATTGTGTGTGTATGTAGTTGTAGGTGAATGAATGTGTAGGTCTGCGTGTGTGAATGCATTTATATGTCCACATATGCATGTGTGTTTGAGCATATGTGCCTATAAGTCCATGTACATGTTTATGTGCACATGTGCACATGTGTGTTTACATATATATGTATGCACATATGTATATTGCACCAGATGTGTTTATATGTGTGTATTTGTTTTTATGTGTGAATGTACATGTGCATATATGTATGTGCATACGTGAATGTGTTTATGTGTATGTGTGCATTATATATACATGTATGCACATTTGTGCATGTATATACACATGTGTGTATATGTGTGTGTTTGTGTACATGTGTATGCATGTGTTTGCATATGTATGTATAATTGTACTGTGTATACATGTGTGTATCTGTACGTATCTATATGTGTGTTCCTGTGTATATGTCTCTGTGTATGTATATGCATATTTGCCTATATTTATGCATATTCCTGGGTGCATCCATGTTCACACATGCAGAATTATTCCCCAAGTGACTCTGTGCTTGCAATACACCATCCCAAGTGACCCAGATGCTCACTTTTATTGGTGCTAACACTGTCCCTTGGGAGGTTCCCACCAATCGACCTATTGTAGCATTCATCCATCGACTTTTACTTAATGGTTAGCAACCATTAATTACTGCTACTCAGATCCTTTATCTCAGTGAGCTTCTCAAAATGGTGGCTCCTCCTTTTGCTTCTTCATTTGTTAACTTGACTGGCTTTGTGTAGAGAGGCAGTCGCTCCTGATTGGTTATCTTGACACAGGCCTTGAAGGAAAGCAGGACAAACACTTCATTTTCCCACTCCTTCTCATAAATTTCCAGAATAATAACTTTGTGCCTAGCAATCTCCCAAGGTGACCAATTAAATGTTGTTTTGTTTTGGATTTTTTTTTTAAAGAATCAATATGAGCTCACAGATTTTAATGTATTTGATGTATTTCAAAATAGCCATCGTTATTCAGATGGCCTCATCTCTGGTTTTGGGAGCCTCTCCCAGCTGGCTTCTGGGGACTTTCTTTTGTCACAGATCCGGTCACAGGAGTGAACTTTGTTTTCAGTGTCTCCAACTCCTCTTGTGCACTCTCAACCCGGATAGGAAGTCAGACATTTCTACAAGGATTTCTGACTCACTTTTAGCAAAAGTTGACTTTATGGGCTGCAGACTATATTCTCTAGGCCTGATTTCTTTAAACTCCTGTCTGCTGGTCTGTAAAAAGTCACTGAGAAGAGAATATATTGATACTTGGGGACAATATCCTCAATTTGTGTGGCTAACATATCCTTTCCCCCCCAGGAGTTCTTGAGGAGAAAAACCTGTATTTCTGTATACAACACCCAAAAGTAATGTTTGTGCCATCACTCAAACTTTAACTGGCTTCATTCATTCTTTGATTTGTTTGTGCCTTGGACAAGTTCTTCATGAGTACTTATCACAGCTGTTGTTTCAGACCTGACAATGGCAAACAGATCTAGTCCCCACTGTCACGAGCACTGTGTTCTGACAGGGGAAATACAACAAACAGCAGCACCCAGATCTCTACATAGTGGCCTCATACGTTTATAAGCAGAGACAGGAAGGAGTGAGGAAGGATGCCAGGTGAAAGACTCATAGGAAAGTCTTGGGTCAGAAGGAAGCATCAAGGGCTTCAAGTCGGGCATGAGCCAAGAGGCTGATGGATTCCTCACTATCCAAGGTTTCGACACGTCTTAGAAATTGTACAGTATTTTCTCGCAGTGAAATTTCACAAGTTTCCAGCTGGTCCTTCACTGGTGTTGTTTCCTGTGGTGACTCTTGTCATTGTGATGACTTGCAGGCTGTCCCATCTTCTGTCTTTCTCCTCTTACATCACAGTCCTAAATACTACTTTTTCTAATCCCAGTCATTATAGGAGATAGCAGACCTTTCAGGCAATCCAGAAAGAGAGGAAGAGGGAAGAAGGAGGGAAGGAGAGGCAGGGAGGGAAAGAAAGAACCACAACAAAGTAGACTCCATCTCTTATTCTTCAAAATAACCTCTACTGATACGACACTTTATGTCCCCATAGTTCAGTGTTGTCTAGCTGTGGGTTCTAGACCTCATCTTCTGTCTTAGGTTTTACTGCCTGTGACCAGACACCATGACCAATTCAACTCTTAGAAGGACAACATTTAATTGGGGCTGGTTTACGGATTCAGAGGTTTAGTCCATTATCATCAAGGTGAGAGCATGGCAGCACCCAGGCTGGCATGGTGTAGGAGGAACTGAGAGTTACAAATCTTGTTCCAAAGTCAAACAGAAGACTGGCTCCCAGGGAGCTAGGATGAGGGTCTTAAAACCCAAACCCACAATGACACACTTTTTCCAACAAGACCACACCTACTCCAACAAGGCTGCACCACCCAAGAGTGCCAATCTCTGGGCCAATCATATTCAAATCATCACACTTTCCCATTTTCAGGTATGGTCTTCTGTGTCGTATAGATTTCTAACCCCATCTGCTCAGTGGCTCTTTGTCAGAGCAGCGTAGCTGAGTTCTTGTTGAACCGTGACTTATACCTGTTGGCTTGAATCACTGCTTCAGTTCCAGAGTGCAGTCCCTCAGTGTCCTGTCTTCCTTCCCTCTCTCTAGGCAAAATTCCATAAGTCCTGCTGATTACACACTGCCAATGTTTCTACTTCTTGGTCAGACAAAAATGGCAAAAGTCTAACCCTACAACTTTAAGTCTGTTCCCATGGAAGAGAGACCCTGTAGACTGGGTGGGGCAACAAGCCAAGAGGTACAGCCAAAAGGTAACTATAATGGCAAAATTTAACCAATTACTCTCTTCTAAAAATTTCTTTACTTTTAAAAGATTATTTATGTCTTTTTGAGTGTGTTGAATGTTTTGCCTGCATGTATGTTGGTGTGATCTGGCTTTGAGTGTGTTTGAGAAATTTATCCAGGGGCTAGGAATAGATGAGGAACAAATCTTAGTCTTGTGATCTGCAAAGTCTCCCAGCAAGTGTTATATAAAGTTCATGTGGCTGTCAGCGAACGCTCCTGGAGGAGGGGACCCTGTTGTGTGGCAACTTCTTCTGAACATAAATATCTTATCCTGGAGAGAGTGCTGTTTATTCCAAATATATAAACAACTTGCATGTCTTAGCAAGTTCCTGAAACTTAGAAGATTCACAAAGCCTATTGGTCCTGAGGACTGCTGGGAAGAAGAGACTTTCTGGCCTGTGGAGGTGTCTGAAAATCATGCAGAGAGATCTAGGAATGCAGCTTGTCTAAGATGTCACCCATGCTGGGGTGGGCTTTTTGATACACAGCTACCATTGAGTTATCATGCTGTTATACATAACCCCTCACCCATACTCCTACAAGTAATCACAGTAAACTCATCAGCTCACCATGCTCTGATCCACTGCTGTAGTTTTGTTACTTTTTTTTTTTTTGATGCCAGATCTGTGGATGTTTATCAAGAATCACACAACAGATTGTGAGCAGAGTCATCACAGAGACATAATTTCCTAACTGTGTGGCACATCATCAGCCTGTCTCACCTTTCCTTAAAGTTTAAAATGGTGTGAGAATTGTGCAGCAAAGTGTGACTTATCTGGCACAGAGGTTTGCCCTAAATATCCAAGTCATATGCTAATGTGATTAGTGAGTGAGTGAAAATGGATGCTTCCCATTGCTCAGAAGTTATGCTTACTTCAGTACCAAATCCTGGCCTACCTGCAGCTCAAAAACTATAGCAATACACACAGGAGCATGATGTCTGCCTGTCTGTCTGCCTGCCTGCCTGCCTGCCTGCCTGCCTGCCTGAGAACTCAGAGCAGGTCAGCCTTATCTTAAATCATCCTCATGCCTCAGCCAACTAAGCTCTTCTGGGATTGCAACTGTGTGCCCTGTGCCTGTCAAAATGCCTGGTAGAATAAGGCTATGTGTATGTGTGGCATGTGTGTGATGTGTATGTGTGGGTGTGCTCACCAGTGAGCGCACATGAAGATGTCTCTACCCTCCATTTCATTTTTTGAGATAGAATCTGTCACTGAACTTGAAGTTTGCTGTCTGGCTAAAGAACCCCCCAGAAATCCTCCTGTCTCTGCCTCTCTCTTCAGTGCTGGGCTTACAAGGTTTTACATGGGTTCTAGGGATCCAAACGTACATCCTCATGTTTGTGCAGTAACTGCTTTTACCCAGCACACCTTCTACCCGAACCCCAGACTTTCCTTTTAACAGGCATCCAGTGAAACTGTAGGAGCAGGGAACATGAGATTGCTTCCTCACAGAAGCACAGGAGAGCTCATGAGTCAGCCATTAGCAGGGTTTTGTGATGTCGCCCTTCGGTTCTTGGAACAATGGTTGTCTTTTATTCCCAGGGTCATAACATGAACTTTGGAGTCTTTATTCTTACTGTGCATGTGTACCTCGGTGGAACACAAGCCAGACTAGACCAGCTGGTAAAAGGAACTGAAGCTCGACATGATGACTCCTCTTGCTGAGGGTTGGGACTGTTCGGCCCGTTACAGTGGGACGGGTGCGACAGAGGCTCACACCAAGGCACAATGGAAACAGAGCAAATACCAAAAGCATGGAAGGGTTTTTTTTTAAGGTGTCATGGATGAATTTGGTGCCTCTGTAGCACCTGTCTCTGTCTCCTCCAAACTAGTCAGCTGCAATCCCATAAACGTGATGTGTGTGTGCGTGTGTGTGTGCGTGCGTGTGTGTGTGTGTGTGTGCACGTGAATGTATATCTGTTGAGAGTGCATGCATGTATGCTTTATTTGAGTACATAAGCATATGTTTGCACATGTGTGCATGTATGTGTATGTGTGAGTGCATGGGTATGTGTGTTTGTGAGAATGAGTGCATGTGTGAGCATGTATGTGTATGTGCCTATGCATAAGTGTATGTATATATATATGTGTGTGTGTGTGTGTGCATATGTGTGTGTGTAAGTATATGTGTGAACATTTGTGTGCCTGTGTATGTGCAGAACCAAACCCAGATTTTTCAACTTCAGTGGCATCTGCCTTCCTGAGGGTTCAAGAAATGCTGTTTTATTCACATTATCAGGGATATGGTGGGGTAGCCTGGGCTCCCCAGGACGTACTCCTAATGATGATTCCTCTGCAATCTTGCCATTATTTCTCCACAGAGTACAACTGAGTGAAGCCAATTGCTGAAACAGACAGTGTAGGCTCATCATTACATGAAACGGATGTCTCCTCCCTGTGACCATTAATAATGCATAGTCTAAAGGAGATGGGTAGCTGTCCGGTGAGCTAATTAAAGATGCTGAACCCCACAGATGAGAAACGTGGTTCTCATTCAACTGTCCATTTGCTCCCTGGACAGTCTGCAGGAAGCAAATGTGTCTAGTGAGCCAGACAGAAAGGAACAAAGTCTCTTTAACCATGGGAAATCTGCCTTGGAAAGCAAATGGATCCATGCGACTCCACCAGGACGCCACAGCCTCGGCGGCCAGCCTGATGATAAGGCAGAAAGCCTTCAGAAAAGCACGGTTCTTATTTAACGAGGAGCCAGAAGTTTCATCACGTTGACCAGCCTGTGGCCGCACGGTTCCTCCATCTCATCAGGAAAGGGATGCACTGAACTCAAGAATCAGGCGTCTCGGGGCTGGGGATTTAGCTCAGTGGTAGAGCACTTACCTAGGAAGCGCAAGGCCCTGGGTTCGGTCCCCAGCTCCGAAAAAAAGAACAAAAAAAAAAAAAAAAAAAAAAAAGAATCAGGCGTCTCTTCCTGGGGACAGGAGGACCTCACGGAGGAGCAATTTCCTGAGAAGTCAGCAGAGCTGAAAGCAGGATCAGACTTCAGCAAAGCATGCTGGGCAGCACAGCCACCCACCTCTGCTCCCTCCCTGAAGTCCTCTAAGATAACAATCGTGAGAGGGAAGGAGGGAGAAGGATGGAAAGATGGGGATCGAAAGAATGTTCAACAAAGAAAGAAAAATTCGGAAGCCAGAAAACAGCTCCAAGAGTATGCTTGCCACTCAGACACAGGGACCTGAGTTTGATTCCCAAAACCCTGGTAAAAGCCAGGGCGTGGTGTTAAACCTTGTAAGTCCAGAGCTGGGGAGGAGACTGGGGGATTCCTGGGACTTACTGTAGACAAAACAACTAGGATGTACAACGTGTGCACACAGCCCATATGTGCACCTGAACTTTCATGAACATCCTCCACAACAAATGCTTGTGTACACACACACACACACACACACACACACACACACACCACACACACACACACTACACACACACACACACTACACACACACACCACACACACACACCACACACACACACCACACACACACCACACACACACACCACACACACACACACACACACACACACACACACACACACACACAATCTCTAAGTGGTCACTAACCAAGCCTGCAGGTAGAGAAAGCTTAAGCGGAGGGCTGCCAGTGAAAACTGGTTGGCCGGCCTTGTGAGTCGACAGCTTGAGGGGCTCCATGCCAGACTGTGGAGCTGAAAGAACAAGTGCTATCAAGAGCTGACATGGACTGTTCTAGCCTGGAGCTAGGAGCTGGCTGGACACCCACAGAGATCCTCGGCTGTCTCCTCTGGAACAATAATTTCACAGACTCTCTACATCAGACAAGGCCACTCTGCAACCATGGCAGAAGATAAAAATAGGCTCATGGCTGAGGACTGGCACAAAGTAGAAAGCTGTTCACACCTGAAGTATAGCCTCTTTTCTGTGAATGACAGTGGCTTGGCTCTTTACTGTGTACAACTCCTGCCTTCCTTCTTCCTCAGTCACAGGGCCAGTCCCCCACTTCTCAACCCCCATCCAGAAAATTCAAGGGCAATTCTCGAACTTTCCTGATGCTTGCTAAACCATCCATGAATCCCCATGATGTTGAACTCCCTCAGTGTTCCTGGTGGCCTTTGACTAACGACCGACAAAGCTTCCTTAACAACTCCCAGAGGTGACCGGTACAGCCATGGTCTAGATATATCTCCCCAAAGTTCATATGTCAACAAGTAGAACCCATAAATCTACATGATGAATGCATTTGGAGTTGGAATTTTGGAGGAGATAATTAGGGTTAAATAAAGTCATGAGGATGGGTCACTTAAGATTATTAATCTTATAGTGTTAAAAATGCATGATCTCTCTTCTTGTGGATCCCACTTTCCCCCGAGGGTCTGTTAACCCTGAAGATGCAAGGAGAAAGGCCACTGACACAAATCATCATCACCAAATTAATCAAAGCAAGCAATTGATTAAAGCAAGATTTATTATTTATGTACACGGGCTGCCTCTTCCTAAGGCAGGATTCAAGAGGTCAGCCTTGGACATGAGGAAGTGAGGTTTTTACAGTTCAGGGGTAGGGGGTTTCCAAATGGGGGATTTGGTGGGCAAAATAAATGGGGTTACGGCAGCAGAACATCATAACAAGTTAATAATAACGACCTCCTGAAACAAAGACATGATTGCCAGTTGGTCGTAGCAAGGTAATCACAACAAGTAACCATAACAACCATTTGAAGCAAAGGTAAGGTTACAAGACAGTTATAATAACTTTTTGAAACAAAGACATGATTCTGTTTCCTGGAACAGGCAGCATAGAAGCATTTGTAGTTGAGGTCACAGGTGGGGCATAGCCCAATCCTTGAGAAACAGAAGTTTAATTATTAACAGGAATGGACCTAGTTCGTCTTCACTATAAGATAGCTTTTAAGCCAACGATGGAGGCAGGCTGATTCATTAGGTCCCACTTCCTCCCTGTGGGTCCCACTTTCTTCCCAGAGCCCCACTTCTGTTCTGTGGCTCCCACTTCCTCCCCAGGGTCCCATTTCCTCCCCAGTGTCCTACTTTCTCTCCTAGTCTCAGTCCTCCTAGTGCCCCACTTCCTCACTATGGAACCCACTTCTTCCCCCAACCCCATCCCATCTCACAAAGTCCTGCTTCCTCACTGTGTGCTACTCTCTGACTCAGAGAACAGCCATTGTCCACATGGAGCCTGCTGGCTTTAAACATTTTGGTCTCCAGAACTGTGAGAAATAAATTCTCTTTGTGCATGACCCTGTCTCAGGAATTCTGTCTGGACAGCATTCAACAGATTGGGATAAGGTCCCTGTCACAGGAGCTGAATGTCTTGAGAAAGCGGTCTGGGGAGGAGCAAGGCCTTCTAAGGGAGGGCTACCTTCTCCAAAGCAAGGAGATTAAATGGATGAGGACATGATAGGAAATTCCCAGATTCTTCTTCACTTGTCTTGGAGAAAACCCAAAAGCCAAAGCTATATACCACATCCGGTGTAAGGGAGCCTCACTGGGAGTACAACTTTCTGACCTCACAACGTCTTCTCTATGGAACTCCTGTTCTTTCCCTCCTCCCCTCTTGTCCTCTCACTTAAGAGGACAGAGGTGAAGCAAAATAAACACAGGATTAACAAAAAAGGCAGAGTCAGTGACAAGAAACAGACAAGAGTCTGAAGTGGAATAAAATTCTCCAAAAAGAAATACACGGAATCTGGAAGTGTTCAAATACAGAGCTTGAAGCAGCAGTGAAGTTGCTCTTACCCAGAGTCTGATTTAAACAAGCCACAGAGTGTGAACCGCAGCCAGGGGAGAGAGGCTACCACGTACACTTGACCTTAGAAGGGAATTGTCAGAACATTCTAGATGCCCTTGCTGCTTCCTGGTTGTGCTGCATGAAAGATCACTGATGTTTCATGAAACATATGTGTTGTTTATGGATTAGATATTATGAACTCCAGAAATTGCTTCAAAATGATCCTTTGCAGGGCAATAGAGATGAGCTGAATTGTTGACACAGCATAGCTGTCAAAGGTGGGTGGGGCAGAGAGAGCTTGTCCTTCTGTTAGATCTTGTAAAAAAAACATATAAGCCGCATGCACACGGACTGAAAAAGTCTGAGCCACAGAGAGAGGATGTGAACACTAACTTCTACTCCCAGCCAAGAAGCTATCTCCAACTGGCGTCTGCTGGCATAGGAAATTTTAGATTTCCACGATGGAGTCTCACGAGGTATAAAGACTCAAGGGCCACCCTTAAACCACACTTAAGGAAACCCCTGCTTTCTACAGAGAAAGGGGGAGAAAGGGCACGGGGTCAGGGGGGAGGAGCTGGGAGTTGCTAGAGGAAAAGAACCTGTGACTAGAATGTATTGTGTAAAAGAAGTTTTTTTTTCAATAAAAATTAACTAATAAAAATACATTTTAAAAATGTTTAGGTGACTCGCTGGGTGCTAGGGTGGCCGACGCCTGCCTTGGGAACCACTACAGAACCAATGTGTGACGGAGAGATGGGAAAGGTGTAGTAATCACTGGGGAGATGGAAAAGACAGTGAAGCTGAGGGGTTAGTACACTGGAGAAAGGTGGAACTGGAGACTTGGTGGTGGTGAGGAACGGGAGCCTGCACAACCACTGAGACCATGTTAACCTCTCCGGGTCTTTAGCTCACCACAGCTGGGGTCTGTGCTGATATCTGTGGTCCATGTTGCCATAGAAGACCACCCGGATGTTAGTAGCCTGGGCTGTTGCCTGACACCATGATGATGTCGGGTTGTGGTGTGAGGTTGGGGCACATGCTGATACCTGAGACCAAACTGATCTGAGTGTCCTGTGCCACCAAAGACAAAACAAATATTCTGAAAACATAACTTCATTTTATGCTACTTGTTAAAATCATCAGGGTATGTCTTCATCACTCTTCTACTGCTGTGAAGAGACACCATGACCAAGACAACTTATAAGAAGGAAGAATTTAGTTGGGGACTTGCTTACAGTTTCAGAGGGTGAGTCCATGGCCATCTTGGTGTGGAGTGTGGCAGCAGGTAGGAACACATGAGCTGCTGAGAGCTTACATCCTGATCTGTAGCCACAGGCACAGAAGGACTGGGCCTGTTGTGGACTTTTAAAGCTCAAAGATACCTCAGTGACACACCTCCTCCAACAAGGCCACGCCTCCAATCCTTCTCTAACAGTTCCACTAACTGGGGACCAAACACTAAAATATATGAGTCTTATGGGGTGTCATTCTCATTCAAATCCATATCATACGTATGCATGTTCATGCTTGTGTGTGTGTGCGTGCACACACACGCGCGCGCGTGCACACGCATGCATGTATGTTAAGGCATTCATGTGCCATGGAGTGTGTGGAGGTCAGAGGGAAACTTTTGGGAGTCAGTTCTCTCCTCCCACCATGGGTTCAAGTCTTCAAGCTTGGGCACAAGTGCCTTTCCCCTCTGAACTATCTCACCAACAGTGGGAATACACTTTTAACCCTAAAGCCTATGCAAGATAACCTGCTAGGTTCCTCCAAACCTGTCCTAGACCCTGAAACTTGGGAGACATGAACACTGATGCCCAAAGTCCAAGTGTGGCAATAAAAAAGAAAGCTTCAGAAACCCTTCGAGATGTCACAACCCTAGCCAGGATCAGAAAGCAAGTGGAAAGGGACAGTTCCAGCTCTCCCACCTGTCTTCTGCTGCTTTCCTTATCCTTTGCTATTCTGGCTCCTGCCAATGGGTCTGACTCAGCACTTAGGGAGCATCCAGCTGGACAGCTCAGTTGGGAGCCTAAGGAATGAAACCAAGACCTCTGCAAGGTCAGCATATGTTCCTAACCACTGAGCCATCTCTCCTTTGGGCTCAGGAATGACCCTTGGGTAGGGAAGGGAGGTAGCTCAATTTGGTCCTGAGTAGACTCCAGACCTCTTTCTCCCGCCTCTTCCTTCCCTCTGTTCCTCCCTATACTTTGTTTTAGGGTAGACAAAAAGGATGGGATAGAAAGATGACCCAGTTCCATAAGCTCAGTCAACCCCAGAAGAGAGCATTTAAGGGCAGTCAGTTCTCAAGCTGTGTATTTTGGGGCAGGAGTGACAGCTACTTGTCTTTCTAAAGAATCACTGGGAGTAGTAGCCTGGGCTAGCTGAGGAACAGACCAGCAAGCAGCACCAGCCACTATGGAGTGCAGGATAGAGCTGGTGCCGGCCTTTGACTCAAGGGAAAGAATAGAAAGGAATTGCTGTAACTGGGGTACGGAGTTGCTGACCTGAGACGGGTGTGGAGGTGGGGAGGGTTTCCGCTCTAGATGCAGGAGCTGGAGCTCTGAGAATGTCCCCAGGGATTCAGTTTACAGACTATGGCTTCTGAAACTTCCTCTGCAATGGTAATCTTGGAGGCAGAAGCCCTTCATCTAATGTTGAGCTGTGAGACCTAGGGGCAGCTTGAAGCTGAGAGCCTTTCTCTCAAATAGAAAATTTTCAAGCACCCCCACCCTTGGAGTAGAGCCTCAGCATTTCGTGTTTTTATGAGGCTTGCTGCTTTCAGCCCCTTTGAAGTACAGTGGGAAAATATTTTTTTCTGTCTCTATCTTAGAAAGCTTTTATAAACAAGGATTGTCACTGAGCACACAGGCTCAGCTCCTGACTCACTTAACGAAGGGGACATGGAAGCTTGTGGCTAATGAAGAGCTCCCTCCTGAAAATAGGTAATTATCAATGTTTGCTTCACCAACTAAGGGCTACATCAAAAGGGGGGGGGGAGAGCCATGACACCCGATCTTTGTAAAGCAGTGGGTTCCTTGAGACTCTAATGATGAGGGCAGGGAACTGTGCTGGGGAGACGGCTCAGCAGTTGAGAATCTGTACGTGAGTTTGGATCCAAGCACCCACATGGAGGAACAGTTGCTGGGATCTGAGATCGGTTACCCTCTTCCAGCCTTCTCAGGCACCCATAAATCCATGGCAGACATTCTCCCCATCCCTCTCCCTCTTCCTCTCCCCCAACCCCGCCCCATGTACACAAATAGCAATAGGAGAAAATCTTAAGAAAGTAAAGACTGCACTAGGGGCAGGTGCAAAGGCTCAGATGATAAGGATCCTTCCCACCAATCCCGACCTTCGCGATTCTTATCCCAGCAGCCCACATGCCACCAGAGAGAAAGTTGTCCTCTGACCACCATGAGGACATCTTCCCTGACCCCTCCTACATCTGAGGAGTGCTCTCCCTCCTTCCCTTCATCCCCCTTCCTCCTCCTTCTCTACCTTCTCCCTTCTGACCCTCCCTCCCTCCCTCTTTCCCTCTCTCCTCCTTTGGTCACCATTACAGCACTGAGTTCTCTTTTCATCACGTTTTGCTTGGTTTCCTTCTTCTTTATTTGCTGGAGCCTCAGAGAACTCAGGTGCTAAAGACACAGAAGGAGCCTCACATGCCCACAAGCTCTCCAGAATCCAGAATCACCCAGGCTCTGCAGCATGGCACAGAGAAGGTGCAGCCAATATTTGTTTTAACAGTTTGTTGTTTTGTGGAGAACTGTGTACAGGGAATGTATATGAACTGATTAAAACAGTGTCTAGGATATAAATTCTCACAGGAATTTGCAAATCAAATAAACAAACCAAAATTCAACAGAAGGCATTTTGGACCCCACAGCAAATCAACCCTACTTAGAGCAGAGTGGATAAGGGTTTATCTATCTTGTTGATTTTCTCAAAGAACCAACTTTTGGTTCTGTTGATTCTTTCTATGGTCCTTTTTGTTTCTACTTGGTTGATTTCAGCTCTGAGTTTGATTATTTCCTGCCTTCTACTCCTCCTGGGTGTATTTGCTTCTTTTTGTTCTAGAGCTTTTAGGTGTGCTGTCAAGCTGCTGACATATGCTCTTTCCTGTTTCTTTCTGCAGGCACTCAGCGCTATGAGTTTTCCTCTTAGCACAGCTTTCATTGTGTCCCATAAGTTTGAGTATGTTGTATCTTCATTTTCATTAAATTCTAAAAAGTTTTTAATTTCTTTCTTTATTTCTTCCTTGACCAGGTTATCATTGAGTAGAGCATTGTTCAATTTCCACGTATATGTGGGCATTCTTCCCTTATTGTTATTGAAGACCAGTTTTAGGCCGTGGTGATCCGATAGCACGCATGGGATTATTTCTATCTTTCTGTACCTGTTGAGGCCCGTTTTTTGACCAATTATATGGTCAATTTTGGAGAAAGTACCATGAGGAGCTGAGAAGAAGGTATATCCTTTTGCTTTAGGATAGAATGTTCTATAAATATCCGTTAAGTCCATTTGGCTCATGACTTCTCTTAGTCTGTCTACATCACTGTTTAATTTCTGTTTCCATGATCTGTCCATTGATGAGAGTGGGGTGTTGAAATCTCCCACTATTATTGTGTGAGGTGCAATGTGTGTTTTGAGCTTTAGTAAGGTTTCTTTTACATAAGTAGGTGCCCTTGTATTTGGGGCATAGATATTTAGGATTGAGAGTTCATCTTGGTTGATTTTTCCTTTGATGAATATGAAGTGTCCTTCCTTATCTTTTTTGATGACTTTTAGTTGGAAATTGATTTTATTTGATATTAGAATGGCTACTCCAGCTTGCTTCTTCTGACCATTTGCTTGGAAAGTTGTTTTCCAGCCTTTCACTCTGAGGTAGCGTCTGTCTTTGTCTCTGAGGTGTGTTTCCTGTAGGCAGCAGAATGCAGGGTCCTCGTTGCGTATCCAGTTTGTTAATCTATGTCTTTTTATTGGGGAGTTGAGGCCATTGATATTGAGAGATATTAAGGAATAGTGATTATTGTTTCCCTTTATATTCATATTTGATGTGAGGTTATGTTTGTGTGCTTTCATTCTCTTTGTTTTGTTGCCAAGACGATTAGTTTCTTGCTTCTTCTAGGGTATAGCTTGCCTCCTTATGTTGGGCTTTACCATTTATTATCCTTTGTAGTGCTGGATTTGTAGAAAGATATTGTGTAAATTTGGTTTTGTCATGGAATATCTTGGTTTCTCCATCAATGTTAATTGAGAGTTTTGCTGGATACAGTAATCTGGGCTGGCATTTGTGTTCTCTTAGGGTCTGTATAACATCAGTCCAGGATCTTCTGGCCTTCATAGTTTCTGGCGAGAAGTCTGGTGTGATTCTGATAGGTCTCCCTTTATATGTTACTTGACCTTTTTCCCTTACTGCTTTTAATATTCTTTCTTTATTTTGTGCGTTTGGTGTTTTGACAATTATGTGACGGGAGGTGTTTCTTTTCTGGTCCAATCTATTTGGAGTTCTGTAGGCTTCCTGTATGTCTATGGGTATCTCTTTTTTTAGGTTAGGGAAGTTTTCTTCTATGATTTTGTTGAAGATATTTACTGGTCCTTTGAGCTGGGAGTCTTCACTCTCTTCTATACCTATTATCCTTAGGTTTGATCTTCTCATTGAGTCCTGGATTTCCTGTATGTTTTGGACCAGTAGCTTTTTCCGCTTTACATTATCTTTGACAGTTGAGTCAATGATTTCTATGGAATCTTCTGCTCCTGAGATTCTCTCTTCCATCTCTTGTATTCTGTTGGTGAAGCTTGTATCTACAGCTCCTTGTCTCTTCTTTTGGTTTTCTATATCCAGGGTTGTTTCCATGTGTTCTTTCTTGATTGCTTCTATTTCCATTTTTAATTCCTTCAACTGTTTGATTGTGTTTTCCTGGAATTCTTTCAGGGATTTTTGCGATTCCTCTCTGTAGGCTTTTACTTGTTTATTAATGTTTTCCTGTGCTTCCCTAAGTATGTTCAGGTCTTTCCTGAAGTCCTCCAGCATCATGATCAAATATGATTTTGAAACTAGATCTTGCTTTTCTGGTGTGTTTGGATATTCCATGTTTGTTTTGGTGGGAGAATTGGGCTCCGATGATGGCATGTAGTCTTGGTTTCTGTTGCTTGGGTTCCTGCGCTTGCCTCTCGCCGTGAGATTATCTCTAGTGTTACTTTGTTCTGCTATTTCTGACAGTGGCTAGACTGTCCTATAAGCCTGTGTGTCAGGAGTGCTGTAGACCTGTTTTCCTCTCTTTCAGTCAGTTATGGGGACAGAGTGTTCTGCTTTCGGGCGTGTAGTTTTTCCTCTCTACAGGTCTTCAGCTGTTCCTGTGGGCCTGTGTCTTGAGTTCACCAGGCAGCTTTCTTGCAGCAGAAAATTTGGTCTTACCTGTGGTCCCGAGGCTCAGGTTTGCTCGTGGGGTGCTGTCCAGGGGCTCTCTGCAGCGGCAGCAACCAGGAAGACCTGTGCCGCCCCTTCCGGGAGCTTCAGTGCACCAGGGTTCCAGATGGTCTTTGGCTTTTTCCTCTGGCGTCCGAGATGTGTGTGCAGGGAGCAGTCTCTTCTGGTTTCCCAGGCCTGTCTGCCTCTCTGAAGGTTTAGCTCTCCCTCCCACGGGATTTGGGTGCAGAGAACTGTTTATCCGGTCTGTTTCCTTCAGGGTCCGGCGGTGTCTGTGGCAGGGGTCCTGCCGCTCCTGGGCCCTCCCCCACGGGAGCCCAGAGGCCTTATACAGTTTCCTCTTGGGCCAGGGATGTGGGCAGGGGTGAGCAGTGTTGGTGGTCTCTTCCGCTCTGCAGCCTCAGGAGTGCCCACCTGACCAGGCGGTTGGGTCTCTCTCTCACCGGGTCTGGGAGCAGAGAGCTGCTGCGGGCCGGGATCCGCGGGTGTGGGACTTCCGGTAAACACTAGAGCAGAGTGGAAATGATCCACCATTTCCTCCCTCCCCTCCTCCTCCTCCTCCTCCTCCTCCTCCTCCTCCTCCTCTTCTTCCTCCTCCCCCCCACTTCCTCCTCCTCCTCTTCTTCCTCCTCTTCCTCCTCCTCTTCTTCTTCCTCCTCCTCCTCCTCTTCTTCCTCCTCCCCCACTTCCTCCTCCTCTTCCTCTCCCTCTTCCTCCTCCTCCCCCTCCCCCTCCTCCTCCTCTTCCTCCTCCTCCTTGATGTTCTTGAGTTCACAACCCTGGGAATGTGTATGCAAAATGTGTGTAAACAGATTTTCCATACTTTTTAAAGTATTCACATCATCCACTAGATTATCTTTGCTTAAACACTAATGTATATGTATGTATGTATATATGTATGTTTGTTTGTATGTGGGATTACACTTTCACATGTGCGGAGGTCAGAGAGTTGTTTCATGAGTTGTTTCTCTCTTCCCACCTCGTGGGTTCTGGGGGTCCAACTCATGTTGTCAAGCTCAGGAGCAAGGGCCTTTAGACCCAGTGAACCATCTCAGCCTTCCCTGTTGGGTTAATTTATAAAACAAACTTATTTTTACTTATATACATCTGCATATATAAATATTTATTTATATATGAGTGTTTGCACATGTGTCTACACAGGTGCCATGCATGTATGGATGACATTTAATTTTTAAAGAGACAAGAAACTGGAGAAAAAGATGGCCTTATAGGAATCCTGGAAAAGATCAGGCTCAAAGTGTCACCGGCTTGGCACAGCAATGAAGGCATTCCAGAGAGACAGTGTCCCTTGCTCTGGCTATCAGTCTACTGACACAAGGGACAGACTCCAAGAAACTGGAATTCCCCCCTAGGAACCTCACACCAGGAGAAGAGAAAGCTTGAAGCCTAGACCAGCCAAAGGGAAACTTCTCTCCTAAGAGAAGATTGGCTTTCTAGACCACCTTAAGGGGAGATAGTAGTGGGGGTTAGCAGTGGGCACCACACCTTGTCCTAGGCTGCTTAGCTGTGCTTCGTTCTGGCCCTCTACTTAACCTAACCTCACTTCAGAACATAAGGGGCTGTGCTGGGTAGGTTTTTAGTCAACTCGATTCAAGTTAGAGTCACCTGAGAGAAGGAACCTTTAGTTAAGAAAATGACTCCATAAGATACGGCTGTAGACAGACATGTAGGGCATTTTCTTAATTAGTTATTGATGGGGGAGGCCCAGCCCATTGTGGGTGATGCCACCCATGGGGGAAGAGGTTTGTGTTCTATAAGAAAGCAGGCTGAGCAAGCCATAGGGAGCAAGCCAGTAAGCAGCACTCCTCCATGGCCTGTGGATCAGCTCCTGCCTCCACAGTCCTGCCCTGTTTGGGTTCCTGTCCTGACGTCCGTCACTGATGAACTGGGGTGTATAAGCATAAGTCAAATAAACCGTTTGCTCCCCAACTGGCTTTGGTCATGGTGCTTCATCACAAGAATAGTATCCTTCACTAGGACGGGGCAGGATCTCTTTGTCTTTCTTTTCAACATAGCCACATTGAATAAATCTTTGTTTTTCTGTTCCTTTTCACTATATTTTCATTGTTTTATTGGGTTTATTGAGGACAGGTGACCAAACCTGGCTTGCTGTGCACAGACTGTGACCTTAAACTAAGTCTAGTAACAATAGAGGACCCAGCAGACCAGGTAGGATCCACAGGACACAGAAATAGGAGATCATGGAGTGGAAGAGTGGTGGTACTTGGCATCTGGCCATTTTTGATGACTGCCTCTTTGACAGAAAGGATGCTTTACCTTGGCCAACTCAGAACAACCACATGTTCCTTTTTTTCATAACTAGCTAACATGAGCAACGACACTCTCCCCTCTCTATCTTGGAAGCTTGTTCTAAGGAGTATATGGGTTTGTTTCCATCTGCACCCAGGAGCTAGCCCTGTGGCACGGCGCTCTGGACCCAAATCCCACCTAGAGAGAACTGGTCTTCCAGGAGTGCTGTCACTCCTAAGTCGAAGGTGAGACTAAAATTTTTCCTCCAATACCTGGTCAAAGAGGGACCTGCCAGGAGACCACAGGACTCAGGAACCATGGAGCAACTGGAGAAAGGATCCTACTGATCTCGACCTGTGCCCTAGAATTAACCTTGTTGCACAGCTCTCCAGATCCAAATACCCCACCCCCACCCCTGAGAGATCTGGTCTCCCAGGAGTGCTGACTCACCTAAGATCACAGGCTCACAGACCCATGGGAGGGAGAGACTCCAGTCAGAAACAACAAGAGCAACTAACACCAGAGATAACAAGATGGCAAGAGGCAAGTGCAAGAAACTAAGCAACAGAAACCAAGGCTACTTGGCATCATCAGAACCCAGTTCCCCCACTGCAGCAAGTCCTGGATACCCCAACACACTGGAAAAGCGAGATTCTGCTTTAAAGTCGTATCTCATGATGATGATAGAGGACTTTAAGAAGGACATAAATAACTTCCTTAAAGAAATACAGGACAACACAGTTAAAATTCCCAACTTAAAGGTCCACTGAATATTTTCAACAAAATTATAGAAGAAAACTAACCTAAAGAAAGAGATGCCCATGAAGGCTACAGAAGTCCAAAGAGACTGGACCAGAAAAGAAATTCCTCCCATCACATACTAGTCAAAACACCAAATGCATAGAACAAAGAAAGAATATTAAAAGCACTAAAGAGAAAAGGTCAAGTAATATATAAAGGCAGACATTTCTATGCTATTTCCATTGATGAGAGTGGGGTGTTTAAGTCTCCCACTATTATTGTGTGAGGTGCAGTATGTGCATTGAGCTTTAAGCAAAGTTCCTTTTATGAATGTGGATACCCTTACATTTGGAGCATAGATGTTCAGAATTGAGAGTTCCTCTTGGTAGACTTTTCCTTTGGTGAGTATGAAGTGTCCTACCTTATCTTTTTTGATAACTTTTGGTTGAAAGTCAATTTTATTGGATATTAGAATGGCTACTCCAGCTTGTTTCTTTGGACCATTTTCTTGAAAAATTGTTTTCTAGCCTTTTGCTCTGTTGGAATGTTTGTCTTTGTCACTGAGGTGTGTTTCCTGTATGCAGCAAAATGCTGGGTCCTGTTTGTGTATTCAGTCTGTTCATCTGTGTCTTTTTATTAGGAAATTGAGTTCATTGATGTTAAGAGATGTTATGGTCCAATGAGTGCTGTTTCCTATCATTTTTGTTGTTAGAGGTGGAATGCTGTTTGTGTGGCTCTCTTCTTTTGGGTTACTTGAAATTAGATGACTTTCTTGCTTTGTCTAGGGTGTAGTTTCCCTCCTTGTGTTGGAGTTTTCCATCTATTATCCTTTGTAGGGCTGGATTTGTGAAAAGATATTGTGTAAATTTAGTTTTGTCATGGGATATCTTGGTTTCTCCATCTATGGTAATTGAGAGTTTTACTGGGTATAGTAGCCTGGGCTGGCATTTGTGTTCTCTTAGGGTCTGTATGACATCTGCCCAGGATCTTCTGGCTTTCCTAGTCTCTGTTGAGAAGTCTTGTGTAATTCTGATAGTCTTATTGTATTTCCTCCCTTGGGTATTTTGTTCCCTCTTCTAAGAAGTACTCAAGCATCCAGGCCTGTACTTCTTAGAAGAGGGAACAAAATACCCAAGGGAGGAAATACAATACAAAGTTTGGAGCAGACATTGAAGGAAAGGCCATCCAGAGACTTCCCCACCTGGGGATCCAGCCCATACACAGACCCCAAACCCAGGTACTATTGAGGATGCCAAGAAGTGCTTGTTGACAGAAACCTGGTATAGCTGTCTTCTGAGAGGCTTTGCCAGAGTCTGACAAATACAGAGGAGGATGCTCACAACCAACTATTGGGCTGAGCATAGGGTCCCCAAAGTAAGAGTTAGAGGAAGGACTGAAGGAGCTGAAGGGGTTTGCAACCCATAGAAAGAACAACAATATCAACAGCCAGAACCCCCAGAGCTCTCAGAGACTAAACCACCATCCAAAGAGTGCACATGGAGGGACCTATGGCCCAGCTGCATATGTAGCAGAGGATAGCCTTGTCAGGCACCAATGGGAGGAGAGGTCCTTGGTCCTGGGAAGGCTCCATGCTCCAATGTAGGGAAATGCCAGAGCAGGGAGTCAGGAATGTGTGGGTGGGTGTGGGAGCACTCTCATAGAAGCAGGGAGAGGGAGAATGGGATAGGGTGTTCCCAGAGGGGAAACTGGGAAAGAAATTAACATTTGAAATGCAAATAAATAAAATATCCAATTAAAAATATGGTATCTATCTTTGAAAAAAAAAGAAGTAAATGGATCATCAGGTACAGTGATTGGGTTCTGAAAACCAGTTGGCAATGAATGTAGCAGGCAGTAGGGACGTGGTGAGGATTTCAGCCTTCCTAATGTTATGACCCTTTCATACAGTTCCTCAAACTGTGGTGACCCCCAATTATTTCTGTTGCTACTTCATAACTGTAATTTTGATACTGTTGTGAATCATACTGTAAATATCTGTTATGTGACCCTTGTGAAAAGGTCATTCAACCCTCAAAGCAAGACTGTACAGAGTTTTTGAGGGCATAAACATTGTTCTTAAACAACATTGTTTCATTTACATGGACATAATATTTTTTATCACTACTATGTAGGTCCTCTCAAGTTTGGCAGTCATTAGGCCCTGGCAAGAGAGTTCATCTGTTGATAGAGGAACCCAAGGCTATCGTCTGTGGACTTCATTGCCTGCTTGTCTAAAAGTCTCCAGTCAGATGGTGTGTCTAGACAAAGGCAAGAGAGTTCATCTGTTGATAGAGGAACCCAAGGCTATTGTCTGTGGACTTCATTGCCTGCTTGTCTAAAAGCCTCCAGTCAGATGGTGTGTCTAGACAAAGGCAGCTTTGTGGCCCCAGCAGATCCAAGGAAGATTGTGGTCAGTCTTCATCTGACCTACAACAGCAGCGCTGCATTCCTTTACTCATAGAGATCAACCTGTGAAATAGTCACAATAGGGATGTAGAACCCTGGCAGAGGGATGTCTGGGCAGGTGTGTGTGTGTGTGTGTGTGTGTGTGTGTGTGTGTGTATTACTTTTAAATATATTTTAAAATAAATATACATACATAAAATATATAAATATATTTATATAACATATAAATATATAGCATGTATATTAAATGTATATTTTTTTCTTTTTTACACCAAAAGAGAGGAGGTAATTAGCTTTTAGTCAGTATAATAAAATATGCCTATGCAGAGAAAAAAGTTTGGTTTTGGCTTACAGTTTTGAAATCTCTAGTCTAAAGTCAAGTAGATCCACATATGGGGCTTCTAGAGGTTGAGAGAGGTTCACCACTGTGGGAACACATTGAGAAGAAGACAATTTATGTCATAGACAGGATGCCGGACACTCCCCTTTAAGGCATACCTCCAGTGACCTGAAAACCTTCCATGAGACCCTACCTGTTGAAACTCCACCACTTCCTAGTAGCACCACTCCAGGGATTGAGCCTTTGGTATGTGGGTCTCTGGGAAACTTTAAGCATCTAAACTATAGCAAGGTCCCTTTAGAATTATACTCAGAGCCATAGAGGAAGAAGATACAAAGCAATAGTGGACCCTCTTACAGGATTCTTCATTCAATTGGTCTTCTTTGGCTCTTTGGGTGGCATTGATAAAAGCATCATAAAATCCCTTGGGACTAGCAGCCCTACTTGAAGTGTAGAGCAGTCCTTCTGTAGGAAGAGTTTATCTGATAGGGTTAAAATATGTCATCTCCAAATATTTCTCTTTAGCATGTTGATTATGTTGAGCTAAAAATACATGTAAAACTAGCCAGTGCAGAAAAGACTCTATTCGCTCCTTAACTACCTCCAGTGAGATACGAAATTTCCTTTTTTTAAAGAAAATTTCCATTAGAGAAGCAACAAAACTTAAAATGCTACTAGAGGACAATTTTTATCTGTATACTAAGACAATATTGATTTTTATATGCCATAATTTGTCTCCAATGCCCTTTAGAAGTCCACAAGCTCTGTTCTTTACACTACAGCACATTTTATATGTCTCACTCTTCAGCTACTTTCTTGAGTTTTGCACACACACACACACACGTGCACACACACGCACACAGAGAGAAAGAGAGAGAGAGACAGAGACAGAGACAGACAGAGAGAGACTTACTTTTTACATTATTTAATGTAGAGTGTTTGTGTGTATACACATATGCCACCATGTAAAATCTCACCATGTAGAAATATTGGTGCCATGATCAGTTGAACTACACAACTGTGATTTAGGTAAACCTCTTTTCTTTATAAGGCATCTAGACTTAGGCATTTTGTTGTAGCAACAGAAAACAGACCAGCCAAGGAAACTAAAGAAGTAGAACAATTTTTTTGTCCCTTATACTATCCCATCTCAAGCTGATAGATACTCTACACATAGGACTACCGAGGAACAAAGAAAGGGGGACTCAGAATGCTTCAGGACAGATGAAGATGTGCTAGGCTTCTTGGTGAAGAAACCCAGCAGTTACTCTGTTTTGTCCATTGTTAACATTGTGTGTATAGTGTTAAACAGTGAATAAACAGCTCTTTGAATTAAAGAAAAGGAGGCTACTGCCTTGTAAATTGTGCCACTGTAACTTGTTTGAAGCATAAGCTCACTGAATTCCATCACATACCCTCACATCAGAGACACATTAGTGTGAATGACCTCATGGCACTGGCATGCCATGCCATTAGATAATGAAAATAGTGAGCTTTGAACATTTATGCTCTTTTGAATGTAACTTGTTACAGGCGCAGTCTTTTACTCTGTAATGGTTACTGTTGAGGAAGTGGCTTGCAAAATGCCTGAAAATGTAAGAACCAATCCCAGCAACCCTTGGCTGGTCCAGGACCGAGTCTAACCTGCTTCCAGCCCTGGCCACAGAAGAATCCCACAAGGTGAGGCCTGTTCCCATGGAGAGACACTCAGAGATATGACAGGAAGGACAGCAGTCCCGGAACTGCATGGGTTTTACCCAGTAAGAACAAAAAAGCTAATTTAAGCATTGCGTTTGCAAGTGTCGCCTGAACTAGGATGGCCAGACTAAGACAACACACAAAGTCAAAACTGAGCAGGGCCACCCAGTTAGTCAGCTCTTTGAAGGCAGTGCTCTTGTGAAGTTCAGACAAAGAGATCAAGAGGCTATTTAAATGCAAATGTCTCATAGAACCCAGAGAAAGTGACACATCTCTAAAATGCTACAGCTCGCCTTCCAGCAGCCTCTGTTCATAATAGAGTTGTTATTTTTCCAATCTCTGAAAAGCCCTGTGTTACTGGGGTGCCGTTGGGGTGATTTACCTGGGGACAGAGAGGATCTAAGGGAAGTGTTGGGCTCCTGGAGGGCAGAGCTGGCATGAGTGCCCTGTGCTTGCAATTAGCACCCACCAGGGAGTGCTTGGGCTGAGGAACTCCTGGAGGCTTCTCTGCATCCATGCTCCTTCTCCGGTCACAGTGCAGAGGAGAGAAAACTTACACAGGCACTCCCACCAGCCAGAGGCTCAGGTTCTCCGACCTCGTTGACTTGGCCATCCACAGCTTCTGACTCTGAGGCTACAAATTACCCAAATCTGTTCCCTGGATTAAGAGAACTCTGCATGCTAAAGCCCCAAGAACCCACAGAAAACTCAAAGAAACATCTGACTGATTCACAGTGGATTGTGTCAGAAAATGAGCAAAGCCATCTAACCGAGCACAGTTCACCCACTTGGATGGGGTCACAGGACCCAAGCGAGGGTGATTGGTTGAGATTTCAGAATCTGTTCCATGGGTGTTGTAGCTTGGACTGAAATGTTCTCCAAAGGACTGTGTGTTAAAGGCTTGGTCCCAGCTTGGCATTGTCGGCTTTAGATGGGATTGCTAGGACAAAAGACTTATAGGAGGCTTTAGACTGTTAGGAGCTTGTGTCCTTAAAGGAAAGAACTACCATTTTTTTCTTCCTGGGGTATGGAGAGCAGCTTGCTTTATTATGCAATACATCCTCTGTAAGGGTTCGAACATCAACGGAGGAAGACCCCAGACTCAGTATGTACAAACGAAGAGCATTTATTCTGCAGAAACAACCAGCATGCAGGGATCAACCATTCTCTAAAATGGTGACCCAAGACAAAGGCACCCAGGCCTTCTTATAGGGAACAGGGGCAACTCTCTAGAAGGATTAGGTAACTAAAATTTCATTGTTGGGTGCTAGGGGGGTCACAGGTGATCAGTGGTTTGCATTCCTATGTCACAAATGTTCAACCATGTGATGAAATAGGGCTGCCCAGTGCAGATGGCCCATTCTGAGGTAAGATATTTCCCTATTTTTGGTGGTTATCCTCAGGCTGTTCTTTGGGAGAGGGTTTTGTAATCTTGTTCTGGGTTTTATGGTCTGTTCCTAGAGCTGGTGTCTTATGACTTAGTTTTCAGGACTTATAGTCTATCCCTGAAGCTGGTGACTTACAATCTTTTTTACAAAAAAAAAAAAAAATTAGGCCTGGTCCATAAATGGGGACAAATGGGGTTTATATTGTCCTTTCATGGGGTGTATTTCCTCCCAACAGAACCAAAAGCAAAGGGTCAACAGAGCATGTGCAGAGACCTTTAGTGCCGTGAGCCATCCTCCACCTTGTCTCTTTGCTAGTTATGGTGGGTGTGAGTGTGGGGTGATTTGTTATAGCAACAGAAATACAACAAAACAGTATGTGGCAATATTAGCATAGAGGTTCCCAGGTACAATTAGCATCGCCATGCTTCTTTAAAGTATTTTATTCCTTTGCATGGAACAGGCCTGTGGCAGTCAGAGGACTTTGCAGGAGTTGGCTATCTCTAACAAGAACGTTCTGTCATCTTGCCTGACCTCTGCAACTAAACCGTTTGCTTGGAGTCCTTCAGGGTTAGGTGTGAGGGAAACTGCTATGGTGAACTCCTCTACCCATGGCTACCCTGTGCCATGTTTAAAGAATTTACTTCTGTGATGGTTCCCATCAGAGATCCCAACTTAGAAGGAAGAGACAAAGAATAGCAAAGCCTTCACAGTCCGCTCATCTTTCTCTATTTTAGGGCATGCCATTGGAGGGTGGACATGGTTCAGGACTGGAATTGCTTTCTGTCTAGAGAGAGGCACTGGATCCAGGGTCCAACACTGGACTTATGTTGTTGTAATTGCTATTACTATTAGTTTTTAATATGATTGAGCCAAATCCCCAATAATAAAGACTGAGTCCTATCAATTTATTTAAACAGCTTAGCACAATTATTGGGCAATTACCCCTAATCTATTTTCTTTATGCTAGACTGGCTGTTTTCCAGCTGAGCTCCTCAATTACTTGCTGTTTGACTCTTGCCGGATCTGTTTTTGCTCCATCAGTCTGTCCTCAGGGTGCACTTCTCTTGGCCACATGCTCATGTCTATTCCATCTAATGAAGGCTTACTGTCCTTCTGTCTTCTTTCTCCTTCTCTCTCTCTCTTTCTCCTATTTTTCACTCTCTTCATTGTCCCTACCTGTGACCTCCAGTCCAGTAAGCAAAACCCTGGCTACCTCTATTCTCCCCAGAAATTGGCTGTAGCCACTTTTATTTAGTCAGTCAGAGAAGGTTGGTGAGCAAAGTTTATACAACATCATTTGGTGTCTGAGAGAATCTGCTCACTGGGACTGCAGTGAGATCTTGGGGACCAATATTTAGCATTTGAATATGTAGCAGCATCAGACCAACCCCCAACAGGCTTGGGTTGCTATTTATGGAAGACAATGAACAGATGTAGACACAAGTAGCTTCCATGAAGCTCTTCTCTTTGAAGGCCCAGCGTGTGCTGACTGCAGAGTGTTGACCACTGAGGACAGGACCCTTCTGGAGGATGAAAAGAGGTAGCACTATACAAGGATTCCTGGATCAAGCTATTGCTACTGAGTTCTCCACATCAAAAGGCATACACTACCTCATGACAAGGATACAGAAAATACTCATTGGCCAGAAAGACGACCCAGTGAATAAAGATTCTGCTGCCTTGCATGTAGCATTTGCTACCCTGCCTAAGCTCTGGGAACAGACTGTGCTACCAGCCCCTACTCAGAGAATAATGGCTCTGCAGATGAAAAACACAGACACACAGTTGTTCAATTTCAAGTTGCCTTATTGGCTCAATTGCTGGGTATTATTAATATCCCATGGCTATCATGCTCTCCTTAAAATTCTTAGCTCAGCACCCTAAATCTGTCCTGAACTTTAGTTGTTTACCTTTAGTCTCAGCTCAACAGTCCATCCCCCCCACCCAGAGAAGCAACCTATATGGCTACTTCTCCAGAGATTTCACATGGCTGGTCACATTTTGTTCCTCCAAGCTTGCAAAAACTCTTCTCCTCCACATCTTCTAGTTTGTCTGTGGGGGCCCAAGAATCCCACCTATTCCTTCCACCCAGCAACTAGCCCATGGCTAATTTACTGATAGATCAAGAACCAACTAGGGAACAGGACCTTAGCATCAGAACCACTCCTTCACTGCCACAAGAGCAAGAAGACCTAAATTTTGATCCCTAGCACCTGGGTGCTGGTTCGAATAAGAATGGGCCCAATAAGTCTCATATATTTGAATGTGTAGTCATCATGGAGTAGTGTTTGAAGGGATTAGGAGGATTAGGAGGTGTGGCCTTGTTGGTGTGTCACTGGGAGTGAGCTTTGAAGTTTCAAAAGCCCATTCCAGGCCCAGGCTCTGCTTCTCTGCCTGGGATCAGGATGTAAAGCTCTCATCTCCTGCTCTAGCATCTGCCAGCATCTGCCAGCATCTGCCGTGCTCCCTGCTATGATGATAATGGACTAAACCTCAGAAATTGTAAGCAAGCCCAATTAAATGCTTTAAAAAATTTTTTGCCCTGGTCATGGTATCTCTTCAGCGCAATAGAACAATGACTAAAACAACCTAGTTAATAGCCAGACATGGTGCTGTTCATCTTGAACCTCAGCAATAGGTTGGTGGAGAAAGACATTTTACTACAGCTTATAGGCTGGCCAATCTAGATACATTTATGGGCTCTGGGTTTAATATAAATTATAATAAAATAATAATGTAGAGACTATCAAGAAAGACACCCAATGCTTACCTTTACATGCACACAAGTATACAGATGCACACATTCATACAAATATGCCCATATGCCACACACATATGCACTGAAAGAATAATAATACTCAAGAACTGTGGTGGATATGATTATATTATATTTATATACTTCACGTATATACTTCTGCCTTAGGGTTTTATTGCTATAAAGAGACACCATGACCATGGCAACTCTCATAAAAGAAAACATTTCATTGGGGCTGACTTAGAGTTTCAGAGGTTTAGTCCAATATCATGGTGAAACACATGGCAATATCCAGACAGGCATGGTCCTGGGGAGGAAGCTGAGCATTCTACATCTTCATGTGCAGGCAGCAGAAGTAGACTGTGTGCACAGTAGGCATAGCTTGAGCATAGGAGACTGAAATGGAAATTTCTGTTTTCTTTAGAAATTCAATTATGTCATATAATCTTTTGCTGGAACAGACAGGTGAAAGGATGTTTCGATGAAGCAGACACATGAGAGGATACATGATGCTGAGAAAGAATTTAAATATGACCCCACAGACAGTAGGATGAGGCTGTTGCTTTGGTTTCCCTCGCTCTGTCTCGCTGGTCTTCACTGACGACGTTCTTGTATTGGTTCGCCTTACATGGCGTTGTTGATCTCAACCTGTCATGACTTCATAGAGAGTAACTCACCAAAGAAGTTCTCGTGATATCGTGGATGCTTCTTGTTGCTTCCGCTTACTGGTGGGGACTCACAGTTTCTTCTGGATCAAACTGCTGTTGCTGATTTGTGAGTGGTGATTGCCGAGTGGACTGGACTGCAGCTCCTGATTCATGTTGGTGTTTTGCTATTGGACTGGACTGCTGGTATTCTGACAAGGAAGATTGAAATCACCCCAAAGAACTCTTTCTAAACTGGTCCACATCTCCCTGTGTTCTATTATCCTTTCTTTCCCACTACCTCTGGTGGGTGGTGGGCTCGAAGGGAGGTTGAAGCATTTAAGAACCCTTATTAAAGTAAGTTTTGAAAAACCTAAGCCCACGGAAGACCCCAAAACCCACCCCCACAGTAACAGACTCCCTCCAACAAGGCCACACCTACTAATAGGGCCACTCCCTATGGGCTAAACATTCAACACATGAGTCTAAGGGAGCCAAACCACCACAGCTTGCAATCAAAAAGCAAACAATCCAAAAAGTAAAGTTAAGAAGAAATTATTCTTATATTACAAGAGAGAGAATTATCTTTGGAAGCTCAATAATTGGTCCTAAGAAGCTGTAGTACCGGGAACTGCAGTATTGCTCTGACAGGATAACCATGCTGCTCATAGGAGGAGTGCAGACTCTGGGACTTTGGGTTAGGGAAATAGTTGAATCCTTAAGCAGAGTTTAATGGGCCATCCGAGTAGTAGCACAGAAGACAACAGTGATGAGAGCAATATGGACAATGGATGCTCAGCCCAAGAAGTTTCAGAGGGGAACAACATTAGCAACGGGCCTAGAGACCATTCTGGTGATTTTGGCAAAGAATGTGGCTGGTTTCTTCCCTTGTTCTAAGAATCTGCAGGAGGCTGATTAAAGTGTTTTGGACTAACATCACAGAGATTTCAAGACAGCCATGGAGTGAGCCTCGTGGTTATTATCACTCATGGGCAGGTCTACAGTTTATAAAGCGAGGGAGACAGAAGAAGGAGGAGGAGGAGAAGGAGGAGGAGGAGGAGGAGGAGGAGGAGGAGGAGGAGGAGGAAGAGGAGAAGAAGGAGGAGGAGGAGGAGGAGAAGGAGGAGGATGAAGAGGAGAAGGAGGAGGAGGAGGAGGAAGAAGAGAAGGAGGAGGAGAAGGAGGAGAAGGAAGAGGAGAAGGAGGAGGAGAAGGAGGAGGAGGAAGAGGAGAAGGAGGAGGAGAAGGAGGAGGAGGAGGAGGAGGAGAAGGAGGAGGATGAAGAGGAGGAGGAGGAGGAGGAGGAAGAGGAGAAGGAGGAGGAGAAGGAGGAGGAGGAGGAGGAGAAGGAAGAGGCATATAAAATGTACAGTTTAAGAAGAAAAAGAGTACCAGGAAATTTAATGTTGATGCCTTGGTTTGTGCTGAAAGCTGTGAGGAAAAATGAAAGGGAGTGGTACCCTCGGAGTGATACCCCACCCTGCTAACCCTGCAATATGGGGGGAAAGCAGGTCTAAGGCATCATCTGTTCCTACAGAAAAACAACAAAGGAAATCTTAAGCAAATGTAATTCCAGGATGGGACCAGACTCCATCTTAAGCAAACAGAACTCGGCAGCTTGGCCCATGTGGCTCTGGAATCAAAAGTCCAGAAGGGGTTGTGGGATTTTTCTTTGCAGTTGAGGAAAGCCATGTGTGTGGCAGGAAATTCCCTGCATAGAGTCCTGGAAAGGCCATTGTGTGAAGCTGTGAAAGTGAAGCCTGGATTGCCTAGAGCCATGGGATAGTTGCTGAGGAGAGCTCCATACAGGGGGTGGGGGCTGTGGTGGTTTGAATAGGGTCGCCCCCATGGACTCACGTGTTTGAGTGCTTGGCCACAGTGAGTGGCACTGTTAGGAGGTGTGGCCTCATTGGAGGAGGTTTGGACTTGATAGAGAAAGTGTGTCACATGGGGACAGGACTTTGAGGTCTTCTGTGCTAAATGCATTATGAAATAAATCCAGTCTCCTTCTGCTACCTTCAGATCAAGATGTAGATCTCTTGGCTTCTCCAGCATCAAGTCTGCCTGCATTCTGCCATGTTTCCCACCATGATGGTAATGGACTAAATTTCTGTAACTGTAAGCTAGCCCCAATTAAATGTTTTATAACAATTGCCGTGGTCATGGTTTCTCTTCATAGAGAAGGAAACACTAAGTAAGTCAGGGTGAAACCAACCCAAGGAAGAATACTGTCTTGTAGTCAGCAAAGCCAAAAGGGCAGAGCTGTAAATGTTCTTTCACACCAGGCATAGAGATACAGGATTGGAATTTGCCCTGTTAGGGTTTAGTCTTGCTTTGGTTCAGTATTTCCTCATCATGCCTCCTTTCCCCCTTTTGGAATAATAATGCATATTCTGTGCCATTCTGCATTGGAAGTATGTAATTTTATTTTTGATTTTATAGGGGATTAAGAATTAAGAGATTGCTTTGAGTCTCAAGAGACTTTGGAGTTTTAAACAGAGTCGAGACTGAAGAACTATGGGGACTTCTAAAGTTGGACTTTTTCTTTATGTCTACGAGACATAAAAGTGGGGGCAGGGAAGTGTAATGTGGTGGTATGAATGAGAATGGCCCGCTTAGGCTTCCATACTTGAGTACTTCGTCAGTAGTTGGTGGAGCTGTTTAGAAAGGATTAAGAGGTGTGGCCTTGTTGAAGGAGGTGTGGCCTGATTGGAGGTGTGTCACTGGTGTCTTTGAGGTTTCAAAATCCCATGCCAAAATCAGTCTCTATCGTTCTTCCTCTACCCTAATAACATGTACGCTCTCAGTTCCTGCTCCAGTACCATGCCTGCTTACTGCTGTGTTCCTACCGAGGACCAACCTTGTGAGACTGTAAGCAAGGCCAAATTAAATCCTTTCTTATATAAGTTGCATTAGTCAGAGTGTCTCTTCACAGCAAAAGAAAACGAATTAAGACAGAAGAAAATTTATAGTAGTTTGAGAGGAGGAAATTAATTACCTGCAAGACCATGTGAAGAGAAAGGTGTTTCCCTAAAGTCCCCTGAGACCAAGAAGTTGCATAGCCTTTCTATGCGGGAGAATGGAGCAGGATGTAGCAACATGGGAATAGCTTATTTGAGGGAAGCGTTCATGGCTGTCAGAAGGATGAGCAATGGTAGGGTGTGAAAAAAAATCTATGTTGATATGGTTCATACTATAGCCTATATGCAGTTCATCTTTCCCTGAGTGATTTGATTCCTAAGAAAAGATTTGTGACAATTGTGTTCATTTTTGGAGTCTCTGTCTTCAGGCAGATAAGGGAACATCAGAGGGATCTCTGAGCTGTGCTTTACAGAATCATAAGGAAGAGGTGGGGAGTCAGGAAGAGTTTGCTTCTGAAGCACAAAGTACTTAGTGTGGCAAAGGGATAGATATTGGCACTGTTTTCTTAGCTCCCTGATTGCAAGAAATAGGAATGAGTTTAGAGAAATAGAAGACTTAGATACTACAACTGACAGACCTTGCTGGAAGAAATTAAAGGCTGAATAAGTGAACACGGCCTGTAATCATGGGTTGGAAGACGATCTTTTTCAAGGAGGGGAGAGTCACTTAGGATCAGTGTCAGCTGGCTCTGTCCAGCAGAGCTGGAAAGGCGGTGAGGACTTCTCGAGTGCTGGCAGAGCCATAGCAGAGTAGGAGCTAGGCTAACAAGCTTTGAAGAGCTGTGTTAGTAACCTACTTCTGTTAGCCTGGACCCAGCTCCCGACAGTTCCACAGCCTCCTAAAGTCACCACCTGCTGGGGAAATGTGTTCACAATATAAGCCTCTGGGTAGCGGTTCAGATTGAAGCCATAACATTCTGGGACACCAAAGGTTCATGGCACTCATGTGAGGCGAAACACATTTAGTCCAACTTCAAGATTCTTCAAAGACTTTCAACATTGCCAACACTGCTCAAAATCCCCACTCTCCTCTGAGACTTAAGCAAATTCTTAACTGTGAGCCCTTGTGTAGTAAGTCAGGGTTCTCTAGAGTAGCAGAACTTTGAGAATGAATATACATCATTTGTTAGAACCATGTACAGGCTAAAGTCCAACCAGTCCGACAATGGTAGACTGTGAACAAAATGGCCAGGAATCCAGAAGTTCTTCAGTCCACAGGCTGGGTGTCTCTTCTGGTCTTCAGTTTTCATTGAAATCCCGGAGAAATGTGCTCTAAGGCCAGTGAAGGAGTGGACTTGTTAGCAAGGCTTCTTTTATCCACCTCCTTCTATAGGCTTCCAGCAGGTGTGGCCCAGATTAGAGGCGGGCCTTCCAGTCTCAAGATCTGGATCAAAGAATTGTGTCCTCCTACTTCAAAGGCCCAGACGAGAAGTAGATTCACCCGTTTCAAACCAACAAAAAATAATTTCTCATAGGCGTGCCCTCCATGTCTGGATTATAGTTCATTTCAGATGTACATGTTCAAGCTAACAACCAAAAATAGCCATCAAACTTTGTAAAATACTAAAGCAAGTTACACATTTCCAATACATAGTACACATCCCTTCTCTGAGACCACAGAACAACCAAAGTCCAGCAGGGAAAACAGTAGCTCTGATAGCTCTGTATCTGGCCTCCAGGGTGTAGAGTGGTGTATGGTGGTGTAGGGTGGTGTAGGGTGGTATAGGCTGGTGTAGGGTGATGTAGGGTGGTGTAGGCTGGTGTAGGCTGGTGTAGGCTGGTGTAGGCTGGTGTAGGGTGGTGTAGGGTGGTGTAGGGTGGTGGGTAGGGTAGCATCATCTGAGTCCAGTGCACTGCCTTGGGCTGCCTCTATTTAATACCTGCAGCATTCCTGAGGATGCTTCTAATCTTGCCAACATCCGTGGCTCCACTTCAACACAAGTTTCACCTTAGCTTTGCAGAAAGTCCACTTAGCTTCAGGGAATCTTAAGAGTTTGTCACAGCTTGGCTCCCTCACACTTTTTGTAGGTTTCCTTCTTTCTTTTCTTAAGCTCTACCTATTTTATTTTAAATGTATGAATGTTTTGCCCTCCTGCAAGTATGTGCACCACCTGTGTTCCTGACGCCTGTGGAGGGCAGAAGAGAGCATCATATCTCTCAGAACTGGAATTGTAGATGTCTGTGTGCTACTACATGGCTGCTTGGAGCCTGAGTTCTTGGAGTAGTGCTCTTAACCCCTGAGCCATCTATCCAGAGCCCCCTGTGTGGATCTTCTTCATAATCCCAAGCTGTTGTCTAGTCTTATTATTTTTTCTTTTCCAGAATCATAGAATATTAACTTGACAATATTTTAATTTAACGACAGCCCAGGGCCAACCCCAGTGGTTCTTCTTTCTTGGTTCTCTCTTGAGGTAAGGTGAGGGTAAAGAGCACTGGCAGGGGTGAGACTTGGTCTTGTGAGATATTTAGGGTTGTCTTTTCTATAATAAAACATTTACCTGTCTTAAGTCTAAGTTACTTTGTAGTGGTAGCTGGCCTGCCTGAGTTCCTCTGAGTCCAGAAACTGGAGTCTCCTGCTTCAAAGGAAAACAGCAGAGTGTATGGGGGGGGGGGGTTAAGTCAAAGGATTTATTGCTATGCTCCTTTCTCTGAATCAACCAAAAGCCTCTCTGGCTGATTAGCTGGTTAACTCTTTGTGAACAAGAAAGGAAATGAAAAGAACTAAGATGCGTTATACAAATATTCACAGAAACATACATTCAAACATTCACACACCCACCAGGCCTGACCCTCTGTTACAATCAACTCCACAAGTATTCATGCATGCTTATACGTAAATACATATACCTACACATAAAAATACACAATCAGACAAACACACTTGGATGGATGGATGGATGGATGGATGGATGGATGGATGGGTGGATGGATGGATGGATGGGACAGAACTCCCCAAGCCAAACCATTCAACCAACAACTTTATTTCTTTTCTCTGGTCTTTTAATACCTATGTAGATGAAAATTACCTCAGAGATAAAATGTTACACAAAATGGGAGTTACAGGAAGATGTTGATATTAAGTTCAAAGCAGTGTTTCATTAAAATATACTCATTAAAATTTCAAAGCAACAGTTTTCACATGGCCTTGCCTTATCGTAGTGCACACCTGTGACTTTATCCTTGGACCTAAATGTTTTTTCTTTAACACAAAATTGTCCCAACTCTATTTCTCTTTTCAGTGTGATTATGAAAGCTCATTGTAATTTCTTATTTACTTACTATTCTGAGGAGTGAGCACATTCTATTCTTGATTCTAACTTTATTACATCTTTCTATCAACTAAGACCATCTCTAAAAATTTTCCTCCTAAACTTTGAATCAAATAAGGAATTGTATAGAATCATTATCTAATGTCTGTATAGCGTCACTACAAGAGAGTACATCTTCGCAGGTCTGTGGAAGTCTGTTCAGAAGGGTGGGTCAATACCTAATGATTGTTAATATTTAATAATAACAGGAAAAGCATATTAGTAGCTGGAATATTTCCTCAGATTTAATCTTCTCGGCCTTGCCTAGAGAAGCCAATCCATCATAGTCCATGGCAGAACCATCTCCGAAGATCACCTGCTAGTTTTCAGCTTCTCCTAGATGGTTCTTGGCAAAAGACATTACCAGAACTTGAACATATGATGTAGCACTACAACAGAATGCTGCTTAACATCAGAGGAGGTGGAGTTCATCCTGTATAGGACAACACAGAAACGCTGAAAATCTCATGATTAGTGAAGAAAGATCAGGGACTCCACACACATCACAGCTCCGCTGGTATGAGAGGCCTGAAATAGTCAAGTCCATGAACAAAGCGTGTTAGCGGTCACACAGGGCAGGAAGTGGGAGGGAAATGGGGATGACTAATACTGGATACCAAGTATCTTTGTGGAGTAACAAAACGTTCTCAAAGTCATCATAGAGGCAGTTGTACAAGTCTGACTCCATGAAGAATTATGAAGCATGTTCACTGTATGTCTGCGAAACTTGTAGCGTGTGAGCTACTCCACAGTAATATTGTTATACTGAATATGGTGAACGTATCAGGGTTGGAGATTTTAAAAATATACTTTTAGATTACAAATCCAATGCTTAAAGTAGTCATAGAACTCTCTGCATGATGGCTTTATTATAGGAAGCTTGATAGTTCGTGGTTTTGAGAATTTAGTATTTTATTATTGCCTTAGCATCTGCAGGGTCTGGTTCTGTTGGATTCCTCTTTTGCCCCTGACTTAGTAACTTAATCCTTTAAAAAATGTATGAGTCTGCCCAAAGATACATCAATTTTATTAATCTGTTGGTTCCACCAATTTTAAACATTTTTCTGTTTTTAATTTCATTGAATTAAGTGTTTGCCTCATTTTTACAATGTGTGTGCATGTGTATATGTAGGTGTGGCTAGGGACCAGACTTAACATCAGGTGTCTTCCTCAACCAGTCCACTTAATTGTTTTTTGGAGACAAGGTCTTTCACTAAATCTGAAAATGGCTGATTTGACTGGCAAGCTCACTGCTGAGATCTGCTAGTCTCTGCCTTCCCAAGTGCAGGCTGTACCACCATCTCCCCAGGTGCAGGCTGTACCATCTCCCCAGGTGCAGGCTGTACCATCTGCCCAGGTGCAGGCTGTACCATCTCCCCAGGTGCAGGCTGTACCATCTGCCCAGGTGCAGGCTGTACCATCTCCCCAGGTGCAGGCTGTACCATCTGCCCAGGTGCAGGCTGTACCATCTGCCCAGGTGCAGGCTGTACCTTCTACATGGATTCTGGGGACCCAAACCCAAGTCCTCGTGCTTTCTCAGCAGCTCTTTACTCTCCACAGTCTTTCATTTTTAAGACTGTATTTTGTTATGTGGTCCCAACTTGCTTCAAACTTGTGATCCTCCTACCTCCACCTCCAAGTGCTGGAATTACAGATATTAACCAGCACATACATTCGGCTTCTAATACATTTGTATATATACTATACGTACTTGTTAGGGAGCTGCTCTCTCTCTCTCTCTCTCTCTCTCTCTCTCTCTCTGTGTGTGTGTGTGTGTGTGTGTACACTTTTACACAGAGACCAGAGGTCAGAGTCCTCCTATCCATCCTTTTATTAAGGAAAGGCCTCTTATTGAACCTGAAACCTATCAATTTGGTTAGGCTGTCCGGCCAATGAGCTTCAGGGATCTCATCCCTTATCCCCGGTGCTGTGGCTCATTCTATCATTCTGGCTTTTTATGCAGATTTTGGGAATTTAAATTTGGGTTCTCATGCTTACATGGTGGGCACTTTGCCAACTGAGCCATCTACTGAGCCTAATGTACTTTTTACAAGAAATTGTTTATGCATATATGGGTTTTGCCTGCATGTGTGTTTGGTGCCCTCCTCAGTGCTCCTTATCCTCCTCTGTGCTCCCTGCCCTCCTCGGTGCTCCCTGCCCTCCCCTGTGCTCCTTATCCCCTGTGCTCTCTGCCCTCCTCAGTGCTCTCTGCCCTCCTCGGTGCTCCCTCCCCTCCCCTGTGCTCTCTGTCCTCCTCTTTGCTCCTTATCCCCTGTGCTCCCTGCCCTCCTCAGTGCTCTCTGCCCTCCTCGGTGCTCCCTGCCCTCCTCGGTGCTCCCTGCCCTCCTCGGTGCTCCCTGCCCTCCTCGGTGCTCCCTACCCTCCTCGGTGTTCTCTGCCCTAATCTGGTTGGTCCTTTCCTTCCTCCTGCCTTTTTGTTGCTGTTTTTGTTTTATGTTCTTTGAAACAATTTATCACTGTGTGGCCTTGACTGGTCTGAAACTCACTATGTATCAGGCTGGCCTCAAACTCATGTAGATCCACCAGCCTCGGCCTCTGGGTGGTGGGATAAAGGCTTTCTTATCACTTACATTAGAAATTCTTCTGAATGCTGTTACATTTTTCCTATCCATGAAGAAGGATCTGTCACACCTACGAAGCCATTCGGTATTTCATAGCGCCCCACGTGTGCCCACCTCTCCAGGGTCCCTGAATACCCGAGAGGGTCTATAGATGACATTGAACCACAGAAAAGTCGCTTCAAAAGACAAATGGCTGCTACACTATTTCCTGGTGTACCCCCGCCACCTGCTGGACAAAGTTCCAAACATTTTAAAAATTAATGTAAGGATCCTGACTCCTTAAGGATCCATTCCCCCCTGAGGAAATTGTATTGTCCTTTTGGATAAATCTTATTTGCCAGGAAGAACGATCCCAGCATATTTCAGCACACGGCCTCAATTGCTGATGCTGCATGTGGCCTCAGTGCAGCCTGTCCTGAGCTGTGAGAGTCTGTGATGCTGAAACCTGGCCTACCCAGCACCACATCCAAGTCCAGACCACAGATCCCAGAGCCTACGCTCCAGCGACATACTTTCTCCCATAGTGCTGTACCTCCTGAACCTCTCCAACAGCATCTCGAACTGAGGACCAAGTGATTACATGTCCCATAATATGGGGGACATTTCTCATCCAAATGACCACAGCACAGGAAGAGGGCCCGGACAGTGGTGCCCACCTCCAGTTTCCTGCCTGGAGTTCCTGCCCTGACTTCCCTCAGATCAACCCTGTCCTCCCACACTGCCTTTAGTCAAAGTGTTATATGTCACAGTAACCAAAAAGAAAGAGTAAGTTACCGGGAGGGGCCTTAGGTTCTGGCCAGAGCTTCCCTTCTCCCACACTGCCTTTAGTCACAGTGTTATATGTCACAGTAACCAAAAAGAAAGAGTAAGTTACCGGGAGGGGCCTTAGGTTCTGGCCAGAGCTTCCCTTCTCACTCAGTAACCATGGAAGAGTTCTGCTCATGCCCCCATGGCTCCTTCCCGATGCATGCAGCCCTCTGGAACAGACAAACCTTCCCTTCCTTAAGTTATTTTTCAGACATGTGCCTCAGGGATGAGAGGTGTCTAATCCTAGGTGTCTTGAGCCCAGGTAAGAGGATCCTGTGAAACAGGAATGGTCTTCTTGGGGCTGGGAGATGACCTCATGGGTAAAGCACTTGTTTGGATGCCCAGGACTCATGTAAAACCAGACAGAGTAGCACATACATCTGTAGTCCCAGTGTCCTTCGTCAAGATGGGAAGAGAACACAGGAGAATCCTCAGGCTTGTCACCCAGAAAGCCTGGTGTGCATGGTGGAGAACAGGGGACTCAAACAAGGTAGAAGGCCGAGAGAGACATGAAAGGTGTCATCTAACCTCCACATATACACTGTGGTGCCAACATGAAGTCCCATTCTCATTCTCTCTCTCTCTCTCTCTCTCTCTCTCTCTCTCACACACACACACACACACACACACACACACACACACACACGCACACACACAATCATAAATATACACATAGAAGAAAACAGAGCTGGTGATGAACTACTTAAAACTGTCATTCCCCTCTCCCAATGCCCACGTTCCGGCTTCCACCTGAGTCCTCACAGCTTTCTTTCCCAGCATTCCTCCCAGGGTCTGTAATAGAGATGAATGCAGTGGATAAGCTAGTGGGGATTTACTTCATGTCACCCAGACCAGGAGCCAGAAAGACAGACGGAAGGGGCTGAAAATGGCTAGCTCCCTCAGCTCTACTCCCTCCTCTGGTCCTGATTTCTGACTTTTTAGCTCACCACACTCAGGAATTTCAACAAAATCAACCAGGCCACTTGTAGTGGAACTGCTCAGTGGCAGACATCACAAATAGGATTATTAAAATGGCAGATGTGCTGTGGCTTAGGTCACCCTTCCCTCTTGTAACCTGTGTAGAGGACCCTTTAGGTGAATGCTCTCTCCATTGATACTATCTTCTCCATCCACATAGCATACCTAAAATATCTTATTTTCAAGGCCCAGTGAGACAGCTCGACAGATCGAGGCCTTACCCACAGAAGCCAGACAACCTACATTTGATCCTCAGAAACCGTGGTGGCAAGATAGAACCTCTTTTGAAAGTCGATTTTATCCAATATTAGAATGGCTACTCCAGCTTCTTTCTTGGGACCATTTGCTTGGAAAATTGCTTTCCAGCCTTTTACTCTGAAGTAGTAACTGTCTTTGTCTCTGAGGTGTGTTTCCTGTATGCAGCAAAATGCTGGGTCCTCTTTACATATCCAATCTGTTAGTCTATGTCTTTTTATTGGGAAATTGAGTTCATTGATGTTGAGAGATATTAGGGACCAATGATTGTTGTTTCCTGTATTTTTGTTGTTAGCGGTAGAATTATGTTTGTGTGGCTCTCTTCTTTTGGGTTTGTTGAGAGAAGATTACTTTCTTGCTTTTTCTAGGTTACATTTTCCCTCCTTGTGTTGGAGTTTTCCATCTATTATCCTTTGTATGGATGGATTTCTGAAAAGATATTGTGCAAATTTGGTTTTGTCATAGAATATCTTGGTTTCTCCATCTATGTTAATTGAGAGTTTTGCTGGATACAGTAGCCTGGGCTGGCATTTGTGTTCTCTTAGGGTCTGTATGACATCTGTCCAGGATCTTCTGGCTTTCATAGTCTCTGGCGAGAAGTCTGGTGTAATTCTGATAGGTCTGCCTTTATATGTTACTTGACCTTTTTCCCTTACTGCTTTTTATATTCTTTCTTTGTTTTGTGCATTTGGTGTTTTGACTATTATGTAACAGGAGGATTTTCTTTTCTAGTCCAATCTATTTGGAGTTCTGTAGGCTTCTTGTTTGTTTATGGGCATCTCTTTCTTTAGGTTAGGGAAGTTTTCTTCTATAATTTTGTTGAAGGTAATATTGGCCCTTTAAGTTGGGAGTGTTCACTCTCATCTATGCCTATTATCCTTAGTTTTGCTCTTCTCTTTGTGTCCTGGATTTCCTGGATGTTTTGGGTTAGGAACTTTTTGCATTTTGCATTTTCTTTGATGGTTGTGTCAATGTTTTCTATGGTATCTTCTGCCCCTGAGATTCTCTCCTATCTCTTGTATTCTGATGATAATGCTTGCGTCTATGACTCCCGATCTCTTTCCTAGGTTTTCTATCTCCAGGGTTGTCTCCCTTTGTGATTTCTTTATTGTTTCTATTTAGATTCTAGATGATTTTGTTCAATGCTTTCACCTGTTTGATTGTGTTTTCCTGTAATTCTTTTTTTTTTTTTTTTGGTTCTTTTTTTTGGAGCTGGGGACCAAACCCAGGGCCTTGCGCTTCCTAGGTAAGCGCTCTACCACTGAGCTAAATCCCCAGCCCCTTCCTGTAATTCTTTACAGGATTTTTTTGTTTCCTCTTTAAGGGTTTCTACCTGTTTGTCTGTGTTGTCCTGTATTTCTTTAAGGGAATTATTTATGACCTTCTTAAAGTCCTCTAACATCATCATGAGTTGTGATTTTAAATAAAAAAATTGCTTTTCCAGTGTGTTTGGGTATCCAGGGCTTGCTGTGTTGGGGGAACTGGGTTCTGATGATACCAAGTGGCCTTGGTTTCGGTTGCTATAAAGTCCAACTCCATAAAGTTGTCCTCTACACATGTGCCATGGCATGTATTTCAGTCACCTCATGCAAGCATGTGTATACACGCATATACACACAATCACAACAACAACTACAACAACAACAACATTTTAGTGAGAAATATAAAAATGAAAGGCCTGCCCCTTTAAGGACTGAATTCTATGGACAAGAAAAATGACTCTCCCAGTACATGTTTTCTGTAGTGCCTAGAGTTATCTGTAGATTAAGTAGCTTCGAGCTGTCCAGTCTCACAAATAGCTACTCTGAAGCACGGTGATGAATTCCTCTCTGTCCTTGCTAGTTCTTCCTCCCTCTCCCCCCTCCCCCTCCTATCTCCCCTTCCCCTCCATGTTTCCCCTCCCCCTCTCCCCCCTCCTCCTTTAAATTGTCAATTTGGCACAGCCTAGAGTTGTCTGGGAAGAAAGAAATTCAGTTAAATAATTGCCTCCATCAAGTCTGTGAGAGATTGTCTAGATTGATCATTGAAATGGGAGCCCCACCCACTCAAGATGGCACCATCTCTGGGCTGGATGAGAAAGCCACCTGGGGAGAGCACTGGCTGCTTTTCCAGAGAGCTTGAGTTTAATTTTCAGTATCCACACCGGAGGCTCACCACTGACTGTAACCCCAGTTTCGAGGGATCCACTGGCCTTGCAGGCATGTGGCTTATAGACACACTTGGAGGCAAAACATCCATCCACATAAAATAAACTTAAATTTAAAACAGAAAGCTACCTGAAGAAGCCAAAGTGTGAGCCAGTGAAAGGCTTTCCTCCATGGTCCAGCCTCCAGGTTCTTGACTTGAGTTCCTGCCCCAACTTCCCTCAAATGAACCCTGTCCTGCTAAGTTGCCTTTAGTTACAGTATGCCTCTCGTCATGTGTGCCTTGGTCCTGTTTAATCAATGAACTTGCTAGTGTGTCTCTTTTACCCATTCTGAAGCTCCTTCCTGGGGCCTGTCTGCCCTAAGTATTGCTCCCTTCCCTGTGGGGGCAGACGGGAGTTCCTTTCCTGCCCCTGGTGACAGGACTAACTTCAGTAAGAGGACAGGAGAGGAGGGTGTGCTGTGTCAGTTACAGCCAGCTGCAGGCTAAGCATGGAGCCAGGAACACAGGCCAGTTCTTGCTGCTGTACTGTCCCATCAACTGGGTCCTGAGAGATAAAGGAGAGAGGCTGAAGAAACTGTCACCAGACTGCTTGGTCTGAGCACAGGGGCGCCAGACAGGCAGGGGGGGCTTTGTGGAACAGCAGTCACAAACAGCTCCTTGAAGGATATGGCAAGAGGAGCCCCAAAGGAGCTGTGCTTCGTTCTACACAAAGCAGTCTTCCATTCTTCCTTTGTCTACGTCTTTGCATTTTTCAATTCTCAGCTGAGATCTTACTTTGTCAGGGAAGCCCTTCTGATCACCTTGTCTGCCCCTCAGTCTGCAGCTCCCCCTTTGAAGCTGTTCTTATCTATCATCCATCTACCTGTCTGTCTATCATCTGTCTATCTCTATCTCTCTATATCTATCTATTACTATCAGCAATGATCTTTTCACTATGCTTTTTTCTCTTACACTGCAAAGAGGACAGCCTCTCTCAGGTGTGTTCCCACCTTGTCATATCACTATGTTCTGTGTGTTGTCAACTACCAAGGCTAAAAACAACAGCTGCACAACTGAGTTACAGACAAAGTAAACAAACAAAAACCCCTCAGAATCTTATAAGGGAGACCATGACTTTGCAGTGGGTGACATTAGAGCTAATCTAGGGCACGTGCCAGATTCTGGCTCCCTGCTCAGGGAATTTGGTTTCAGTCACCTGGTCAGCAACCTTGTAGAGACAGCGTGCTTCATGTCCAGCACTGTGTGTGTGTGTGTGTGTGTGTGTGTGTGTGTGTGTGTGTGTGTGTGTGTACTTTCCTCAGAAAGGGTGTGTGGACACATCTTCTGTTGTTTGACAGAAGCCAGGGTGTTAACTGAGATTAACTGAGATTTAGCCTGAAGATTCTGGAATGGAGTGAAAGAGAGGGTGTGGGGTGGGGGTGGGGATGGGGGTGAAGATGGACAAACAGCAGAAGCTCCTAAACAGGTCCCACCAACCTACAGCTAGAGGAGTGGTGGGGCTGAAGATTCTGAAGCAAAGCCCACTGGGGCCCTTGCTATATATTGGGGATCAGGAAGATCCACTGAGGGACCTTTTGAGGCTATCGTGATCCAGGCTTCCTGGCTCCCTTTCGGCAACCTCGGCACCGCATCAGGTGTGTCAGAGGAAGGGGTCTGGACTCAGCACCACTGAGCCAGGCCTGAACAGGATTGAACATCTCCATTTCCAGTGCTTTGAGCAGAAGTCTGAACTTAGCCAGCTCATGGCTGGCTCTGGGCTACTGACTCGGGGAAGAGGCAGGAATGGAGGAGGGCCTGTCGGCTTTAAAGTCCTGGCTGAGGGGATGTTATGGATGGGACACCCCCCTACCCCCGCCCCAGGCAGCCCCTCTATCATCTTCACTCTTCCACTCCTGAATCCGCTCACACTGTGCCCTCAGAGGACATAGTTCATGATGAAAATAGGTTCGTTCTGCTGTCCGCAAGCCTCCTGCCGTGCAGGGCAGGCTAATGCAGCCAGGACTGCATTGTGGAGGGACCCAACGGGACCCTGGCTCCCCCTAGTGGCTCATGTTGAGAAATGCCTAAGTCTGCAGTGAGGTCTTTGATTTCCCAAGACCCACAGTCTCGGGAGGCAGGAAGATCTATGTCCCTCCCAGGACCACAGCTCTATTTAAAGCTCAGTGTCTACAGAGTCTAGAAGAGAGTGTTTGATTCCCTGGGACTGGACTTACAGATGCTTATGGGTCACTGTATGTATGCTAGGAATAGAATGCAGGTCCTCTGCAACAGCATGCAGTGCAGTTAACTATTGGGAAACACTTCTTGCCCCTTGAATTAATTTAATCTGCTGCCAGTTGAAAAATCATTTAGTGTTGCCAAATTTCCTGGCATACCCTCACCCCACCCCAACCCTTACACACATTCAGTTACAGGACACGGAATTGCAATCTATTTTAAGGAAGCTGTGGTCTAAGGGCTAAGTTGCATCCTCAGGTATTTCCTCCAGAGGGCGCTCTGCTCACAGAATTCGGGCTTCCTCGCCTTGCCTAGGAAGCTTTCATTTTGACAAACCCAGTTTCTAGATCTATAGCACCAGGACATCCATCTGTCCCAAACATCTTTTAAGAGTTCGTGGAACCTGAGGGACCTCCTGGATGACTTTTTTTGTTTGTGTATTTGTGTCTGTCTTTTCGTTTCTTCCTCTTTGAGCCTTTCATGCAGCAGGTCTCAAAGTAGGTTGCTGAATGCACGAGTTGTACGCGCTACTCAACACCTCGCTTGGGCCTTGCCCCCAGCCCCTCCCAGGCCACACAGCTTCACTCCTCTGCTACACCTGTCTGCTCCTGTGAGGGCTGTGCATGGCGTGGACAGAAACCGATTCATCTTGGTGGCCTCTGGGCCAAAGCACATCCCTCCCAGGTGAGGATGGAGCCCAGGAAAGCACAGGAAACATTGGGGGAGGGAAAAGGCCAAAGTGGGTTCAGTTACTTCAAACTGATACAAAAGCTAAGTGAGCTGGGGGACTTTCTTGTGCTGAAAGGCATTCTCTTTTTAAAAAGTTATTTTATTGTACATATGGGTGCTTTGCCTCGTGTATATCTGTGTTATATGTGCATGAAGGATATCAGAAGACAGCATTGGATCCCTGGGACTGGAGTTACAGACAATTGTGAGCTGCCATGTGGGTGCTGGGAGTCAAACCCTGGTCCTCTGAAAAAGTAGCTAGTTGCTCTTTGCCTGTGAGCCCTGTCTCCAGCTTCAAAGAGCTACAGTAACTCTGTGGGGAAAGAGTGTGAGGCTGTATGTGTGGTCTGGATAGGTCGTCATCTGTCCACCTGTGAGCCCATTCCTAGTGTGGGCTAGTCACTAGTGTGCCCGAGGTACCAACAGGCTCTCCCTTGCAGTCTCTCAGGGAGGGGGTAGGAACGTGTCTGTCACACCGCAGGTTTTCACTTTTCTTTCACGTGATACCCATGAGCACAGTAATAGATAACAAGCTTGTGGCACCATTTGTTGGGCTTCCCCTCCACAGACAAAACCTACTGTACATTGAAGGTGGGCTGATGTCTAGATCAGCTGCTATGGCTAAAGCACTTCCAAAAACAAGGGATCCAGTCTCCACACGAGGAGGCACAATGAATTCTAAGACTCTTGCGATAAATTATTGAGTATTTACATGGGCCAGACGCTGTGTAATTTGCTCAACTCCATGGTCTACTGCTTTGTGGAAGTGAATTATTTGACAGAGAAATGAAGCTGACACAGGAGGCCAGAGGCATCCAATGCCCTCTGGATCTAGGGTTACAGGTGGTTGTACTCGCGTGTACATGTACACACACACACACACACACACACACACACACACACAAATACACACACGTTAGTAAAGAAAAAAATCACGCTTTGAAGTTTTAGAGGCAAGTCTGGCTGTCTGACTTTTCTCTGAAGATTTATATAATCAGTAATTAAAGCTTTCTTAGTAGTTAAAGCTTACTTAGTTTCTGGCAAGTCTATTTCTTTTGGGAACAAAGATTATTAGAGTTCTCAGTGAAAACTGTTTGCTCCTAGTGGTCCTGAACCATCCCCGTAAGTTACTACAAAGCTACGGAATCTGAGCTCCAGCCAGGACTTCCAGGTCTCTTCCCGCTCCTGGGAAGGAGGATGAGCCTGCGGGTTTCTACTTACCAAGCACCTGTTGTGGCTCATTCAACTGGGAATTCTTTTCTTTTTGAGTGTTTCAGTCTTTAAATTTTACTCTTTGAAAATTCCATACGTGCATAGAACATATCCTGGTCAAATCACCTCAACTTCCACCACCTCTCCTACCCTCTCCTTCCCTTTCCTTCCCAACACCATGTTTCCCTTTTTAAGCTACTCCTTTATCTCTGTTAACCCAGAGTCCAGTTAGTGCAGTTAGTGAACAAATGGTCCTTGGGCCATTCTCTGTGGCATTTTGAGCCAAATTCCCACCCTGGCCCAGGCTGGCCTGGAATTCACTATGTAACCCAGGCTGGAATTCACAGTGATCCTTTCTTTCTCAGACTCCTAGGTGCCTGGATTATAGCCATGATGCAAAAGAACTGAAGTAAAAGAAGTGGATCTTAAAAAGAAACTGTGACCCAATGCTCTTGCTTTGGTGAACACCTGGTCATCCTCCGAGAGTGCAAGGCTGCTATGAACAAGCTAGGGAGAGAGGGGGAGAGGAGGAGAGAGGGGGAGAGAGAGAGAGAGAGAGGAAAGGAAGGGTCTATGAGTAATTCAGAGATAATCCGCCAAGCATTTCTGAGAAAAGCAAAAGTCTGCTTCCTTCACTCCTCCCTTAGCTTCCCTTTAAAAAAAAAAATCTGGAAACCATCAGCACAGACCAGCCTCAACATCACATGAAAGTGGGCACATCCCTAAACATGCAAAGGTTAACAATGTCTATGACTTGTTTAAAGAAAAACCTGCATGGGAATTCCACAGGGTGGAGGAGTCAGTAAGGTCAGAGTTCAGCCAGCTCCAGTGACACTAAGCTTGAGTGTTAAGAGAAAGAGAGGCATTCATTCAGTCAGGGAGTAAAGCACACCCAAGTGTGGGTACCATCTCTCCAAGGGAGCGTCAAGGCCTTGGTATTAGTGGCATAAGACATTTTGGTGACTGGTTACATTGTAAAAGGTTGCTAAGAAACATTGTTTCTTCTTTTCTCTAGATAAATGATATTATTGTAGCATGTCTCTGGGGATTCCATGGATGGAATTATAACCCGATAATATAAACCAGGTGCCTCTAGGGGTGGGCAAGGGTTGAGTGCTTGTCCCTTCCCTGTAAACAGGATTTCTGATGGTGTTCCCAGAGACGCGAAGGGTGTGGTTGGGAAAGGAGAAGGCCTCGTGCAGCTGTTAGTTCTGCTGGAATTTCTGCTTCTCAGGTGGAGAGAAGCTTCAACCAGAATATAGGGTGGGGGCCTTCTTGTCCTCATCTTCCCATAGAGACAGACCTGGTCTGTCCTCACAGCCTCAGTAGAGAAACCACGAGTTATTTATCCTGTGGAGTCATCTAGTTTCAGGGTAGCGATTGAAAAAGCTCTTAGCTTTGGACATGACCTCTGCTGGGAGGCAGCTCTGCTTCATGCGGAAGGTAGTTAGGAGCCATTTGGAAATCCGTTTAAATCAATATTGCTGGTGTAGGTTTTAGATGTAGGTTTTCCTTCCCATGGACTGAAGCATCCTTTGGGTTCAGCTTTTAAGAAATGCTGGCCAGTGCTCAGTTTACATCTTCACAAGTCAATTCTTTAAGAGAAACTTCAGTATCCCTAGGCTCCCACACTGGGTCTGGGGCAGGGCCCTGAGTGGGGGCTCTAACATGTCAGTGGCTCACCCTCTGAGAAGTCTGAACATTCTGAGGGCTTCCATGAGTGCTCTGGGCTCTTTTGAGAGGAAAATTCCTCTGCATTAATGGAAGGGCAAACCCCAGGACTCACACAGAGCATCTCCTAGATGCCATCCTCCAGATCCCCACAGAGATTCTATTCTTAGTGACTCCAGGTGGCCCAGCTCGGGGAAGCAGAATAGCAGAGCTGTTGAGGCTGGGCACACATTGCCTCAAAATACAACCATAGGAGACCAGACTGTGTCACCTCAAAATATAGCTCTGTGGTGTTTTTGAGTGGGTTATTCTGTGGTGTATGAGTGGGTTATTTTGTGGTGTATTTGGGTGAGTTATTCTGTGGTGTATGAGTGGGTTATTCTGTAGTGTATGGGTGGGTTATTCTGTGGTATATTTGGGTGGGTTATTCTGTGGTGTATGAGTGGGTTATTTTGTGGTGTATTTGGGTGGGTTATTCTGTGGTGTGTGTGGGTGGGTTATTCTGTGGTATATTTGGGTGGGTTATTCTGTGGTGTATTTGGGTGGGTTATTCTATGGTGTATTTGGGTGGGTTATTCTGAGAACTGCAGAGGCTGAGTAGTTCTGAAAACCTGTGCTCTCCTCAGAGACTTGGACTTGTCTGAAGTCAGCTACTTCAGGACAGCAGTGTGCCAGAAGAGGGCCAAGACCCATCTACAGAACAAAGCAACCTTTGTTCCCAACCCCCACCCCCCTCCCCCTTCCCATAATTCTTCCCATGGTGGTCTCTGCCCATGCCCATATCCATCCTGCTCTTGGGAAGCCTCCATCATCTGGGCCCTCTTTTGACTCTGTTTTTTTATTTGTTGGGGTGGGAGGGACTCTCACACTTAAATATGTAATAACCCACCAGGAATTTTTTGTCAGTGTGTTTTATGCCAGTGTAACTTTTAGATCAAAGAGTCTAGAAGGTGTAATAGCTACTTTCCCCCTGCCAAGACGCTCTCCTTCCACAACATCCACAATGCACAAGTTGACCTGGAACGTGTTCTCTCAACTCAAATGGCTACCACTTGTCCTCTTAAAGCAAGGACTTCCCCTTGGTGACTGGTTAGTGACAGAAAGTCTCAGGTGGGCTGAGAAACAATGGCCGATAGCTGGAAAAGCTGACTTAACTGATAACACTGGTGGACCTTTAGGATCCTGCTAAGACTGCTGTACCAACCTCCATAGGTAATGTGGACCACTCTGAAACTTCAGGTGAAGAGGCTGCAGATGGAATCTTCCATCCCAAAAGTCCCCTTTTAGGTCCTATAAAACTACCCCCTGCTTCACGTGGCACAGTTCCCACTCCCTCAGTGAGGCTGCAGCATGTCGATTGTTTTGATTAAAGAATAGCTTTGTCTCTGAAGAGGTTGGTGACCCTTCTTTTATACTCATGTTGCCTAGATCAATCCTGATCTAACAGTGGTAACCAACACCTGTCTAACTGGACCTCAGACTGGCTCAACAAACATGGTGTCCTGTGCCTTTAATCCCAGTACTTGGGAGTCAGAATGAGGAGATCTCTGTGAATTTGAGGTTAGCCTGGTCTACATAGTTCCAGGGCAGCCAGAGCTACATAAGGGAGACCCTGTTGAGGTTTGATCTTTTGATATGTATTGTAATGATAAATACTGGCCTGATTGCTCCCAGGAACAACCAGGAAAATCCACACATACAATGTGATCTTGCTCCTTAATTTTAAACTATTGGTTAAATAAAGATACCGACAGCCAATAGTTGGGCAGAAGAGACATAGATGGGGCACCTGTGGCAAATAAAGTCATAAATCTTGAAGGAGAACCAACAATCACATTTTTTTGTTTTTTTTACAAGCATCATTTTTTAAATCAGTATAATAATTCTAATTACACTCTAAATATTTGTCCTTATACCTACAGAGAAGTGAAGTCTTCATTCCTCATCAAGGAAATGTCTCTTTGTAACGGCAAGAGACCATTACCAAAAACCACAACTGATCAAAATGCAGATGTCTGGAGCCAAGTCCCAAAGGATACACCTATAACACGACTCCATCAAGACTTTCTAGAGCCCACAGGACGCAGGATGTATCATGTCAGAATCCTAATCCTCACATTAGCCTGCTTGACCTCTACCCTCCTGTCCCAGCCTGAGACCCAGAGGACAGGATGTCCCCAAACCAGCACCCTAACAGTGACCACTTTGTTAACAGGGACTCCACAGGCTGTCAAATGTCTGGGGTCTTTTGCATTTGCCTTGCCAGATAGCTGCTACCGTTGGTCCCTCTCTGGGGAGATACTTAGGTCTTTTTCACCTGGTAAATTGTGCTTGGACTCAAGGGTCCTCATCCTCTGGAGCTGAGGCAGTAGGCTTCATGCATCCTGTTTATCTTTACTGCTGAGATCCGAGTGAGCCTCGCTGGCTCCTGTGAAACAAGAAAAGGGGACCTACCTTGTCTTGGGGTATGGGGTGAGCGTTATGATTCCTAAAAGGACTCAACCATGTAAAAATCACTACTAATGTTAACGGAGTCATTTTAAGAATACGTCTCGGGGGCTGGGGATTTAGCTCAGTGGTGGAGCGCTTACCTAGGAAGCGCAAGGCCCTGGGTTCGGTCCCCAGCTCCGAAAAAAAGAACCAAAAAAAAAAAAAAAAAAAAAGAATACGTCTCATTGTATATTTTCTTGTAAATAAGCAAAAGGCAGTTTGACTGACTAATTGACACCTATTGGATTCTCTGCTGTTGCCCTGCTGCCTTAAGAAAAATAACTCCTGGTAAACCAGTTATGGGAGCTCTTCTTCCAGTCCAAGGACCATTTTGAACACACTTCAGAACACTCTACAGCAGTTCTGGGGTCTCTACTCGATGACCAGAGTGCTTGCTCTGGCTCCCGAGGGTCTGGCCCCAGCTGGGACTATTTTAAGCATCCCATAGTGGACTTTCCTGCAGCCATTTGCACCCAGGCCAGAAGAACATTGCACCTGGCGACCCAGCAGGGCTGTTGTGATTTGTGGGTAAAACACACTCCTTCATCAGCATGAAGGTTTACTGAGATTGGTGCAAACAGCCCTGGCTACCTAAGTAGGCTGTCTGCATCTCGAGGAGACCCAGTTGGAGGACACTGTGTTGTTGATGCCGCCGCTGCTGCTGCTGCTGCTGCTGCTGCTGGTGTGTGTGTGTGTGTGTGTGTGTGTGTGTGTGTGGTGGTGGTGGTGGTGTGTGTGTGTGTGTGTGGTGGTGGTGGTGGTGGTGGTGCTGGTGTGTGTGTGTGTGTGTGTGTGGTGGTGTGTGTGTGTGTGGTGGTTGTGGTGGTGTGTGTGTGGTGGTGGTGGTGCTGGTGTGTGTGTGTGTGTGTGTGTGTGTGTGTGTGTGGTGGTGGTGCTGGTGTGTGTGTGTGTGTGTGTGTGTGTGTGGTGGTGGTGGTGGTGGTGGTGGTGCTGGTGTGTAGTAGAGGCCAGGAGGCCCAATCAGGTGTCCACCTTTATTATTCTTCCTTTGGGACATGGTCTATCACAGAACCCAGAGCTTCCTGCTTTGCCTAGATTGGCTGGCCACTGAGATCCCGGAGTCTGCCTTTTTCCTATGCCGAGGTTATAGACTTATGCTACAGCTTATTATTTTAGTGCTAGAGGTCTGAACTCAACAAGCCATTCCCCTGGACTTTGGGGGTCAAACAACCCTTTCACAGGAGTCACCTAAGACTATCAGAAAACACAGATATTTACCTTATGATTCCTAACAGTAGCAAAATTAGTTATGAATTAGCAACAAAAATATTTTTATGGTTGGGAATCACCACGACATGAGGAATGTATTAAAGGGTTGCAGCATTAGGAAGGTTGAGAACCATGGCTTTGAAGGCATCTCGTGAGTGCTGTTTTCTTGCCTGCTTTTGATCCCCATTATAGAGCAGGCTGAACTGGCAACAGTGAGAAAGAGGTCTTGGCCATGACAGCAAAGAGATTGCAGCTGTGCAGCCTGTTAAGGCCTGGAACTGGGCACATCCTACAGGGCAGGCGTGATCTGAATCCTGCTACGGGGCAGGCGTGATCTAAATCTAAGGAGCCAGACACAGACGCCAACTGTGAGACACGCAGGTCTCTGCCACCTCTTTATGCAAGAAGCCCATTCTAATCACCAGAAAGGTCCTCAAGGTGGACGAAGGAGGTAGAGGAGGAGGAGGGAAAGGAGGAAGAAGATGAACAGGAAGAGGATGAGGAAGAGGAAGAAGAGAAGGAAGAGAAAAGGAGGAGGAAGAAGAGAAAGAGGAGGAAAACAGTTGGATAAGAAAATGTGAGCCTGACCTACTGGTCAATGCTAGCCATAAAGACGGGGACAAATGAGGACACAGGCGGCCTCTAGAAGCATGAAAGGCTAAGAGGTGAAGACCCCCTCAAAACAAAACCAAAGCACCAGAACTCTGCAGGACTAGCGCCTGACTTTTAGCCCAGGTCAGACTCCTAGCCCATAGAATTGTTGTGTGTTTGCGCTGTTTAAAATTGTGTTGTGCTAACCTGTTACACTGGGCGTAGAAAACGAAGAGATGGTATAGGGGAAGGCTCTGCCTAACACCTAACAGCCATTCTCCCCCGACCTCAGGAACACTGCCATATTAACAAACACTCAGTGCTCTGGGTAAGATGGACCAGGCACACCCCTCCCAACCTGTCCCTCTAAGTCTTAGATCTTCTAATAAAACAAACAGGAAGGCTCTAAAGGTGGTGACAGACTGGGAACACAAGGAAATGTGGTGGGGAATCCTCTGGGGATTTTCTGTCCTGTATTGTTTTTGTCTTGAGCATGTGGACTGGCAGCTGAAGAAGTTGGCCAGCGAGTACAGCAAAGTGCTCTACGACCAGCTTCGTGAGGGGACAGAGAACAGGCCGGCGAGCAGGACAGGCAATGGGGAGTGTCAAAACACATGAAGGAACAAAAGGCAGGTGACACAGCACAGGCTGGGGGTGCCCATGACCCCGCTCTGTCCTTGTCTGTAAAGGTCAAGTGAGGAGCATGGGCTTTTCCTCCTTGCCTGAGGAGAACAGGTCACACTCGCGCCCTCATCCAGGGAGGTGAAAGTCACATAGCTATCTCAACTTTGACTAGGACCCAGCAGGAATGCAGGCCCTCCTCTGGGGCATCAGTGGAGGCTGAACAAGGAAACATCTATACCCACATGTACAGAGTGAGGAATTCATGCTAACAGCAGGGTAGACTGAGATCCAGAGTCCCTACAGAATCCCGTGAGTTACTTCTGTGGCTGTGATCAAATACCTGGCCTGCAAATGCAGCTTAAGGGGGAGAGGGATGTATTTGGCTTTGGCTCACAGTTCCAGGATGCAGTCCATGGCGGAGAGGTAGGCACGGCAACAGGAGCCTGAGGAGGCTGGTCATGTTGCACGCACAGTTAGGAAGCAGAGAGACAAAGACCAACTCCACATAATCCATACTGGGGAATTATGTGACACGGATTAGAGGACACTGCTCATAAAACCACTCCAGTAAGCAACTATGAGAAAGAATGGGCTTAGCCAACACCAGAAAGCACGTGGGAAATGCAGGAGATACGAGGGAGGAGGATCGGGATGTTTGAACTAAAAGCTACAAGGATGGTATCCAAGGCTCGCTGAATGGGCTCAGCTGCACACTGGAGAGGACAGAGAGGAAACGACCAGTCAGGAAGAACACAGAGCAACAGAAATTACCCAGACTCCACAGAGCCTCAGGAGAGCCTCAACCATATCAGCAGAGCAGCACCGTGTCAGTGCAGTTGTGTGAGATGAGCACTGGGGGCCGAAAAATTGTTCAAAGGAAAAATGGCTGAAAATACCTCACGTTTAGCGAAAGAGAGAATCTTACAGACTTAGGAGCTGAGTAAACCTCGTTCTAAATAAGCTAAAACCAAACCAAAACAGCATCCCGACCAAACAAACAACTTCATCAAGACACATTGAAATAAAACATTTCAAAAACACACAAATAAAAAAAAAATTCTCATCGGCAAAAGAAAAATGACATCTTGTCTCTAAAGGCAAAATGATTCAAAGGATAGCAAATTTCCCATCTGAAACCAGAGGCCAGAGGAAACGGCCCCACATTTTTCAAGTGACAAAAGAAAGAACTGTCAGTTCAGAATTCTGTGCCCAGTGAAGATATGCCTTAGGAATGCGGGGTGGATAAAAGTTTATTCAGACTGAAGGAAACCATGGGAATTTGTGGCTCATATAACTACCCTATGAGAATGACCATCAGAAGTTACTGGCACACAAAGAAAACAAGGAATGTATGGACCGTGGCATTCCCCCTGCCCCACACACCTGACTTCATATAAAAATTATCTCAAAGCCAGGCAAGTGGCAGCCTCCTACAGTCCCAGGCACTGGCCAGGATGCATGAGAACTGCTTGAGTCCTGGTGTTCAAAGCCAGCAGGGCACAGAGGCAGAATCCCATCACAAAGGCAAAGTAAACAACAGCCGAAGACCAGAATTTAAGAGCCACAAAATAAAACCCTTCCAAGAAAGCTGGAGGTAAAACACTGTGACTCTGGTGTTGGCGATGGTTTCTGGACTATGACATCAGGGCACAACAACCAAAAGAACCCATATTTTATTACAAGTTAAGGCTTTTATATTCCTAAGTATGTTATGAGGACAGTGAACCAAAGGCCGGGAGATACACAGCTCAGCAGTTGAAGAGAGACCAAGCTCGATTTCTAGCTCCTTCACGGTGGCTTGTAACTGTCACCCCTGTACCAGGGATCCAGCGCCCTCTTCTGGCCTCTATGGGGCATGCAAACGGTGCAGTCTTACATGCAGGTAAAACATCTATACAGTATATATTCTATACTTTATGTATGTGTATATATGCATATTATATATGTACACATACATATCTATTCTTATTTAAAAGAAGCCAGCCATATGGACTAGCACACTGTAATATCACACTGAAATGAAACATTGAGAACCAGCAACTCTTCTTAGGGAGAACTTAGATCAGTGGTTTCCTAGGACAGAAGAGAAAATGCAGATTAGGGTGTGAGAGCTAATGGGACAGAGTTTCTTTCTGTAGTAATGGAATGTTCTGAAGCTGAGAGAACGATGCATTGTATGTAATTATGTGGACATACAAAAACATTATTGAAAAGAGTAAAACTCCAGGACTGGCTCAGTGGTTGAGAGCATCGGCTGTTCTTCCAGGGGTCCTGAGTTCAATTCCCGGCACCCACATGGCAGCTCACAATTGGGTAACTTCAGTTGTAGATTTGGCCCTTTGCACAGACACGCAGGTAGAGAGAGCCAGTGCTCACACAAATAAATACATCTTTAAAAAGAAAAAAAAGGGGGGGCTAGAGGACCCAGCGCCCACACCGAGTGGCTCATAACCACGCGTAATTCGTGCTCTCTTCTGATCTTCACACATATCTACACTCACATGTACAAGTGTGCATATGCATGCACGACGCATACAAGAAAACATTTTTTTAAAAAAAGCTGAAAATACAAAATGTTATCACAGATGGCAGTCCAGACCTAGAAGGGAGAGAGACTTTAAAAGCAGAGGAAACTGCCTGGTGGTTGTAACGCATGCCTAAAAGGCTAGCCTGGGCTACGTAAAGAAACCCTGTCTTCAATCAAGTAAAAACCAAAAACCAAAACAACAACAACAAAAAAAACAAAAACCAAAAAAAAGAGTAAAAGAAACCACAAAACAAACCAGCCAGGCTTAAACCTAAACTTGGTAATTTGGTAATTAAATTCACTGTAAATGATTCAAACACAGTAAGGAAAAGACTGGCTTGTTGAATTTCAAACTATCCGAAGTGATAGGAGAAATTTGCTTCTTTATGTACTACGTGAAGGCTGCTGAGAGAAGGGATGGGAGATGACACTGCCATGCAGATGTGTGTTAGATGACACACTAACTGAACCAAAGGCACGACTGTCTAATAAGCAGACTTCAGGGAGCAGCGGGTGTTGTCAGGGAGCTACGTTCAGGGCACATGACTATACTTGGAAGGCTGAGACAGGAGGGCTATAGTGTGAGATCCTGTGTAAATCCAAAGACTTGAGGGCGAGGAAAATTCCTGGAGACAGATATACCATAAGGAATGGAGTCAGGGTGGTATACAGCACATGCTTGCACACAGCTGTACTGTATATTAATACACCAAACAACAGAAGCGCAGAATCTATGAAGCAAAAACTGACAGGCCAGGACACAGAACCAGACATCCACACACACCAGGAGACTCACCATCCTTCCTGTGACAAGCCACAGAGCAACAAGGCTGAACACGTCCGGCAACCTCTACAGACACTTGGACGATGCTCTACCCAACGACGACTCAAGTACACAGTCTTCCTGAACGCCCACAGAACATTAGCCACCGTAGATCAAACAAAGCCCGACAAACTATCACACAGATTTGCTCTGCAACCATAGTGGGTTCAGAGTTGAAATTGATACAGAAAAATAACTGGGAAAAATCTCCAGATACTTGACACTGGATGGCACGTTTGTAAATGATCCACGGAGTGAAGGGCATACGAAGGAGAACTGAAGAAGCAAGAGTGTGGGGATGAACCGGAATGAAGCAACATTGCAGGGCACAAGAGGAACCCCGAGCTGAGAGGGGAACCCACGGCAGCAAGAGCTTTGTGAGAATGAGGGGCATCACACAGCAACCATGTAAGTGCTCACCCTGGGGCCCCAGAGCAAAGCAAGCCCCGTAGAACCCAAACGACAGAAACAACAACTAGAAATCAACAGAACCGAAGGCTGACAAACAGAAGGAAATCAGTGAAGTCAAAACAGACCCAATGAAGAGATCAATAATCCTACCACACGCCATGCCAGCTAACAAATGCAGCAATATCAGGCCAAAGCACAGACCATTTACTCTGCAGAAATAAAATGATTGCAAGGGGGTACTACAAACCCAAGAGACAAATCTTCAGCAACTCAGGTAAAGTGGACCAGTTCCTCAGAGAGCACAACTACCAAACACACTGAGTGTGAAATAGAACATTTTAATTTCCCTGTAACTACTTAGGGAAATTACCATAAAGAGAGTTCCAAGGGAGACCCTGTTGGGGCAGGGGGAGGCACATAGTTCCAGGTTCAGAATTCTATTAAATGTCTGAAGAGTTCTAAATTATTTCTGTTCAATCTGAAAATAGAAAAGGAGAGAAAGTTCTCATTTTATGAAGTCAGCATGAATTAGCTTACGGCCCATGAAAATCATAACATGATAAACCACAGACTAGAATCCCTTGTGAGCCACAGGCAAAGCATCCAGGGCAATCTAAAATAAAAACACTGATCTGTATGACAATAAAAACGCAACATGAAAACATTTCTTAACTATATGCTGGTCATCCCAGCCCAGGAAGCCACAGAAAACTTCTATACCAGGCTTAAACAGGGTTCATTCCGGGATACAGGGCCGATTCAGGATCTGAAAGCCAGTCAGTGTAGTGTCTCCCTGTATTAGCTTCATACTGCTGCTGTAACAAACAGAACAGCAGCTTTAAAAGATGAGACCACTGAGCAGTTACGGCCAGTCCTGCTCGTTCGGGAAGGGTTTGGTTCCCAGCACTCAACGGTCTGTAACGCTAGCTCCGGGGGATCCGATGACTTCTCCTGGCCTGTCTATGGTCCTGAATTGCCTTCCAGTTCTGGAGTTCGTAAATCTGCAATGAGCGTCCCAGAGATAAGTCGATAGGGCTATGTTCCTTCCTGGGGGTTTTAAAGGACAGTTTGTTTTCTTTGCTTTCCCTGGCTCTTCGGGCTGTTAGTGCCTTTCCTCTCTCTGACAGATGATATCCTTCCACAGTTAAGGACATCTGATCACACTGGAGCTGCCCAACCTACAATGACTTCCCCATTCTAAATCAGCTCACTAGCACCCTTACTTCAACCTGAAACTCCAATCACTGTTCCAGGGGCCCAAGCATGGCCGCGGGGATCGTCATCATTCCATCTGCCATGTCTCGCGCACCCTTAGATTCTCCACAAGACTCATTGGCACCTCTCAGGTCCAAGACGCCCAAAGCCTCGTCCATCTTATCAGCCCCAATTCTCCAGACGACTGCGCAAATCAGATCTGGGTGATGCTCCACATCTGAAGCGTCCTGGGATAAGAGTATCTACCTGTGCAGTGACAGAGGCTATTTCGGGTTTCCCCTGAGCGCCGGGCTGGAACATAAGTGAAGCCATTTCATGTTTTAAGTGATGATCTGGATCGATCCCCACAGGACTCTAGTTAAAGTACCCATCCCTCAGATCAAAAGCTGTAGCTTGGTCCTCGGCACATTTGTCTTTCTTATATCCATATCCAGTGGGACCTGAGAACAGGTGTGCGCACGTGAATGTGCGTGCATGCGTGTGTGCGTGTCTGTGTACATGCCGCCCACTCTACCACTAAGCTACATTTTTAGTCTCACAAGTGCTGGTTTTATCTTCAAAATCTGCAACTCAAATGTTCCCACTCTGTCCCCAGACCTCTCATTTGCTGCTGTGTAAAGGAAGCAAGCACTCTTTCGGGCTCCTGCCATTAACGCTTATCCTAATAGGCGGTCCTCCACAAAAGGCCAGAGTGGCAGCACAGGGAGAGCAGTTCACCTACTTCCTGCCCCACGAGCATTCTTCCTAGTATACTCAGGTTACAGTCTGAGTTCTTGCCATTGCAGTCTGGCTCCTGCCTGATTCTCAGGCCTCAGGTCCTCCCTGACTCCCTATGCCAGCCCAAGCAACTGTGCTAGTGTCCCTGAATGCTCACGAGAGTCAGGGCCTTTTCTCCAACTGTTCACCACTTGAACACAGTTCACCCACGGCTTATCCTTTGTGCTTTGGTTAAATCTCCTTCTTCAGGTGGACTGTCCCTTGCTTAGTGTCTCTATGGCTCAGTCTGTTACTGACTTAGTTAAAAAATAATAAGTTTCTTTAAAAAGTGTAAAAATAAATAATTTTAAAAATTCTTGCATGTAGTGCCTGTGGAGGCCAGAAGAGGGCACTGGATCCCCTGGAACTAGAGTTTTCTTCATGTGGGTGCTGGAAACTGAACACTGGAAGAGGATCAAGTGTTCTTAACTATCAAGCCATATCTCCCTTTGGTTTTTTTTTTTTAACCTAGTCTCTTCCTGGCTCAACCCCCAGCAGCTCTATGAGGACAAGGAGTTCAGCATACTAAATGGTAGGAGACTGTGTACATCCAGTTGATAAATGACAGCCACCTTCAAACAGCAGGAATGAATGATTGGCTTGATATTTTTGCCTCTCCGTTCTGTTTCGTGTCCTGCAGGCTACACTTCCTGAACAGCCATGAAATAATGGAGATTACAGGCATCCTTGCTTTGTTCTTGATTCAAATAGCAAGGTCTCTAGGGGCTGTGGCTAAATATAATGCTGGCTGTGGTCTCAAGGAAAATCAACACGGTGCGGTCTGAGAAGGCATGTCAGTCAAATGCATGTTTTTCTCCTGACTTGTTTCATCGATGTTCTTTGCAACCATGGCTACTTGACTTCAAGTCCCGTGCTGCCTCTGAAGCCAGACTGACAACTTCTCTCACAATGACCTGCTCATCTATCAGTTCCAATGGCAGTTATGAAGAGACTCTCTGTCCCCACAACCCCCTCAGGAAACACAGTCCAATGCTGAGACAGAGCTGAGAACAGAAAGGGAAGTCGTCTCTCGTGTCTTCCCCAGTTCCTGCTTTCCGTGTGGAGGTCACAGGGAAACCTCAGTTCTCCACCTTTAGGTGCTTGATTTCTGAACAGTGTGGTTTGCCAGGAGCTCACTGGCAGCTGGCTGGCGAATTCCTCCCGTCCCAGTGCTAAAGTTAGATTCATGTCATCACGTCCGCTGTATTTTATTTTTTAAAACATCGTGCCTGGGGATGAAGCTCGGGCTCTTATGCTTGCATGGCAAGCACTGTTGCTGATGGAGTCATTCCCTAAGCTCAGAAGTGTTAAGTTCTCCATGCCAGTGTGGCAGCATGTCGGTCTGAAGGATGATGAGAGCTGACCCCACAGCAGAGCGGGGTAGGGGTGGGAAGGCTCACCTGCGGCAGCCAGCCTTCCCTTTACCCCTCCTGACACACAGGAGTGAAATCTGCTACTGGATAGAGAGGAAGGCTACTGCTCAACTTAGGCTGTGGGCTTACTGAGGGTCCAATACATCCTTGTTAACGCAAGTTTAACTTTTTTTAAAAGTTAACTTTAGAGCTTTTCCTGCCTAATCACTTTAAATGTACAGAAAACTGGTTATGACTAATGACAGGAGTAAATGGAAGCAACTCGCTGATAAACATGATTCAGTTCAATCCCTTTTAAATGTGTCGAAGATGGCTCAGCAGTTAGGAACACTAGCTGTTTCTGCCAGAGTCGCAAGTTGGGTCTCCAGTGGCCATGCCAGGCAGCTCACAGCCAACTGTACCCACAGCTCCATGCGATCAATGCCTTTGTCCTCAGCGTTCATGTGCACATACCCACATACACAAGCATACACCTACACAGTTAAAACTAATCTTAAAAATGTGGATGCTGACTTTTTGAGACAAGGCATCACCACATATCCCTGGAAGTCACTGTGTGGACCAACTGGCTTCAAACTCATAGGAATCTCAGCCTCTGCCTCCAGAATGCTGGGATTAAAGGCATGTGCCAGCAGGTCACCTACCTCTCTTTCAATGCAACTTTACAAGTGAAGAAATTCCCCATGTCCAGCTGGCTGTCCACACTGCTGCTGTCCTATCTGGCAAATCATCAATTCCAAAGTTACACAATGCATCCCCTGTACATTCCTGGAGGCACTTTACAACTTTAAGTCTTTCATTCAGAACCTTTAATATGCTTATAATGTAGGATAAAGGTCCTTCAAGACACGGCCCTTCCCCCCTCCTAAGTGTATGATAAATCTCAAAATGAGGTAGGGTTCTCACATTTTATATGTGCATGGGGTGTTTTGCTTGCATATATGTCTTGGCAATGTATGCATGTGAAAGATCCCAGCCTAATAGCAGTAACGAAAAGACCCCAGCCCAGCAGTAGTAACGCCATTTTACAAGGCTGTATTTAGGAAGACTGGTTCAGGGAAAGGTCAGAACACTGAGTATACAGCAGCTGCCACGCAGGATATGTGTGGAGAGCCTGGCGACAGGATGATTGCGGTTGAGCGCCTGACAATGAAAAAGAAATGTGGAAAGCCCCGGGAGAGGTCCCACACCCTGGTGGGAGGCCGAGTCAGCCATTATGTTCCAAGAAGACACTATAGAGAACTTGCCCCCGGGCTGACCCCTGTAAACATGCATCTGCTTATGTATGCTTGCTTCTGCTTCCCAGAACCCTATAAAAAGCCCATCCCTGGTTCCGCTAGGCGCGCCAGTCTTCCGAATTGACTGAGACGCCCACAGATATCTGTGTATCTTGATCAATAAAAATCCTCTTGCTGATTGCAGCCTGTGGACTCGGACTGGTCAATGGGCTCGAGGATCTCCCTCCTAAGGGAAGATTCTCTCTGAGGGTTTTTCATTTGGGGGCTCGTCCGGGATGGGAGATCCTCTACCCAGAGACCGCCGACCACCCACCGGGAGGTAAGCTGGCCAGCGTTTGTCTTGTCCTGTCTTGTCTTGCTTTGTGACTTGTTCTGTAAATGCTTAGTTACCTGGCTTGGGTCTAGACCGTTCGTATTTGGGCGGGCCAGAGAAGGAGCTGACGAGCTCGGACTTCTCCCCCGCAGCCCTGGAAGACGTTCCAAGGGTGTCTGGAGCCCGGTTTTTCGGGGCTCAGCCCGTATTGGAAGGATACGTGGTTTTGGGTTGGAGGAGAGAGGAGAGAGCCGGATCCACTGAACTTTTGGTTTCAGTTTGACACCGAAGCCGCGCGGCGTGTCTGTCTGTTGCTTGTTTGACTGTTAGAATTGTTTGTCTTCTTTGTGTCCTAATTTTCTTTGAACATCTGTGGAAATTGGTTATAGGATGCTTTGTCTTGGTCTTGTTTGTCTGGTTTGTTTTTTTGGTATTGTCCAGTATCTTTTTGGCTTTTGTTTCGTTTTTGGACTTTGGACAGACGACTATGTTTGAAATCTTGGACTGACGACTGTGTTTAAAATTATGAAACTGTTTGCTTTGTTCGCTGAAGAGTTTTACTTGGTCCCCTTAATGCTTAATAAGAAACTTAATTTTGTGGACCCCGCTCTAGTGGCGGTGTTTTGGTTGATAGCCAAGGTTAATTTTTAAAACATAGTGTTTTAAACAAGAACAAGAAAGGAATTTCTGACAGAAGGAGAGCGCTCATTAAGAGAAGTTCTTTAAAGGAAGCCTGCCTTATCTGCTGGCCTTATTCCAAGGGAGGAGTCAGTCTCCAGCATTAAATTACTTTTTTTTTTAAAATTACTTTTCTTGTTGGTCATCATCAATATGGAGAGTGCCTTTGATCCTATTCCACAGCAGCCAGTTCCTGCCCCTGTGGTCAAAATGCGTCCCAGGTGAACTGGTTACGATTCTTTTGTCAGCCACCTGGCATCTAGCATCCTTTTGTTATTAGTTAGAAGCCGAGTGTTATTTGGAGGCTGGTTCTCTTGAGAGGCAAGTCATCTCTGTGCTACAAACCAGGACTAGGATGTTTTCACAATCAGATCTAGAAAAACAGAAGTTTTTTATCTCAGCAAAGTCATTGCTCATATAGAAGACCCAGGAGACTCTAACCAAGATATGACGTGCTCACTATTACCCTCTGAACAGTCTTCTGGTACCTCTTTTCTGCCTAAAGACAATGCCTCATTTTCTTGGGGTTCCTCAGATGAAGATGAGTTAGATAACTCCTTGTTGGAGTTTTCTGACGGAGAAGAAGATGATGGCCATTTCAGTTTCGCAGAAGAAGAGATTGAGATGCTCTTGAAGGACGATGATGTTTGTGATCCTGTGCTTGATAAAGACGGAATCCTACTGGAGGCCAAAAAGAATGTTCCAGACATGGATAGAAGGCCCTCACTTCTGCCTGTTGGATTCATTACGCCTAAAGGTAGGGAGTGCTCCAGGTCTGCCGCCAGGCTCCAAGGGTGGGTCTCTGAGGGGCTAGAAAGTGCCCCACCAATCTGGCTAAGATGAGAAAAAGATATAAAGAAAAAGTTACAGAAATTTAAAAGGTTAAGCTAAGTTGCTGAGAGTTAGTATAAGTTACAGAGAAAATAAGGTTTAAAAAAAAAAGGAGCAGGAAGCTAGGAAAGAGGAGAGACAGAAAGTTAAAAAAAAAAAGAAGTTAGAGAGCTAAAGAGAGATAAAAGACGAGAGAGGAACATATACTGGCCACAGTAGTTAGGGAACCTAAGAAGATAGTACCTGGCAACAGAAGAGAATTCCTGGCTAAAGATCAGTGTGCCTAATACAAAGAAAAAGAACACTGGGTCAGGGACTGCCCAAGAAGAACAAGAGGGGCCACTGAAGAGCTTCTTGGTCCTAGAGTGCTGGCTATGTACAGAGATAGAAGAGAAGTGTGGATACAGGGACCCAATGCTCTGTGCTTCTATGCCCCCCAGTGGGCCAATATCCGAAGACCTTGAGTGCAAGAGGCTACTGACAACGAACAATACTTATGGACTGCCCGAAGAACAGTGGACCTTGGCGTGGGCCGGGTAACCCACTAGTTCATAGTCATCCCTGACTGCCCCTATCCCTTGCTCATGAGAAAATTGCTCTCCAAAATGGCTTGCGTGGGCTAAAATGGCTGGGTAAGGCCAAGTGTATGCATATCTACAGACTGTGTATGTGGAGCTTAAGACCTGTCTCAGTGCACCAGTACCTGATGCTGGGAGATGTGTGGCTTAGTCCTGTTCTGCCTAGAACACATCACTCCTGCCAGCTTGGCACTAACAATTATCACCCAATCCAGGACTTAAACTGTAATAGTGTGGCTGATGTTTTGCCTTTGAATAGAACGTCCCAAAAGATGGGACCACTGGTCAGCTGCCATGGACTAGATTCTCCACCGGTTGGGGACAATCTGGTCACCTTGCTGCCCAATCCTGACCTGGACCCACTGCAACATGAGTGTCAAGCACTGGCAGAAGCCCATGGGTGGAGGAAAGACCTCTGCGACTGGTTGATTGACCCCTGCTGAAAGCCGAGGCTACCTTGTCTACAGACGGGAACAGTTCTCTTCATGAAGGTCAGAGATAAGTGGGTGCTGCCATGGTGGACAAAATAATGTCTGTCATCTGGGATGGCTGAACCTCAACCCCCCAGCACATCAGTGCCACAGATGCCTTTACCATCTCCTGGATGCCCTGGTGAAGCCAACAACTGTGAGTACTATTCATTGCTCAGGATATCAGGAGGGAAGAGATTCAGTGGCATGGGGCAATAACGAAGCAGATCAAGATAAAGGACAATGGCACACTTGATGGGAAAGCTATACTCCCCAGAGAACAAAGAAAAGACTCACTTTGCCAAATACAGAAATAGACTCATTTAAGAGATAAAAAGTTTGTCCAAGTAGTTAAGGTATATATAATAGACTTTAAGATTTTAGCCAGAGAGGCAGTAAAAAAAAATATATATATATATACATATATATATACATACACACACATATATATATATATATATATATATATATATATATATATATATATATATATATATATATGATATGTCAGTAGTGAATGCTTAGCAAGCAAACAGGACAAAGAGACCTAGAGAGTTTAGTAAAAAGTAAACTTCACTGAGATAAAACCATAAAAATATGATCACAAGTATCTCCTAGTGCTTGTAGATACTTTTTCAGGAATAGATAGAAGCTTTCCTCACCAAATGAGAGACGGCCTCTACAATCATCAAGAAGATACTGGAAGAAATCTTCCCCAGGTCTGGAATGCCCAAGGTAATCTGGTCAGACAACGGCCCTACTTTTGTTGCCAAGGTAAGCCAGGGTGTGGCCAAGTATTTAGAGGTCGATTGAAAATTACATTGTATTTACAGACCTCAAGGTTCAGGACAGGTAGAATAAATAAATAAAACTCTAAAAGAGAACCTGACCAAATTAAATTGACCATGGAGACTGGCGCAGACTGGGTGACACTCCTTCCCTCTTGCTCTCTTCAGAGCAAGAAATACCCCTTCCAGATTCAGCCTTACCCCCTTTGAGATCTTATATGGGGCCTCAACTCCTCTGACTGTATTAGATGATGTTACTGAACCAACATGTCATAGTAATAATGATTTGTATGCCAGGCTAAAAGACCTACAGGTGATACAGAAAGAAATCTGCTCAGAGCTGGCAGCAGCCTATGCCCTGGGGACCCCCGAGACATCTCATCAGTTCCAGGTCGGAGACTTGGCTACATACGATGGCACCGAACCCAGATACTTGAGCCTCACTGGAAAGGACCGTACCTGGTGCTGCTGACCACCCTGACAGCCATCAATTCTCAGCCCTCACCAGCCGTGTACTAGCTGTTGGGGCTGAGAGCTGGGACCTAGAGGGAAACTCAGATCTTCAAAAAGCTCCCTAGACTTAATTTCATGTTTGCCCTGGGTTCTATCAAGATAGGTGTGAGGATAGGCTTGATTTCTATTACAAATAAGTTTAGAAGTTCTAAAAGCTAGTCATGACCTTGGTGTGTAGGTTTAGATAGTGTCCAGATTAGAATCCTGATGCTAAAAACTTAATAAAAAAAAAAAGAGTTAAAAATTACTTAAGGCTATCTAGGTGCTGCAAGGGCAGCACAAGGACATGTGCTGTTGCCCTACAATACAAGGCTTATAGAGAATACAGAACTGCCATTGAATCAGATATAAAAAGAGTAAAAGACTTTTTAGCTGACCTCCAAGAATACCTAACCTCCCTCTCAGAGGTGGTCCTTCAAAATAGGAGATTAGACCTGATATTCCTTAAAGAAGGAGCCTGTGTGCTACACTGAAAGAATGTTGCTTCTATACAGACCATTCAGGAGTAATTAAAGACTCCATGAATAAACTTAGAAAAAGATTAGACAAAAGACAGACAGAGAAGCACATCAGGGATGGTTCGAGAGCTGGTTTAGTAGATCTCCTTGGATGACTACTCTGATATCTTCCCTTATGGGACCCTTCTTAGTTTTGCTTCTGCTTCTGATTATAGGTCCATGTGTGTTAAAGAAACTAGTTAATAGGTTTGACTCCTACAAAAAGATAGAGACGCTCAACAAGGTTGGTTTGAGTCTTGGTTCACTCGGTCTCCCTGGGTGACTACCCTACTCTCTGCTATAGCTGGGCCATCTGAGACAACAGTACCAGTCAGTTAGGACAACTGGTAAAACCAAATACGAGACTTGATATCAAAATTCTAAGATTAGAATTACTTAGTAGAAGAAGAGGGGAATGAAAGATCCCAGCCTAATAGCAGTAACGAAAAGACCCCAGCCCAGCAGTAGTAACGCCATTTTACAAGGCTGTATTTAGGAAGACGGTTCAGGGAAAGGTCAGAACACTGAGTATACAGCGGCTGCCACACAGGATATGTGTGGAGAGCCTGGCGACAGGATGATTTCGGTTGAGCGCCTGACAATGAAAAAGAAATGTGGAAAGCCCCGGGAGAGGTCCCACACCCTGGTGGGAGGCCGAGTCAGCCATTATGTTCCAAGAAGACACTATAGAGGACTTGCCCCCGGGCTGACCCCTGTAAACATGCATCTGCTTATGTATGCTTGCTTCTGCTTCCCAGAACCCTATAAAAAGCCCATCCCTGGTTCCGCTAGGCGCGCCAGTCTTCCGAATTGACTGAGACGCCCACAGATATCTGTGTATCTTGATCAATAAAAATCCTCTTGCTGATTGCAGCCTGTGGACTCGGACTGGTCAATGGGCTCGAGGATCTCCCTCCTGAGGGAAGATTCTCTCTGAGGGTCTTTCACATGCCTGGTGCCTGCAGTGGCAAGAGGGCATCAGACCCCCTAGAACTGGAGTTACAGACAACTGTGGTTATGTGAGTGTTGAGAATTGAACCTGGGTCTTCTTGAAGAGCAGCCAATGCTCCTAACCATTGAGCCAATTCTGTAGCCAGCTCCATTTTTTAAAAAAAAAAAAAAATCAAAACTGTCTTAGCTATTTTTTCTTTTCCTTTCCATGTAAATTGTAGGATAATCTTTTATGTGTATGTGTGTAGATGCCCCATATGTGCAGGTGCCCATAGAGGCCAGAAGAGGGCACTGGATCCCTTGGAACTGCAGTTGTGGAGGTTGGGTGGTCTGGAAGAACAGCAGGAGCTCTGCTAAGTCAGCTCCTCTGTACAGGACCCGTTCAAGGTCCGCGGGGTAACATTATACCTCAGTACTGCAGCTTCCGGCTGATGTGCACTTCTGCCCTTAGTAACCTCTTCCATTAGCTGTGCATCAGCGTGAAGATCTCATGTCTGCAGTCGGGTTAGCATGCCGCTCTCTTAACCACTGACCACCCTCCAGCTCCCACTCTGTAAACCTATGACACCATTTCAGTTCCAACAAGATAATCTGTTTTCCAGCTAAAAGAACAGGGAACTGAGGACCTGGCTAAACAGTGAACAAAACGCCATTTATCAAAAAACCCAATAGGATTGAGAAACATTCAAACAGCCCGTGAGTGATGAGGGGTGAAAAGATGCGAGACCGAATGGTCTTGGCCAGGTTTGGTTCATGCCTTTAACTCAGTACTGGATGGAGATCCAGGCAGGAGGGCTACTGTGCGTCTGATGTGAGTCTGTGCTGCAGAGTAAGGCCCTGTCTTAAAAATAAAACAAAACACAACCTCAGCTGTCACCCTTCTGAATATTTCACTGGCCAAAATGAGCCCAGTCTCATTCTTCATTTCTTTCTCATCCTTTCCTTCTCAATCAGACTCCCATAGAGATGACCATCTGCTCAGCCCACAAACAGCCATGATGAAAGGAGCCATTTCACCTTCACGAAAACCAATGTAAGGCACAACTACTCAGAATACTTTATATTTTCAAAGTATTTAGGAATATTTTAATTAGAAAAATAAAGGCAATAAGATTATCTAATAGGTTCTAAAAGTACCCATGAATTAAGTCACTCACATCCCCCCACTTAAAAAGTGAGACACATTTTAAATCACAATGTTGTTAAACTTTTACAGTAAGGAATAAAACCATGTTATGTTAGGGTACAAAAATCTGAAATTCTGAGCATGAAAATAATTTATTAGACATCTGACTTTTCAAACATTGGGCCCATTGGAATAGAATTAACATAGCTCACAGAGGAGAAAAAGTATTCCAGACAACACCTGCTTTGTTTCAGATCTCATGAGGAGTCTCTGCGTCCTGGAGGACAGCCTTACCCTAAGCATCCACATATTCGATTCTGACTGGACGTAAGTAGGCAAATGCCACTGGCGAGTGTGACTTCCAGAAACATTCTTAAGCACAGGAAACAGCGCTTCCTGAAGCCAAGTCTTTGATAATCCAAAAAAAAAAAAAAAAAGGGGGGGGGGGAGTTCCATTAAATATAACCTGACGGACAGGAAGCAGAGTATATGCATTGTGGCCAATGCGTTGCTATGGAAAAATGTCACAATGAGATTTTTGTGAGATCAAAAAGTAAACTTTAATTAACAGCAAATTTTAATGACGTAATTCTGTTACTAAAAACCAGAGTAGAGAAAATCGATTAACAAATGGAATTTAGGGAGGAAATGCAGGGCGGTAATGTGGAATTACAGCTGCACTTCTTTGGCTAACTCATTAAAAATGCCAATTAAACATTTTCAGTCAATTTTTATTTTTTAAAAAAGCAGCAAATCAACACCACAACTTAAGACTAAGCTAAATGTGCGTCCGACAGTGAAGCACGCCTGTACGTGAGTGGAAAAGGTTTCCAAGAACCCATCAACTGCATGATCTCCAAGTGTCCACACACAGCGCTCTTTGTAAGCCTTTGTTAAGTGACTCGCAGGCATCTGAGAAGTTATTGCTGTGGAAACAGACCTGCAGTACAGTAGCATGAGTCTGGGGCATTAAGCACAATCAGTTCAACGGAGTTAAGAGGTTGAAAACATGGTGAGAAGGTGTGTGTGGAGGAGGAGGGCAGGGTGAGGCAGTCTGTACGCCGGTTGACCCAAGAACAACAGACATACATCATAACTCTCCAACTGAGACCAGGCATAGCAAATTTCCATTTTTTTTTTAAAAAGGCAATTAAAACTTACAATTCCAAGAGCCCACAAATCAAATAAAAATATTGTAAAAAGAAATCCAAACTATGTTTAGAGAGCTCCACCCCACCCACTATCTCATTCTGAGCACCCCAAGGAAAACAGAAGCATCCATGACTATCACAGATGAAAACAACATGAACGTCACTGGAATCAGTTTTTCCCCACTGAGGTATAAAATCTATATAGAAATCTCATACTATACTATAACAAATTGTACTTCTCATAATTCTTTTTAATTTCCTTTAAACCCTGTTTGACATAATTTTTATTGTTGTAAAAATGTTTTCATGATTCTGAACCTGGTTCCAGTTCTTTTCCACTTACTTTTCTATCAATATTTAATATTCCGGCTACTGACTCTAATCAGGAAATCTCTTCTTCACAAGGCACATTCAGCAGAAACGGCTGACGTGCACGCAGGCTGTGGGAAGTGCATCTATCCCAAGAGCACTCGTGCGCCTGTTTTGGGATCTGAAGGCTTTGCCACTGCTCTTGATGAAGACTTCCAGTCTTGTAAACATCAGTGTACACAGTCTCACCACTTTGCAGTCTCATGTCCTGGGACAGGAAGGCTGGTTCACAGCAAGTGAAAAGCTAGAGGAGTCTGAGTTTTAATGGCTGATAAACCTTAACATCCCACAGAAGAGGAAAACACTTTTCCTTTTTTGCTACTTAAGAATGTGGCAGAAATGTATGCTGAGGTAGCCCAGTCAATCCTTTCTTTGTTGTAATTTGGTCTCAGAATATTTCTGGAAGGGTGACATTTCGAAGAAGCCACTGCTGGGACCGGCTTCCAGTGCAGTCTCTGATGCTGGGCACCTGGCTGTCCTCTTCTGTGGCTTTATCCAGGCACTGGTTACTGTTCACATGCTGCAGGGTTAATTTCTGAAAGTGGCAGAAGGAAGCACACACCTTAACTAGAAGTGGAAAAAGCAACTCCCAGCACCCCCCACCATACTTTATAATTTCCTTAAAAGAAAACTCCAGGCAAGGTTAGTGACTACTAATCTAGGTTCTTACAGCATATTTCCAAACGACTGTTTCCCTTATTTTTCATTTCTCTGTGAAAAGGCTATTTAACTCTATGATTCTAAACTTTAAGCATTTAAAAATAATCTTAAGCTTACATATAAAACCCAGGCGTATCCTTATGGTGAAGGGAGGAGTTGTGGCACACAAATCACCGGAACCTAGACTGGGTTCCCAGCCTGGGCAACTTGGGCTTTCTCGCGTTTAAAGTAAATATTATTAATACAGCCCATACTTTAAGAGGCTCTGTGAGGCAGTAACAACAGAGTTGAACTATGCGGTGGCTCCCTCACAAACGGGACTGTGAACAGTCAGGGAGAAGAAATCTATCTAGCTCAGTGTTTTATTATGCTGATTTTTAGGGTAATTTCTGAAGAATAAATTCACAGTGATCATGATCCCCAATGAATCTGATAACGTGTTCTAGACCAAAGACGGACAATGGGCTGGTGCAGGGTGCACACACTGAGTGGTACCCAACAGGTCAAGTAACGATAACAAACACGTTTATCTGATTCATTACTCGTGTCTTGATTTTAATGTGATTCTTTTCACTTAAAATTTTATATTCTATTTTACTTTATGTGTATGGGTGTTTTGTTAGTCTGTTTATCTATATGCTATGTGTAGGCCTGGTGCCTTCAGAGGTCAGAAGAGGGTATAAGATCCCTTAGAACTGGACCACTATGTGGGTGACAGGAATTGAACCTAGGTCCTCTGTAAGAACAGCTAGTGCTCTTAACCACTGAGTCGTCTCTCTGCCCCTGAATCATCTCATTTTCATGACCTCTTACACAGTTTTGTTAATGTAAAAGATAACAGAAACTAATGCTGGCGCCCATTTCTTTACTTCTGGTTCTGTCTTAGCTGTGCTGTGTCTAAGTGGCCCTGGCAATGACTGCAGATGGTCCCACCACACTGACCTGAGGTTCAGTCTCACCAACTGTAATTCTCACAGATGTATGGGAACTGCATCTAGAGGACACCGACACTCTAGCTGTGCACTGTGACTGTGCTAGCTTTTCTAAAGCAGGTGGGTATGGCTTCCTGGCTGAGGGTGGGCTTTGCGGTGTGACATAATCTAGCAGCTAGGAAGAAGGCCAGGCACTACATGCGTGCCACACTTCAGTCTTCAGTTCAGTTGAGACAAAACCAGTGTACAATTAAGGGCCTATCCGACATCCCAAACTCCCTACCAAGGTGGTATCCTTACTCAGGCTCGTGGTCAGTATTACTAAAGCAGAAGAAAACCAAAGTACAACAAAACTATGATTGTGGGCAGTTGTTTTCCACCCAATTTCTAAGAACACACATTTCATTTACTTAGGTTCCTTTTTTTTTTTTCCAGACAAGGTTTTGCTGTACAACCCAGGCCTCCATGGCCTCTGAGTGCTGAGATTCCAAAATGTGCCACCACATCCAATTTTCTAGTCTTTAAACCTTCTCTCAAGCGCTTAACATCCAGAATGACTTGCTGTCGGCAGGGAGTAAGCATCCCAGGAGACCTGGACACTGGTGAGGAACCTCGCTCTAGACGAGGATCCAGCACTGTACACAGTGTCATCACAGCACTCAGCAGAGGACCTAAAAGATGCTGGCAAGTCTCCAGGGAGAACACGACTCGGGCACTGGGCAGGCCAGCAACACCCTCCTCACACCCTCATGAAGGAGAGGACAAATGCGTCCATTACTTACTGCCCGGCCACCTACAGTAATGAGAAATGCGCCCACCCCCGCCTCCGGTCTCTACATGTAAATGGACAGGCTCTGTTTCAGAAGAGGCAGAACAAGCAGCAAAGGCAAAGGCTTACTGTGATACTATAAACTTTATACAGTACGTAATACAGGTAAGACTTAAACATGCACAAATATGCAAATTTAATTAAAATATTAGGGTATCAAACAAAGAGTCTTGGATCAAGAATCAAGAATCCCAGGTCTGCTTTATACCGTCTTTATTATTTATTACAAATTTGTTTATTTACCATTGTGTGACCAGGGACAACTAACTTCTACCCATAGAACAGTATCCTGATTTGAGGCTTTACTGTGGACTACTGACACAGCGCTCCATTCTTTCCTGGTTGCTAAGCTGTGACAGACAGAAGCAGGGCAGCTCTGATGGTCTGCTCTCCTCCAGAGCTCCCTCTCTGGAATCTGCCCAGGACACTGGGCTAGCAAGGCAGTTTGCCACCCTCCCCTCCCTAGCAAACACCTCAGCAGTCACCTTTATCTTGGAGTCTGCTTCTGTGAGAAGCCCAAGCCATTATTAGTTTTATCTCAGGGAAAACGACTTTGCAAAGTGATTTGAAAATTTTAAAACTTCTATGTAGAACTAGTTCTTTTTAAATACGTGGAAGCCATCTCTAGCTTCCTACACTTATAACTGAACATTCATTTTTCAAATACCCACTGTGGCACGGGGCAGCTTGACTAGCCAAGACAATTCCCAATCTTTGTGTCTTGGCCATCTCACATGGTAAAGAAACCCAAGCACTTGCTTTCCTTGTCTTCCTTACATCTATGGGGTCACTATGGGTCAAATCTACAATTCCCAACAAATTACAACAATTTGGTAAGTGCTTTCTAGGAAAGTTTATGTCTTGAAAAAGGGTAAAAGATCTGACTGTAAACAGCCCATCCTCCCTTCTTTTAGAGCTGAAGTCAGTTATCTTAGGCATCAGAGTGACCATAATCCATACCAGAAACTATTTACCTAGAGATTATGTAAGAAAAGTATCGTCTAATCACTGAAGCTGCTGTAAGTAGGTTATTACCTAATTAGTATCTTCCTAATTAATGTCTTGTTATATTTCAAACTAAAGATAAGGAGCTTCTTCATTTAAAACAAAAAAAACCAAAACAAAAAAACAAAGAAACTGTTGGTTGTCACAAAGGCTGTGCCGCTGGCACAGAGCTATAGGAGGGAGACAGTTATCCCAGTAATGGCAACAGTACACATACAGACACGCACACACACACACAACGTCTGGACCACTTGTAATAGCCATATTAACAATATGAGTCACTACTGACACACGAGCTATAAAATGTAAATGTGCCCACCCGGTGGCATGCTGTAACGTCTATTCCTACAGGCAGTTGGGTAACTCACCACTGGGTCATACTCCCAGAGCTGGTTGCCTTTTAGGTGGTGGCATTTGAGCATGGTAACTGGGCCATTAAGTTTGGAAACGTCCAAACAAAGGTCATCTGTTCTAATTTCTTTGTTGGCAGTGTAAGAGAAAACCTGAAAAACAAACAGGAACCTATATGAGCTTTAGTAGTAAAGACAAAGTGCTCAGTGTTTTAGATGCCGACATTTCTATATTTTGTAGCCGAGAGAGAGAGAATAAAAACATCAGAATTAGCTTCAACAGACACAGAGGAGCCTCTGAGCATAGAGATACATAATAAAACTCAAGCTTAAACTTTCCCTGGGCTATAGTAAAACAACCTGCAACTATTTCAAGACACGATTTTTGTACATTATTAAAGTAGTAATGGAAAGTTTCAGAAAAGCTAGACCAATTTTACAGAGGAGTAGAAACCACCTTAGTTCTCTGTAGGCTATTTTGTTTTGTTTTCTACAAAGAACAAAACAAATTTTGTGCTCAGCAATGTAAATTCAGTTGTCATAGAAGTCTTTAAAAATGTTTTACTAAATCATTAGAAGATCGGTGTGGTTGTGCACACCGTTAGTCTCAGTACTCTGAGAGGCAGAAGCAGACGGAGCTCTGTGAGTTCAAGAACAACATGGTCTAAAGAGTGAGTTTCTCTGGAGGTACATGAAGAAAACCCTGGGTAAGGGTAGGGAGTGGGAAGAAATCATTACAAGAGGCAGATAGATTTCAAACTCAAAGCCATCCTAGTCTATACTAGAGTTATAAGCTAGCCAAGGCCACACAGTGAGACCTATCTAAAAAATAAAGTATGTATCAATCATTATATTGAAAGTACCCTTTACCTAATACTCATTTTTCCTTAATGATATAAAAATGATTCCTAAATGTTATGGGATTAAAAGAGCAAAGTAAACTAAACTAAAAGTTGTTTTGAAAATTTACTAACATACTCACCTGATTGCCTCCCATACCATGACAATTAAAAATTCCAACCTTTTCATTCTCTTTTCTAGCCATGTTATCTAGACATTGATTTGTTTCCACATTTCGTATCTGTGGGACAATGGAAACATCAAGAGTTAGAATGCTGGAGCTTAACTAGAGGAGAGAGAGAGGTACATACAAAACAATAAACTCAATCCTTTCTTATTTAGTGACATTTATATCTTGAGTATAAACACGAGCTATCTAAGTGGACTTAGGGCCCACTCAATGGGAAGGAATTCATACCTGGGGCAGTAAGACCTAGCCACTCACGTGTAACTGGTAAAGTCACAGACCCTAAGGGAGACTGCCATTTTCCTAAACCAATATAGTTTCTAACTACATTCTAAATATTTCTCTGGGTAGCTCTTGGCTGTCATTACAGAAGCTTCTTTTTGAAGCAAATAGTCTCTTTGAAGCCACAACTGGTCTGACTATCAATACAGACTAGGTTGTTCAGCCCCAAGTGGTATAATGTAACCCCTGCAAAAGCTCAGGGAGCATCATGAAAGGAGCAAAAAAACTGTGCTAGCCAGAGGGCCAGGGCTTCTGCTTCACGATAATGTCTTCTATACATGACAGAGATGTTGCACCAATGAAATCTGAACAACATGGCTGCCTAAACATGACCTGCGTAACACCAGCTGACATCCCATGAAGATGGGGAATCTCACAGTCCCTCTGACAACATCTCAGGAGACTGTAGGCAGGCATTCTCAGGCCAAAAGAGCTTTGGAAACTGGCTTGTGGAAGCAGCCATGGCATTAGACAGGTATCTATTCCACAAAAGCCATCTGACTGAGTCATCTCAGACTGGTAAGGCACTCAGCCTGCTGTTTAACAGAAAGTAGATGCTAAGTAAATGTTAGAACCATTAGAACTGCTCAAATCATCAAATGCTTTGCCCCACTAGCTAAACAAGGAAAGGTCGGGTTGTATCTCTCAGTGAGTCCTTACAATATTCATAAATTAATAACTATTAGCTATTATAATGAAACATTTATTTTGGTTCCAAATCCTACGATACAAATTCTGGAACTTGGTTGAAGACATACTAAAGGTCCTGCCCCAGAAATGAGACTTTTCATCTGAATGGGACCTTGTACAAAAAGACCGCAGGCTACATTTCTGAGGCAATGTTAAGAAGACCAGATGGTAATGTCTCTGTTGCTTAGGAAGCTAGCAGGCTAGAAGGTAAGAGACCAACTTGCCTTGATAACCACCTCCCATGAGGTGGGACAGGTATCACCTTTTAATCTGCCTCAACTCCAGCCCAGCTAATGCCTTGGCATTGTCCAACACTGGGTCAGTTCAAAGAAAGAAAAACCTTTCATTCACCAGTCTAAAGGCGTGAGACGTATCACTCAACCTAGATTCTTCTCACTGAAAGGGGAAGGTGTGAAGGGAAGGGGAGTGAGGGCGGGGCTCATGGCTTACTCAGCAGCATCAGCTCCCCCTGTGCTCACCGACAGCCTAGGTTTGTCTGCCCTCTTTCAAGAAGATACCACTAAGAGCCTCTGTCTTACTCTCAACCAATAATCCGTATTCACCTGAGGTCACCTCAAGGGGACTTCTCAAACACAGACACAAAATTCCACCACTCTCATCTGACCTGTACTTGACCCCACCTCTCCTTTCCATTCTGTCCCAAGGATGCCTGTGCTCCATCCTTTAAATTAGAACCTTCCTCCTCTCCTCTCGGTGCTGGGTCCCCTTCCTATCAATTAAAATGCATTCTGCTTACACTGGGTCTTTTGCTCATGGGACATAAAATCTATCACCATAGCCAGGTCTTAGCAGACAGCCCAGAAGGGTTAAGCACACGCACACTGTTGTGAGACAGATCTCAGCACTTTCAAGCTTACAAGCCTGAACCACTTTAGCCACTAAACAAAGCATCTTTTCGACCTTCATCTGTTTCTGGTAGCCTCTACTTTGTTTCCACACACACAACTACTGTAGGTACTTCACAGAAGTGGGATTACACATTATTTTTGTCACCAGCCTACTTCACTTAAGCAGAATACCTTCAAAGTTCATTTATGAGGTAATATACATCGGGACATTCATCTCTTTGAAGGCTAATTTTCCACTTATGTACATGTAGCTTTTTGCTTACCACTCATGTCTCTGGAAATCTAAGTCGCCCGGACCATTAGGTTTGTTAACAATGCTGCCATGGTACATGTATGTCCCTAAGTATGGCTATAGTTTACATTGAGCAGTGCTGATCAAAAGCACCATCACCGAGTCAGATCCCAGTAATACAGTGTTAATTTTCTGAGGAACTCTGCATTTTTTTCCAGAGTACGTGTACCATTTTATTGTCCCACCAACAGTGCACAGAGGTCCTGACTCTCCCACATCTCTGCCTATACCTGCTGCTATTTTTGACAAAAATTATCTTAAGGCGTGGGAGGCTGGCTTGGTCAAATTTTCTCTTTTAGGTTATTCTCATCACCACAGGTGTTTCTTTCCTTCCTTTTAAAATAGCAAACCCACTTAGATATTTACTCAATATTAGAATTTAAGTCAGAACCTAACCAAGACCACCATCCCTTAGGCAACAAAGACGGCTCGTCATTCTTCAGGCTGGAAGGCCAGCATCTCAGTACGGTTCTGATGGCGCCTGTGGGATCACAAAAGATCTCCTCAAGACGCAGAGAGTAGTGCCCACAAGTGCAGCTCATGAAATTACTGACACCACATTATAAACAGCACTTAGACAAGTACACAGCAAGGCTCCATCATTCCACTTAACATAACTTGTTTAAGTTTATAGGTTGGCAGACTTAGCCATTCTGACTGGACTTAGGAAGCTAATGATGGCCGCAAGCAGAATCAAGACTTGAGCCTCTCAAAGCTGCATTTACATTTTAAAGATTTGTTTTCTATTTCTGTACACCATGTATGTGCCTGCTTCCCATGTAAGTCAGAAGAGGGCATCAGATCTCTTGGGACTAGAGTTCTAGATGGTTGTGAACCACTATGTAGGTGCTAGAAATCAAGCCTAGGTCCTCTGTACAGACATCGAATGCTTGTAACTAAGCCTACTCTCCACCCAAAGTTTTACTTCTTTTACCATTACTCCTAATTTTTATTAATGAAGAAGGTCATCAACCCTAATCTTACATATATTGCCTTGTAACCTAGGTATAGCATGGTTCCAAGGAGACCCAGACATTCTTAATAAAGTTTAAAAGAATCCTGCTCCAATCAAGGCCTCAGGCTGTACCAGACCCTGAAAAATGAGGAAGAACTTGGCATATTGCTTTAGTTTCATAAAAATAAGTAAATTTCTCCCCTCTCCCATATTCTTCTCTACCTATTATTCACTTCTCTGCACTACTTTACAGCAAAACACCTTGCCTTGCATGATAGTACACATGCAGGACCTACGTTTCTCCCACATCTTGAAGCACCAGAGTCCCTAATACTCTCGTGGCCCCTCTCAACGCTGAGGCAGAAGGTATTGACAGCATCTAACCAAGTCTCCATACTCTTGTTATCGGTCTTCTCTGCAGCATTCAACATTAGCTGAGCACTTCTGTGTTCACTCAAGTCTTTGAGACATCGCTCTCCTGCTCTCCTTTTAACTTTACTATCTTCTTTTCTGTTTTGCTTTTTGAGACAGGGTCTCCTTATGTACCTTTGGAACTCACTATGTAGACCAGGCTGGCCTCAAACACGCAATCCTGCCTCTGTCCTTCCAAGTACTAGGATTAGTAATGTCTATGGCTTCCAAACTGTTCCAGTTGCCTATGGCTGGGTCCTCTATTATCTGATCCTTTATATGGTTTACATGTATGTATGAGTGAGGGTTTATACTTACAATGCTGACAACCTTGGTTGTCGAGTCTTCATTTTTGAAATGGAGTCTTCCTTTTCTCTTTGCTACCTGCCACTGCATAAACCTGGGTAACTGACCCAGGAACTTCAAGGATTCTCCTATCTCACCTAGAAACACTGGGATTATAGAGACATACACCTGTGTTCAGCCTTACATGAGTTCATGGGATCTGAACTCAGGTCCTCATGTTTGTGACTCAAATGCCACGCCCACTGAGCCCCCTGCCCCAGCTTCCCTTACTATGGTTTGATTACCTGCCTGCTTGCTTTCCTCTAGGCAAGTGGCCTCCTACTGTGTCTGGAATTTGGCACATATCCGCTCATTTTAGGGACCTTTGCACTCCTGCCTCCATTGCCTGAAACTTATACCTCAGAGAGGTTTCTGCTCACAAATCCCCTTGGGGTGCTTTCCTCAACAGCCCTACATAACACAGCATGATTTTCACACTCACCAGTCATCCTCTGTCTCATCTGCTCTAGCCTATCTGAGATACCCTATATTATTCATTAACTTTCCCCCAAGTATAAGATCAACAAGAATGGAATTTTCATTTTATTTTCTGCCATGTAGGCACTCAAACAATTGTTGAATAAATAAAGTCAGTGAAGAAATCCCAACTTACAGAGTTGGGATTATATACTCTGAGTGTCAGGGAGACGGAAATCAAAGATGGCTGTGGCCCTCTTATATCCATGTGCAATTATGACTTACAAAGGAAAGCTGTCCCACTGACGTCTATTACAAAATAGCTGGGTTTCCCTGTACTTGCGTGTGTAATGGTTCTATATGAGTTCTGTGATTCAAAGCGCATAGAGATCTGCAGCAAACTACAGATGGCCGATGCGCCACTGTGACAGCGGAAGAAAGGCAGCAACAGGCAACACAGACGTATTTTCTGACATATCAACCCAGCGGAAACAACATTTTTAGAGGAGGAGGAAAGCATAGTATTACACTAACAAGTAAAAAGGAGGATGTGAGTATCACAAGGTCTGTTCTGTCATCTGAAGGAAAATGCTTCAAAGACTGGCTGCACCAACTGGTGAGGATGAGGAGCACAAATGACTGCCCCTAACTGCACATCCCAGGGGCCAGAGGATACATATTTTCAGTCTGTGAGCAACCTGGTCGCTAGGATAACCGCTGGACCCTAGTACAGTAGTATAAAACTGACCCAAGGCAGTCATAAAGCACAGGCATGGAAAGAGACTGGACTTAGCCTAGACGCAAGTGTCCCATCCCAGACAGACAGCCAACATGTGCCTATGCTTCTCAAAGAGCTGTCCCTGTGCCCTCTCTGAAATCCTTCTGAGACTCTAACTTCTAAGAGTGTCTCAGAAGAAAATCAGGCTAAATCCCAATCACAGAAGTTTATTAGAGGGAGAAGGAAGGGGAGGAAATGACTAACTATAGTATGACAAGGTAGAAGTCCTGCAACAGACAGACACGTAGACAATACAGAAGGCCGATAACCAGAAAACATTCGGTGACTCCTATAACACAATGCTATCAAGGGAGACTCTCGAAGTCAGCAACTTTCAAACTCATGATTAACTATAAAATGTCCTTTACCCCACAGTCCAGTAAAAACAAATCCCTCTAACATACTCTCAATACATTCGTTCCTACATTACTTGATAGGCACCCAAACTGATGCTAACCTATGCTAGGCTGTGGGAAATAGCGTCCTAAACTAACAAACAGGACCTTGGGAAGTTAGAAGATACCAGGAAAAGACCGTTCAAGTCTTGTGGTTTAATAGGCTAGAGTATTCTACTCTAACGCATGAGTAGTCCAATGTTTTTGCTTCAGAAACTTGGGGCGGGAGTAGCCAAACTAAAGCACTCTCTAAGTAGTAATTCAGTGATGCATGTAAGATCTCTAGGGTGGCCATGGAAACGAAGACATGGCTGCCACTAACAAGAAGTCAACAGATAAGAGTAAAGTTGAATATAAAAAAAAAAAACCCAAAACAAAAACAAAAACACACAACTCCTTCTTGGAATGGAGGAAAAGAGTTAATAAAACTATATGGAAGGTAGTTGGTTTTCTTCCAAGAAAAGAAATAACTCAGTCTTGGAGGAGAGTTCTGACTTAGAGACTGAACTTTTAAACAAAGACCAGAATTCTAGACTAATAAAGACCAAACTGATTTTGGGGTGGTGGGGGGATAGTGGTGGTGTAATCTCTATTATACAGCCCAAACTCAAAGAGATCCACCTGCCTCTGTCTCCTAGTGCTCAGATTAAATGCATGTGTCGCTATGCCTGGTTCCAATTTGAACTTAAAACACAGAACAGTGGTCTGGCTAGAAGCTAATAAATACATAACTGACATAATATAAACAAGACACAAGAAACTGTTCACTGTCGAGGTCATCATAACAGACAGCAACACCTTCTTCAGAGCCTTTAGTACAGGCCTGAACTAGGATTAAAAAGTACAACTAATTGCCAATTTGTCTTATTTATAAGATTAATAAGCCAATTATTTCAAGAAAAATAATGCTGAATTCTAAGAGAAGCAACATAGGGCATCACGAAAGACAAACATGTTTTTCCCTGTTTCCCTGTTAAAACATGAAACAAAATTTCCAAAGGAAAATAAACACATACCCCAAATGCATACACAGAAAAATGTTTCAACCCTCCTTGTCAAGCTATCTTCACTCTGAAATTTCTCAGGCTCTGACCTGGACTAATTCAAGGGTATTAGCTTTAGAAGGTACAGGTTTCAGGTAAATAGCTTAGCTTGTTAAAATACATACACTGACGGCACTGCTACATTTATTTAAAAAAATCTATTTAATTTAATGTATGTGTATGTTTTACCAGCACGTATACATGTGTACATAAATATACCTAGTACCCTCGGGGGCCAGAAGAGGACACTAGATCCCCTGTAACTGGAGTTACACATAAATGGTTCTGGGTTACCGAATGAGTGCTGTGAGCCCGCTTATGAAGACTGCTCACAACAGGCTTCTGAGGTGGCTCTGGCTTGTGCAAGACCAGTAAGTGTTCTCAACTGCTGGGCGCTCTCTCTAGTCCCAAGCATTTTATTTTAATAAAACACAATGTGATTAAAAACAGTGAAACTGGGGTTGGGGATTTAGCTCAGTGGTAGAGAGCTTGCCTATCAAGCACAAGGCCCTGGGTTCCGTCCCCAGCTCCGAAAAAAAAAGAAAAAAGGAAAAAGGAAAAAAACAAAACAAAACAAAAAAACAGTGAAACTTTTCTGGGAAAGTCTCAGTGGTGAAGCAACTACTTAGCATGTCAAAGTTCTCAGATCCATGTCCTAGTAGTGTGGGGGGGGCGGGGGGCAAAAATTTAACAAGATTTCATATTATGAGGCAGACTATTAGTTAACAAGACCTTACCACCCATACTTGAGGTTAAATACATTTTAATAATGAAGGTACTTATTGGTTGGTAACTTCTTAAAGACATAATAACTATACAGAATATATATATAAATTTGTGCTTACCTCTCCCAATGAGAAATAGTGACGAGGAATTTGAGAATCGGGATAAATATTTTCTAGGTACCAAGAGAAAGGCTTGCACTGTAGTTTATGTCTCAGACCGACTCTTGATGATATATCACCATAATCTACCTTTGTAACACCTGTTGAAAGAAATGACTGATTTCTCAGAATTCTGTTTGGTAGCACGTCTGCGTATATGCTCATTCTCACAAAGCAGCTGACTGGGAAATGGGAGTTATTAAGGGATACATGAACTACAAGTGATATGCTACGGATCCACCTCCCAGAGGAGAAAGCAAAGAGAAGGCATGTATTTTAACTGTTTTCCAAGAAAAAAAAATCATGTGAGAATGTAACACATACTAATTAAACAACAAAAAGCGACACAGGATCAAAAATCTTTAATGTACACTAAGGTAAAAAATTTTCTATAAAGATCTATTTGGTGTAAATATTAAACAGTACAACTATTTCCAGTGAGCTTTCTCTCTCCTAACTCACTGGTCTATGTTCGCACCCATCCGAGCCTGGAGCTACTGTAACTGAACTCCAAGGTAGAACAGCACTACTCTCAGACAGGCCTATTCCTGAGGAAGAGAAAGTAGATAAGCACAAAAGCCCGACTGTTCTGTCGAGAACCCTCTTGAGGAATGCTATGGGCTCTGTGCTGGCTTTACACGAGATGGTTTCACGAAAGCCCTACACAGCAGCAGAGAGCCCGCTTATGAAGACTGCTAACAACACACTGCTGAGGTGGCTCTGTTTCATGGGGAGGTAATATGGCTCAGTTGGGAATATGTCCTGCAATAATACAATCTTGAGCCAGTGAGATGATACAATAGATAAAGATTCTTGCTAACAAAACCTGAAGACATGAGCTCAATCCTTGGCACCCATGTGGTGGCACAAGAATCAACTCCCACAAGTTAAATTTGGAGTTCACACATGGGCTATGGCACAAGTGCCACCCCACTCAGATTAGAAAAATTATATACATACAAAAAGCAAAGTACACTTTTGTGTGTATTATTCAATATACACTAACCTGGAGAAATTATGTAGAAGAAATTCTTGAATTCATCCATCCACACCTCCGCGAGCCGTCTGTTATTCTTGTTGATGATCTGCCCCGTGCCACCCGGGAACGTGTACGGCGTAGCTTTCCGAAACACATGGCCAACGTGGGAGCACGTCACTATTTCCAGAGTCCCTCCACACTGCCAAATCTGAGAAGATCAGGACATGCTTAGTGACTTCCTAACCAAGGCTCCTGTAACACTGCATTTTTCTTTTCAATGGAAAGGGCTTTGGCCTTTATTTATAACCTTGAATGGAAAAAGCTGTAGTTACTGGTAGATTTTCCCTAAAAGGTTTCCAATCACTAAATCTGAATTAAAGAGCAAAGCAGACAGTGTTGGGACATGCAGTTTAAAATTCAGAGCACAAACCTAGCCATGGTGGGCTATGCATTCAATACCAACACTGAGGAAGGAGAGGCAGTGATCTCTGTAAGTTAAGGCCAGCCTGGTCTAACTGTAGAGTTCTAAGCCAGCCAGTGTTACACAGTGAAACTATCTCAAAAGAAACAACAGAGTTCGGGGCTCAGACATTTTGCTCTGGTAAATAGCCAACAGGATCAAGTGCTTTACAAAATTTTGGTCAAAATCAGATTAAAATACAGAATAGATACATTATGAACTAGACACAGAAGAGTGGGATGTATAGTAGCAATTCTCTAAATGCACAGCATCACAAATTCAAACTGCTGAACCACAATCAGCCCTTGTCACCTATTTCAGGAAATGCTCAAACACGTTTGATGCGGCTTGTAATTTAACACTACACTATACACACCCATGAGCATGGAGTATCCAGGCAAATCTTTTTCTATTTCTGCCTCTCCAAACTTGTGCCACTAATGACACAAAACATAAAACAGACAGCACCATGATTTCTCTAACAAGAAAAAGAGAACATCCTACTCTGCTCAACCAGTAAACAAACACATGGAACAAATGGAAAATCAGCAATAGACTTATATTCTTGATTCAATGCAATTATTTTCAAAATATATTTTTGTATCATAAAGAAAAGTATCATACTTGCAATTAACACTCACATTTTGAAGAAAGGCTTGCCTTTGTTAAATGTTCAGTGTCTACCTCCAGGTTTCCCAGGATTAGACTGTACGGAATTAGAGCTAGAGGGCACTTCCCACAAGTTGTCAGACTTCCCTTTACAAGTGGGCAGAGTGTTTGGTAGAAGGGCTTCCTGCTTCCACCACAGCACACTCAGATTTGTCTCTAGTGTATGTGCTGTGTGTTAGAAGCCATTAGCAGCATACATTGTCATCCAACATGCTAACAGTCGTGAATACGAAACGAAAGGTTGAATGAACTGAAGAGTAATTCCAGAATGCTTTACCCTTTTCTTCTTTCTTGTGGTGTCTGTGTACGCAGGTGTTTGTGGTGGTCAGAGGCTAATGCTGGGTGTCTTTAAATCACTCTCTACCTTATTTTGGGGGACAGGCTCTCTCACTGAAACTAGAGTTCACGGACTTAGCTATAGAGTCTACTGTCTCTATGCCCCCCACACTGGAATTATAGCATGCATTAACTGTCATGCCAAGCCTTTAAAAAAATTAAGCAATTTTAATAAATAAATAAATTTTAATTAATTTATTTAGTATGTCAGAGAACAACCTGTAGGAGTCAGTTCTCTCCTTCTGTCAGGACTCAGACTGCAGGAGGTGTCTTTACCCACTGAGCAGATCACATCACCTCAGCAGCTCTATGTCCAGCTTTTTGTAAAGTGGGAGTTACAAGACTGCCCACTTGTAAAGGGAAGTCTGACAGCTTGTGGGAAGTGCCCTCTAGCTCTAATTCCGCACAGTCTAATCCTGTTCAAATCTCCTAGTGTACATGGCAAGCACTTAACTGACTGAGCCATCTCCAAAACTGTTGTCGTCTTTTATTGAAAAATATAAAACCAGTAAGGTAAACAGATTTAATAAGAGAACAATTTTCAAGTAGGTAAGTATTTAACACAATAAAATTGTTTCTAGTTACACATCAAAGCAGCCTCTTTAAATTACAATTGTTTCTATTTAGTTGCTGCCATCTGAATCACTGCCTTAAAATAACAGAAACTGAGAACTGAAGGGTCATGCACAGGCTTAACAGCTAGACTGTTAAAGATAACTGCGTTACTGGCTGAGACTGGTTTTAACAAATCTTCCATAATGTCATCAGACTTGTTACAGGCTGAAGGTTCTGGAGTCAGATTAAATTCACTACATTTTATTTCTTACACAAACAACAAGAATAATGAACACATATTTGTAGTTAAATAAACGATTTTATTTTTTGTCAAAGGGAACTTACCCTAAAGGAAATTTCTAGGTTTTCTCCTCCCCAAATATCCATTCCAGCATCATATGTTCCAATTTCCTGAAAGTAATCTCTGTCTATTGAAAACAGGCCTCCAGCCATTGTAGGTGTTCTGAAATTCAATCATAATACTATGCCATTAATTTTAAGAATTTAAAATTTATAATCAGTATTCTTTTAAAAGTACTATACTTCTACAGTTGTTTACACCTACAGAACAATGCATACTCTTACCCTCTTCTGCAAGTTTATGCCTGTGGGGTTTTCTATGTCAGACATGATCTGTACCTGCGCATTTTCTGTTTAAGCCGTAAGCATGCTTCCTGTCCTTAGCATCTTTCTTGATCCTTACACTCCTTACAATGAATGCATTTCTTATAATCTCCATTTGACCAGGTACTTGGCTCCAAAATCTTAGCAAGTAAAAAGGTAGTTCACTATTTTATTCAACTAGACTTGGGTTAGGGTTAAAAGGCCAAGTTCTAAAGAGTGGCAAATACTACAGAAAACAGCAGGTTAGAGCAGGATGAAACCCAAGAGACCCTTTCCTAGATTTACAAAACTCTTAAAGGAGAGGATGCACAGTACAGAGTAGCATTAGCACACCCCTTCCAAAGGGACTACCATTCTGACCACCCATGCCGACTACCCACGCATGTTTTCTGCAGAAGACAAGTCTAGGTGGCGTAGAGGAAGAAGCATGTAGAATTAAGCAGAGAGTTTACATGAATGGGTAACAGTGGTTTCAGTTAACCATTGGTTTCCATGAAGGATGAATGTGAAGGGGAAGAAACTGACTTGAGCAGGAGAAAATACAAGTTCTTGGCTCCAAAGAGATAAAGCTCCAAAGTTCAGAAGTCACTGACACCCACATTCCAGGCCCCTCTAGGGCAGCAGCAGTGTCTCTCCAATGAGCGCTGTAGTTTACAAAGTTTTCAAATGCCTAACAATCCTTGATCTTGATTTAACACTGAAGTGAACTAAGATCTTCCTTGTACTGGTAAGAACTCAGGCTGAAAAAGAATATGAGTGGAAAAAAAATCTCTTTGACTTCTCAAGAATAGCATTTGAATACAGGGGAGAACAGAGACTCTCAGAATCGTGGTACTGTGTTGCTGCAGGTGGAGGCACCTAGAATATATACTAAGGTATCTGTCTGTGCAGTTAAGTCTCAGGTTATGTCCCTACCAGTGTGCTTTTTATGTATTCCTGAATAAAGCTACATGTGATCAAGTACAGTAATAAAAAAATACACATTAATGGAAATTCTGTTATACCCATTAATTCTCATTATTTTTTTTAGCACCTTTCTTGATTCTTAGTACTGATGGACTTTCTATCTTAGACTCCTTAAATTGAATGTGTTTCTCATAATCCCCATTTAGCATTATGAGGACCAAACTTTTGTAAGCTTAAAAGTCAGTTCGTCCCACCCAGGCGGTGTGTGCTAGTAAAATGCTGCAGCGCAAGGCACAGTTCTGAGCGAGTGTTTAACGTAAGGACACAACTGACTGAGGAGTAGCCTGATTTACACACAGACTGAAGTTTAGAGATCTGTAGTTTTCATGAGGAAAAGAAAGAACATAGGTATGTTAGCACTTATCATGTGTACTAGGAGTTTAAAAATGGAAAAAACTGTTAACTGGAGGGGAAAATCTTTCTTTAAAAAATATATAAAATACGATTCTTGACTACATACAAAGTATACAATTGCTTTGTTTCACAAAGTACACCTTTAACCCCATGATAAAGTGTCACAACTGTCCATCGTATTATAAAGAAAACGTCTGACAAATTACCTGACAGGAAGAGTCCGGTCACCTTTCCTTCTGTCCATTTCTCGTTGGGGAACAGGATACCAACGGAAATTGAGCTTCCAGTTGAATCCACCATAGGTCATATCAGAGCCCGCCATGTACTCAAAAGTGTCATCACTGATCACATCGATGATAGGACACACCACTGTCCTCCTGTGATCATAAAAGCAAATTTAAAACCTTCACCTGTACTTACTTACTGTCACAACTATACAAATAGACATGGTAAAGTTTATTCATGCTAAGATCCATACCGAGCCAGCATCGAAATCATTTCTTGGCCGAGAACCTTCTTTTTACCTTTCTCTTTTACACACACTCTTTACTATCTGCCACAGGGAAATATTATAAAGTATTTCAAAAATTAAATTTTAGTGATACATACTTAATCCTTTTTAGGCAAAAATTTTCTTTATAAACAGCTCTTTGCATTCCTATTCTTCATTTTTGTGTTAGTGGTAAAGGGAGTCCACAATCTGCTTTCAGAAGAACTGTCCAGCACTGCTGTTACTCAATCACTGGCAACACTCACTGCTGCTTTCTAGTCGTGTGATGTAGTTACAGACACATTCTCCCTACAGCTGTAGCACACTGCTATTAACTTTGAAGTCGATTTCTTACATTTTTAATTCAATTATATTTTAAAAATAATAGCTCAGGACAGACACAGACGCAGACACACACACACACACACACACACACACACACACACACACAATTTTGTTTGTTCTTTGAGACAAGGTCTCTCTATATAGTCCTGGTTGTCCAGGACCTTACTACATAGACCAGGCTGAACTCAAACGCAGAGATTCTCTTGCCTCTGTCTCCTGAGTTCTGAGACCAAAGGTACACACCATTACCACCAGATGAAAATTATTATTTTAATTACAAAGGAAACTTTTTTCTTTCTGGTTTATATTTCTCCGTATAGACTGTGTGGTCATATATTCATAATTTTTTTCCAGTTGGTTCTTTTTAAAACTAAAAACAATAACAAATAATAACAGCTTTTTTGAAGGAAAAATGTCCCCAGTACAGCCTTTAGTACATATAGTTTACAGAATGTGATACCATATTACATTTTATTGGTGTTTAAAGCAATCTTTTGGCTTGTGAAATGGCTCAGGGGGTAAAGAAACTTGATCACCAGAGTTCAGTCCTCGGATCTACACTGTAGGAAGAGAAAACTGACTTCCGAAGGTTGTCCCTTGACCTCTCTCCATGAACACCATGATCTTTTTCTCATGTTTCTGAGGCAGTAAGATGTCCCAATAGCTAAAAGTGCTGGACTCATGGTGGAAGGAGAAAACCAATGCCTGCAAGCTGTCCTCTGGCCTTACACACACACACACACACACACACACACACACACACACACACACTTTAAAGATTAAAGTATAGGTCTTCATTTTTTTAATTACAATTATCGTAGCTTCACAGAAACAGTCCATTCTCCTATTCTTTGCATGTCCTGCTTGAACATTGTTCTGGGAGCACCCGCTCCCACAGCAAAGGTGAAGCAGCGAGGTTTCCTCTGATGTGTGTGATCCAGGTCTCAGGCTCACTGGGTAGATTCCAGTGCCTCAGCTTTACTTAGGGATTCCCTGTTAAGACTCACAGCCTCACCATGAGTTGGGATCAGGCTTTGCTCCTGTTACTCTCAACCTTTACATTTATCAAGGGACAAATAATACCCAGAACTCATTGCAGAAACCACAAATACCAGCTGCCTTCAGTGAATGAATAGCTTGCTTGCTTTCACTTTGTGATACATTTTTTTCTTTATGACAACTCAGTAGTGTATTTAAAAAAATATATAGTATCCGTTGGAAACTATTTAGGATATATTATCTACCATACAGCCGAAACTGTAAATTATTTTGTTGTTTTAGTCAATTCCTTATACATCACACACTGCCTTCTCTGTACAGGTCCAGGATCATGTTTCTAAAGTTTATTTATTATCTTTATGCAAGTATTTCCTTAAACCTTTTACTTACAGAAAAGTATTTAGAGAGTCTATTCTTTTGATTCTTGAGGGCAATGGTTTCTTTCTTTCAACTGTTGGGTGTCCTCTGGTCCAATGCTGGTTTTGTGTCTCTGAGAACAGATAGCTGTATGCCACCATTTGCTAACAAACAGGATAAATGAGGTGGCCTTACCCCCTCCACTCTCCACTGGGCTAGTAAAAGTCTCCTCTGTAAAACCTAAACCTTAAAGTTGATGTAACAGCTTCAAGGTCAAATTGCCATAGCAAATAGAGATTTAACTAATAACAGGGGTCAGGCAGACTGACGTTAGTTCTTTCATGATCCTTAGGAACTGAGACAGAATCAGACAATTCTTTGCAAAGTGTGCCACATGAAGGCTGACAACCACTGATGTGCTGCAGCACTGCTCACTCTATATAAATAGCATTACAAAGTTGTTCCACACACGACTGAGTATTACAGGACCCAATGTGCCTCTTTCAGCCTTGTGCTACAAGATGAGATCTACAGTCCCTCCTGGGAAGACATCAACAAAGATGAGATAATCTGCCTGCCCCAGTGGTCTCCTTTGAAAGCAGGGACAAGAACACTTTCCCTGAGTTCACTGTCTACCTGTCCAGACCTACTCAACAGAGCACAGAGTAATTATTCTACAACATGATACCTAATCCATCCCCATTAGGACAGTTTGCAAACGTGTTACCTGCCAGACTTTAAGAATATGGTCTTGTCTGTGTTTGTTTGGAGCACTCTTGGAGGCGTTTTAAAGGCAACTTGAAAGGATGGTATTTTTGTACTTATTTAAAAACAGAAATTTGCAATGTTCCACACAGTTTAAGATAAAAGTACTAAGAATGACTCCACAAATTCCAGAAAATTACCTGTCATGTTTGATCCGGGCTAACAGAGGCTCCAGCCACCCTACTGTGCACTCGCAGTGAGCATCTAAGAAGGTGATCACTTGGCCTTTGGACACAGCAGCTCCTTTTAATCTAGCTCTGATCAACCCAGAACGTTGTTCCATTCGAATTACATGAACTGGCACTTTAAGCTTTTTCACATAACTCTCTAGAGGTCTTTTCAAAAAGTCTGAAAATATAACAGAACAAATGAAATGAAAAGGCATGAACCAGCATCACCCAAATGTAAAGCAAGTTTGATCTGCAGAGCTCCTTCGACATACACATACTGACAGAGCACTAGGTGAGGCTCCTTGTCCCATCACCACTGTCTCGAAAGGAAGCTAATTTTACGAAGGTGCGAACTAGCTGCCTCTAAGTTGCCACCTCAACGCCAACACAGTATCTACGGCTCAATTATCGCCCAGGACAGGCACGTCAGGATAGATGCCTCATCTATCAGGATTCACAACTCTCTTCCTAATCATGCTAAAGAATCTGCAACAGAACCAAAGTAGCTGAGCCAGGCACCGCAGTGCACACTTGTAATCCCAATATCTGGAAGGCAGGAGCAGCAGGATTTTGAGTTTGAGGCCAGTGTAAGGCTACACAGGAAATTTTAAGATCCTATCTCAAAAATTAAAATGCCAATACCCCCAAACACAGACACACAGACACACAGACACACACACACTCTCTCTCTCTCTCTCTCACACACACACATACTCTCTCTCTCCCTCCCTCCCTTGCACAGACACACGCATATGTACATGAAAGAAAAGGAAAAAAAATTCAATCTAGAGAGCAGAGAAAAGAACTACTATGTCACAACTATTCCTTTTTAAAATTGTGAAATTTCTTCCAAGACAGAAACAAAGTGTCTCACTGATCATCATAGTTTCTGACTAAAGACTTAGCAGAAGGCAAAAAGTAAAAATCTGGTAAGAGAAATGCTAGACAGGAACTGAAAGGTAAAGAAAGATCCTTGTCAGACAAGTGTGAATTACAAACTGTTGATAGGACCATGTCTGTCTCACCAACGTGAGTTATTAGTACGTATAACCTATCTAGGTGTAACAGGGCCCCAGACCTTAGTATGCCCGATATTAGCACAACTGACTCCATGGTGGAGGCGCCATTCAGGACCATCTGAGCAACATTAGCTAGAACACTATGAAAAACCAGATGGCCAGGCCAAGCCAGCTTTGGTCACAATGCTGTGCCGCAACCCAAACAGAAGAGTCTTTCTCCAGAGACTATGAATAGGATGTTTTGAAACTCTGGTGAGAACTGTGTTCCCAGGTGTGCTGGGGGATGGGGCTGGGTGGAGTGGGGGTAGGGTGAGGCCATGGCAGTCTCTGTGATTGTACAGGTCTCAGAAGGTCAAAAAAAGCTTCTAGAAATAAGTTACTGAGCACTGAGGGTGATTAGATGGTAACCAAGTTGGGAAGATAGTGGAGAACATTTCCTAGAGAACAGTATTCCGGGCATGGGAACACAGGGGAAGAGCCTAGGCAGCAGCAAAGAGGATGGCGCGTTGAAGAAAATCAAGGGAAACTGTGGGCGTATGGGAATACGGAGCAGTGTATGGCTCATATGACTAGAGTAGGGCTAGGTCATCCTTGTCTTAGAGCACTGCACACATCACACTTTTGTCTTCTAAATCTTATTTACTTTTATTTTATGTATATTGAGTACTTAAGGAGGTCAGAGGAGAGTCCTGAATTGCAGGATAGAATTACAAACGGTGGTGAGCATCCACGTGGGCATTCTTCCAGGTCCTCCAGAAGAACAGCTACTGCACCTAACTGCTGAGCCCTACTGTTCCATGGAGAACAGACGGGGAAAGTGAACGCTAATACAGACAGGCAGGACTGGTTGGTCTAGAGTCCAGGTGAGAAATATTGTGTCTAGAACAGGGAAAAGCAAACGCACAGAGTTACAGAAAAGTAAAAAGTTTGCTCTGGTTACTGAGACCCAAAATTATCCTCTAGACAGTGATGCCAAATAAAACTCCATTCGGTAACTCTGGATGATACCTGCATTCACTCTTAACTGCAGAATGCAGTAACTGGTGGCTTCCAGATGCCAGAAACAGTGAAAAGGATTCTCAAGACTTTCCGGGCAGGAAGATAAAGGAGACCCAGACCCTAATCAGGGAAGCTGGGGTAGCACTCAAGAGACCCCACCAGTAACAACGAGCCTCAGTTCAGCATCAAAGTAGGAATTTGCCACGGGAGTTTCCATACACATGAGAGTGCTAAGAAAGGCCCACATTAGGAAAGGGGGAGAGAGAACTGCTAAGTGTGAGTTTACGTTGCTTCAGAGCTGTGGGTATGTCCACATTTCTAACGCAACCGCATTCTACAAAACATCCTATTCTACAGCCTTCTTGGGCCCTCACAGAATAAGAACACCTTCAAGGGTGAGGACAAAAAAACCTTATTCTGTCTGGGAAAAGTATCACTGCACACATAAGTAAACCGAGCACAAGTTATTGGGAAGATCAATGTCTTCCCACACAGTCACACGCTGCAGAATGGCATTTCAGTCCATGGCAGAGAACATATATGGTACTGCTTAGTGACATCAAAGCCATCTTAATTTGTGTTAATTATACTGTGATATGTACAATGACAAAAATTCTCTAATGATTAAATTTCTCAGAACTGTCCATATCATTATGCATATCATTATACTAGCCCTTAACTTAATTTTCTCAAAGAACTGGCTCCTAACTAAAAATTATCAACATATGGTTTACATCCATTGTCATCAGTTCTTCTATTTTGGCATTTTAAAAAGCTTCATTTTATCACTTTATTATTATTATTAATAACATATGGGATGCGGATGTGAGTGCAGACACACAGACACCACAGCAGACACATGAGGTTGAGGTACCCCTCTCAAGAGTGAGTTCTCATCTGGGGATGTGGGCCAGTGGCAGAGCATTTGCCCAGCATGCACAAGGCCCTGTGTTCTAATTACAGAGACTCAGTCTTCTTCTACTGACGGTTCCTGAGACTGAATTCAAGCACTCGCCTGGCCAGGCAACAGTTAAGTGTGGTGAAGTGCAAACTTACAGTTCTTCACAAAGTTATGTCAAATGATAGCTTGCTGGAACACACAGGTGAAAGCATGTCTTGCTAAAGCAAACATGTGAAAGGCTGTTTTGATATAGCAAACACCTGAAAGGGGCTTGATGACGGAGTCTAACTATGAGCTCACAGACACTCACAGTGGGAGACGGGCACTGAGCATAGGTTTGGTTTGCTCCGCCTCATTACTTTTTGCTAAAGACACACATGTATTGGTTCACTTTACATAGACCTGTTGAGTTCAACTTGTGGCAACGCTGCCATTGACAGAAACTCACCCAAGAACTGTTTGTGAGGTTCCTGTAGCAGCTTGCCGCTTCAGTGGCCTCTCCTCAGGCTGGCTGGTAAGCCTGCTTTCCTCAGAATTGAACTATGGCTGCCTGGTGTCTGCTTGCTGAAAGGACTGGTGTGTAGCTGCTGGTTCGTGCCTGGGGTCTGCCTGCCTAGAGGACTGGTAAGCAGCTGCTGAGTCATATTTGATGTTTGCTACAGGACTGAACTGCTGCCAAAGAACATGGAGCTGCCCCCAAAGACCTGTCGCTAAACAGATCCATAGCCTAGAAACTTCTCTCTTCCACTATCTCTGCTGGGTGTGGGCGAGAGGAGAGGTTGAACCCTTATTAAAAGGTTACAAGAAATTATGCCTACAGTGTGGTCTACTTAATTAGTAATAGCTCTCAGTTTGACATTTAATTATATACTGCATATTTAAATATCATCTGTGCTTACAAATTATTTGTTTGATTAAAGAGGTAAGATGAGGACACTTGAAAACTCCTATTTTTCACTTGCACTTGTATAAGCTGGCAAAATAATAAGATTTAAATTATTATTAAAACATAAACTATTTCCAATAACTAATATGGTATGTTTAAGTAGAACTACTTTTAAATTATAGTATGGCACAGTGGAAAGGGCACAATATTCACCTGTAACTATCTCAGCAAATGCAATGGGATAACAGGGGAAAAGGCTGATTCTATCCAAGAGGTGAAAATGATGGGCCAAGAAGCTTAATGTTCATTGGGAAAGCTATGAGGATCTGGAGAGACAGTTCAGGGCTTAAGAGAGCACTTGCTGCTCTTCTGAGGGTCCAAGTTCAGTTTCTGAACCCACACTGGGAGAGTAAGGACTGCCCATACCTCTCGCTCCAGGGGATCTGATGCCCTCTTCTGGACACCTAACTCACACGCACAAGTCAGTACAGACATAATTAAATAATAAAATAAAAAATACATAGAAAGGAATGAAGAGCAATGAGAATCTATTTCCTGTAGTTCTTACCAAATCTTTCCCATGTAAACAGAGAAATACTAGCACAACACATGACACCACTGCGTGCTAAATAGATAGGTGGGAAGAAAGACAATCGGGACATACCGGGTTCTGACTTTAACAAGTTCCATCTTTTCTACAGTGTTCACAACGTGAAATCTCCGAGGATTCAGAATCAACAGCTGTGCTCCAAGTTACTTTTCCATTAGTGTAGCTTTTCCTCAGAGTGTCTCATGAAACAGATTAGGATATTCTAAATCTATAAAAACCCTGATATTCTCAGAAGGGTATCGAAGCAAGAGATGTGACAGGCATTTGTGAGAAAAACGCCAGCGTACACACCACATTCTAATCGTGCTTAATTATTTTATGCACCTAACTACAGATCATTCCTGAAATTTAGAAAAAAAGGAAACAGGCAGAATCCAGAGAACTCCAGTCTGAACTCCATTTTGCTGTCAAAAGTTCTTCCTGCCACTAAGAACTAAATTTCTCCCCTCATGATCAGAAATGCAGCTTTCCATGGAGAAAACTCTAACTAAATTGTGTGGGTTTTTCCTGTTCAGCATCAATACCACATTTTAAAGCATTGTTTCTTTTTCCACTCAGACTAGGATGCAGCACAACACTAAATCATACTTTTATGATTCGCAATGTACACTTCCCTGAGTGAGTTTAAATGGCAAGAATTTTTAGATAACTTGTAAGTTTACGTACAATTATTATTAGGATAAAGTTACAGCAATAGTTTGCAAGCTGTTAGTGGTCAAAGTCTGACATCACTGGCATTACACACAAGGCAGGACTTACCTCTTTCGCTGGCATCGTCTACAAGAACAATCTCTTCTATCATGTGTCTTGGTGAGCGGTTAATGACACTGTGGACTGTTCGCAGGAGGGTGCTCCATGCCTCATTGTGAAAGACAATCACCACGCTTGTCGTAGGAAGGCTATCTGGGTACACTTTTGTTTTACACCTAGAGACAAAGCAAATGCCTTTATAAAGATGACCTTAAAACACTACAGTAAATGACTCTGTACTGGGAATATCAACAAAACAACAGAAAGTCTGTGCTAATGGTGAGGCTGTAAGTGGTTTTCCATTTAAGTTCTGATTAATGTTGCATGCATAATAAGTAAGACTAATATAGAGTAATAGAGTTAAATAAAAATTATCTTAAAGGTATTACCTATATTCTTAAAATAAGTTCTCCTGGTACAGACTTTTGGTTTGATTCATTTTATTTACTTATTTGTCGTTTTTTCATGTTTGCTTGTTTTTTGAAACAGGGTCTCACTATACAGCCTTAGCTGGCCTGGGACCTGATATACAGACCAAGATCTCCCGGAACTCTCAGAGATCTTCCCAGAACTGGGAGCTAAAGGTGTTTATCACATGTGGCTAGGTTAATTCATTTTAATGAAGAATGAAATAAAGCTCAAACTGCACCCAAGACCAATTGGCTTTCCAAAAAAAGATGCCTTTACTAAGTGCCTCCTGTGTATCATGTTTTTAATCTTGGTAGTCACTCTGTAAAGCAGACACTTGGAGCCACCAGTCTCAAGTGAATGAGGTCCCAAGGTTACTATAAAACGGAGAGACAACCCTAAATCCCTCTGCTTTCCTGTCTCAGCACATGAGTTATCCCTCTCACATGTACTCCAGCCATGGTGGACTCTGATGGGGAACCTTTGCCATGCTGTAGACTTTGAACCTTCAAAAACGCTAAAGTAAATAAACCTCGTAACCAGCCTTGGTGGTGGTGGTGGTGGTGGTGGTATTATTATTATTATTATCGTCATTATTGATAAAGGACTAATACAATTAATACAATCTGTGTGTGTCTACTATGCACATCTGCAATGTGTACAAGGAGAACTGAGAACTAAGGGTGAGCAAAAAGCCATGTTTGTAACTGAGCAGCATCTACTACAGGTCCCAGGGAAGCATCGAATTCCATTATGCCAACCCCAGTGGTAGATTGGGACTATCATATATAAGTTGGTCCAAAAGACCAAACCAGAGCTAATGGTGAACCAGCTGTACCTGAGAAATATGAATGCTCAATCGAAACAGTACTGTACAGCTATGAACAAGTCTAAGTCAGTTTACCCTGCCCATTACAGCGTACTCAGATGCTGTGCTATGTGAACAGAAACAAAATGTACAGCTCCAAAGCACCAGCTGGAAGCTGAGATTTGTATCCGCTCAGACTGTGCCCAGGAGAGGAGGGAATAGAATAAAAACTCTATTAAACAGAAAGCTAGAAGAAGTCAGACTTCATGAAAACTTCGCTCTGACCAACCTTGTCCTAGTTGTGCATCTGCCCTTGGGTTATTCAATGTAGCTCACAAAATCCAAGGGCAGGACGGTCTCCATTTAAATTAAGTACAACCCTCACGAGGGCTCTCCTCACACTCGAGCTGCCGTTCAGCTTTCCTAGACAACTCCTTCAAACTCTAACACCTCAGATTTCTAAAACTACCCTTGCCCTCCTCATTTACAACTTTGTTTCCAACTTCACAAGAGAAATAAAAAGCTTCCAGAAGAGAATTTCTATAATGCCACCAACAGCATCCCATCAGTGTTTAGACCATAGAACCTGCTTTTCACTCTGTAGAGGGCTTCCATGATCTACTCTTGTCTCCACAGCTTCTCACCTACTCATGTCCAGAACCTTTGCCTTTTACACTGTTTACAACTGTGTCCCTCTCAGCTGGGTCATGTCCATCAAGTGTTGCCCTCTCCTCCCCACAGGCCTCACCTCAGCACACCTGCCTTATCTCACGTGCACTGCTATCCAGGGCTTCCCATCTCACTCAACCCCAAGGTGACTCTACCATGGAATACGGCACAGTGCACAAAACAAATCTGCTGCGCTCAATTCCCGGAACTGCCAAAACAAAGCAAACACACTCAGTATCTGTGAGCAGAATGCACTGGCAGAGAGCAATGACCACCTAACTGCTACTAAGTGAGAAGAGCACTCACCGTCCCACCAACCGCTCTGCTACCATCTCATTTGTCCTTGAAGAAAAGCTACGGTGACCCTACAGGAGCTTTCCTTGGTTTGTTCTGTCTTGTTCACAGACAGTACTCTCTGTATTATACAGTTATTGCTATTATGTTGGTATAGACATGTGACTTTTGCTCATTTCTACTACTATAAAGTATCCCATCCTATTTACTGTTGTTGTTGAAGACAGGGTCTCACTGTGTAACCCTGACTGGCTTTGAACTCACTCTGTAGTCCAGGATGGCCTTGAACTCACAGATCCTTTTGCCTCTGCTTCCTGAATGCTGTCATTAAAGGCAAGCACCACCATGACAGACCTTCTATTTCACTAATAGAAGTTCGAGATTTTAATTTTTGGATTTCTATTTAGATTTTAAATATGTGTATATGTGTGCATATATGTGTGTGTATATAATACATTATATACAACTATTGTGTGTATATAATATAGACGTAGAACTATTACATGCGTGTAATATATATATGTGCAACTACTTTGTGTGTGTGTGTATGTGTGTGTATTCCTAAGATATCTATTGAACTGTGAAGGATATAAATGCTAATTTTAGCATAAATGGCCACATTTTCAATATGGCTATACCAAATTACTTTCCAGTAGTATATGAGAGTATCAAATGATTTGCCACTGAGTTGGTTTTTAAAATCATTATTTACAAGTTGGAGTAACTTGTCATATCCTCAGTTATTTGAATAATTCCTTCTGTGAAATGATACTCAAATCTCTCACCCCAGCCACCCTACAACAAGGTTTCTCTGGGTAGCCTTGACTGGCTTAGAACCCATTTTGTAGACCAAGTTGGCCTTGAACTCAAGAGATCTGCCTGCCTTCACCTGGCTCAAATCTCACATCTTTTTACTAGGTTATTTTTCTTATTGATATGTAGGAACTGTACTTCTGGATTTGAGCACTTTACTAGCTATAAATTCCACAAACAGTCTCCTTAGCAATAACTTGATTTAATATACCCCCTTATTCAATAAACAGAAACTCTTTAAGGGGGTTGGTTGTCCTAATCAATAGTAGGGCACTTGGCCTAGCATGAACACATCCTTAGGTTTGGTCCCTATCTCATCTCTAATTGTACTCTTATACATAAAATGAATCTTTAAAAAAATCTTTTCGAAGGTTAAAGAGGTATCACATGCAATCATTCACGGCTCTGCCTTTGTATTTATATTTATCATACACAGAATACGAACTGTTTTCTATGCTGGAAGCAAAAGTACAATTTCTCTTTTGTCCTTAATTACAAGAGATTTACTCAAAGGTATCTGTTGCTTAAAAGATCATCCTTTCAGGGTTACACAGTGATCTGCAGTCATCAATGAAATGTTCATGTATGAATGGGATGTGAGATAAACTCTCTATTTTGTTCCACTGATCTATGTTATTCTTATAAAAAACTTTATGATATCTTGATTACTACAGCTTTTAGAGAAATCTTGATAATTTTACAATAATCCCTGGCTCTTTGTATTTCCAGTGAAACAAGCAATAATCAGCTAATCAAATTATACAACACACACACACACATACACACTTGTTATGTTCTAATAATATCTAAAGAGATATTTTAAAGTATCTTCTAGATTCTGCCTAACCAGCACGTGCCAACCATCTGCCTCGTTGATGGATAGGATTGGATGGATTATAATCGTAAGGATTATAATCCTCTACTGTGACCATCTGAGGACGGGAGGCTGAGAAGAAGGCTGAGGCAGAGTCTATGCATCTCTCTCCAGGCTTTCTCAACCTCACAACCCTCCTGCCTCAGGCTCCTGAGGGCTGGGCGTACAGCACACCTGGCAGACCTCCGGTGACACTGAACAGAGTAATGACATAAGCACTCTGCATGCCCCTCATCTTTCGGGCAAAGTTCAACAGCTATTTGTTGTAGCGGTTTGCCTGCTGCTCTGTTCCGATACCCTACTGATCAGATTAAAAAAGTGCCCTTCGAAGTTCCTAAGGATATTAGGACAGCAATAAATTTTAAAAAATATTTTCTTGTATTTAAAGAAATATTCATATCAACACATCCTTTTTCGGTCCCTGTAGTGAATTTCAATGACTTTAAAATGGCTCAATCATCACTCTATGAATAGCAGTTTGGCTTGATGAATGAATTTACATACTGTTAGGTTCAATTAACTTTTCACTTGTAAGGCTAACACTCCTGGTTAGTATGCTGCCATCTAATTTTACTGACCACTCTGACTTCATGATGGACACTGGTATGTTCCTTCTTTTTCTAGTAAAAGCTTAGCTTTGTTTCTTCCTTAGATATACATAAAATTTATTTCAGTGACAGACTCTGCATAACTGGAAGTTTGTTACTGTTTATGTACGTCTCTGTATAAAGGCCTTAAATAATGTACAGATTTAATAGGTATACTACTTCATAGCTTCTGCTCTCACACCAGTTATTGTAGTGAGAGTTTTGATTTCTTTAAAAACCCAGCTATGTTATGTAAACATGTTTTTGATTTAATCCTAGGTGTGGGATATGGGGCTGCTTCATATTCTCTAAGGCAGCAGACTATTTGCCTCCTGTACGCTGCTCTGACAGGGTCGTGCTTCTGCCAGCTGCAGACAGTTTAATTCTGAGGTCTCTGGAGAAGGTAAAATGCCAGGCCCCAGACAGGGTGAGGGGATGCTCTGAAAAAAAGGTGCGGCTGTTTCTCCTGGTGGTTCCTGCTCCTGTTACTACTACTGCTGATGGTTGAGAGAAAAGAGACAAGAAGTTGGAGATATCCTGACTAGATAAAAACGGACTTGCCTCAAGGAACTCAATGCAAGAAATAGTTTAAAGAGATCTATGCCGCCTTTCCCCGATAAACTTCTCTCTCTACCTGGTATTGGGGTATTGGAAAGAATCAGGGTCAGAAGGTGGAGATAAAAGAACCCAAATAAAATACACTAAAAAAAAAAATAAGGGGTTGGGGATTTAGCTCAGTGGTAGAGCACTTGCCTAGCAAGCACAAGGCCCTGGGTTCGGTCCCCAGCTCCGAAAAAAAGAAAAAAGAAAAAGAAAAAGAAAAAAAGAAAAAAAGAAATAAATAAGCCAACAAGTTATATTTTGTAGGAACTGGTAATTTAAATTTTCTGGGTTTTGTTTGGTTGTTTTTATGTTTTTGAAACAGTCTCATATAACTCACTATGTGTACCATGCTGGCCTTGAACTCAGATATTCTTGCCAAGTTGTGGGATTAAAGACATCAAAATATCTACTTATAAAGGCACATAACATCTAAATTATTAGATTTTTCTTTTACAAAAAAATTTTTTTGTGAGAGAGAGAGAGAGAGAGAGAGAGAGAGAGAGAGAGAGAGAGAGAGTGTGTGTATGTGTGTGTGTGATGTACACGTGAGTGCCTCGGAGTTAGATCGTCCTGAAGCTAGAATTGTAAGTGAGCTAGAATTGATGCCCCTTGTAGGTGCCTGGAGTGAACTGTGGTCTCCACAAGAGCAGTGCAGGCTCCTGAGCCGCACTTCCAGCTTCCCTTACAGAGGTTTATGCCATTTGGTACTGCTGTCTATAGGCACCGTGTTCTCCAGCAGAGGTCAGACTCTTGTCTTCCATAATGCAGAAAGTGTATCATCTCAGTTTATAAGGGTCAAAACTTATAAGGCTGTCTCTGGAAGTGGGAGAAACAAGTGAGGAGGTATTTATTTGGTTTAGATGATGTTACACAGCTATGTACATCCACATAAAAATTCAGTAAAATGTACATGTGGGACTATACACTTCACTGCCTCAAGTTGCAGACACCTAAAATCTTTCGTAAAAGTATTTTTGAAAGTGTTCAGGACCCACTACGAATTCATTAAGAAAAGTAACTGCTTTCCTAGTTCCTGAGTCAGCAGAACAGTAATGACCAGGGGGTTACTTCATCAGCACTCAACTCAGGCTTCACTAGAATGCAACGGTGACAGAGCTGCCAGCCTAAGGCAGTACTTGTTGGGAACACAAGCATGAGTCCATCCACAGCAACTGCATACTTACCCCTCTAGCCTCACGTCTGGTAAGGATCTGTTGAATGCAATCATCTCACTCGCCATTAGGTTGAACTGGTTGATTTTGAACATCTCTTTCATCTTTTCCTGATCCTCTTTAGGAATGACGACTGGTTTTCCCATTTCTCCAGGACCTTCGTGAGGCTTCTGCACCAGCTCTAGAACTAACAAGAAAGAAGAAGCGTAGCTGAAAACCAACTTCATAACAACTAATGCATGCTTCTGAGTAACAACGTTCAAGTTAAAACTGCCCTCACCAAGCAGAGCAGCCTCACCTGGGTTCCCAGAATCTATGGCTGCCCACGCTGAGGAAGCATCTGGCCTCTCAGCCTTATTCTCTTCATTTGGTGCTAAACTTTGCAGGTATGGGAGACCACTCCTCCCGTCTTCCTAGACTGAAGCAGTCCTCACTGCTCCTCACTGCACTTGCTAGAATGACCCTAACTTCCCAAGCCTACTAGCCACTCCTCAGCACTCCCTCCATGTGCCTAATGTCGGCCACTTCCCTCCATCTGTGCCTGTCTGTGCCTCTCTTGCCGTTGTTCATGCAGGCTGCCTCCTCAGATATCCCGCTTCCTGGTTCTATCTTCTTTACCACAGGAAACTACTAGTCCACCTTTTAAAGGCAAGTGAAATGGCTTCCCTTTCCTTTCTAAAAAAGTCATTTGTTATTCTTATAACCTTTAGTCCCCAAAAGCCAAACCTACTTTGAAGATTACAATGTTGTCTGACTGATCAGACTATGAGGAGTTGGAATGCTGCAGGTCCAGAGCCAAACTATCTTTGGCTATTTTTAGTCACTTTTTGACTATCCAGTATCTTTGAGACGTAATCTAAGCACACCACTAACAACTAAGACTCGTGGGGCACTGCAGAGCCTCCCCACTCTGTGGTAACCTGCTTGCCAACAACTCTGCTAAGTGTGCTGACCTAACTTCTGTTGGTTCTGAGACTGAGAGAAGCTCATGTCACCACTGTGACAGTGAAACATGTCAATTGGGGCAACACGAATCCATGTTCTTGGGCATGGTCACTTATGTTTGACTCTGAACAAACAATCATCTCTCCACTGCCACATACTTTGCCCTTCCAGGACTTCCATGTCTCTCATCAGCCACTATCTCTTATGATTACTAATCTCTATGCAGGCACAGCCCAGTAAACCATCACTCAGACATGTATACTCTACAAGAGTTCAGTAGTGTTTTACAGGAGTTTTATGTAGATTTAACTAATATGTAGGTTCAAATGAAAATGCTGGACTTTATAACAGATGTTGGAGAGCACCTTGAATAACCAATCTTAAGTACTGTGATATGGTGGTGAATGTACTGTGAGTAAGGACAGTGCCAGACCAGGAGCTTTTGCTCAAACTTCTGTCTTCTATGCTTTTAAGATAAAAAATATTTCAAGAAATTCTGGGTTGTAGCATACACTAGACTTTGAAGTTATTGTATTAAATTTCTCATCTACACAGGATAAATAAGAGAATGCATAAGATCAATAATGGCATAAAATTAAGTTTTGGGTATGATGTGTTTATTGTTTTTATTTTTATGGGTATGAGTGTTCTGCCTGCAGGTATATATGAGTACTACCAGCATGCCTGGTGCCCAGGCAACCAGAAGAAGCCATCGGATTCCTTGAGACTGAAGTTACAGACAGTTGTGAGCCATTATGTGTGTTCTGAGATTCAAACCCAGTCTTCTACAAGAGCAATGCTCTTAACTGCTGAGCCATCTCTCCAGCTCATTTGCTTATTTCACGCCCAAAAGTTTTACATCTAGCAGTAAGTTTTTAAGTTTTCTGAAAGTGTGTCTACACAATAAAGGTGAGTTTAAGGGAACAGAATTGTCTTGGATTGACAGCATTTGCCCACGTACTACAGTCAGCAGGGACTGCCTGAGGGATAGTACAAGGCAACAACCAACATTGTAGAGCAGCCAGGCAGACGTTAGCAGCAGGCCTGCAGATCACTAAGAGAGCCTCTCTTATAATAAGCAGCTTATAAAACCAAGGACTGAAACCGCAGGTTCTCAGTTGTCATGGCTGCTGAACAGCTCAGCAGATAAAGCACTCACCACTTAGCTCACAGTCTTGGAAGTCTGATGCCTGGAACCTGAACAGTAGGGAGTGACCCAGTCCTGGAAGTCACCTCCCATGTACACTGCACACGACACATACAACACTGGTGCAAAATACGACTAAACTTAAAACTGTTCCTGGTTCCTGAAGGTCCTCCTAGTGAGCTGTATTCGTGTTTGGTCTTAGGGATTCCGTGGACAATGGGCAGAAGACCACGTGCTCCATGGCTTGTTGTTCTTGTCTTTGTCCTTGGACATGTTCTATGACCACAGGATCTATAGGGCAGAGGTTTGTTCATCCTTCCTTAAAAGTCAGCCCTGTTCACTCTCTCCCTATCTTTTAGCACACTAGTGAGTGATAAACAGTGATAAGAAAGAACTATCACAGTGACTCTCCTTGAACTGTTAATGAAAGTGGTAACGTCAGCCAGTCAGCTAAGTGGAGCGGCTCGCATGTGGCTGCACTCTCAGTGCTGGGGAGGTAACGGGAGCTCTGGAGCATTGCTGGCCAGATAATTTTGCCCAATAAGTGAACTTCAGGTTAAGGGACCCTGTCTCAAAAAATAAGGGCCCTGGTTGAGGGCCAGTAGTGTCACTCGCCTATAATCTCAGCACTCAGGAGGCAGAAGCAGGAAGATCTCTTGCGTTTAAGGCCAGCCTGATCTACATAGTGAGTTCCAGGCCAGCCAGGGATACACAGAAAAACCATGTCTCCAAAAGCCAAAAAAATAAAATAAAATTAAGATGCTAAGTGATAAAGGAAGACAGCAGAGATCAACTTGGGTTTCTGTGTGTCACATACAGACGTCACACACATATGCACCAGATTCCCCACAACTGAAATCTCATGTGGAAGAAGGAAACATGACCACAGCTCCCCTTACTAAATTCTAAAATATCACTGAAAGACAGTACAGGGTCAGGTGTTTAAAGTGCCTGCCACACAAGCTGGATAACACAATTCCATCCCTGAAACCCTGGATCATTAGATGTAGCTCACATCTGCAATACTAGCCCTCCTAAAGAGAGCTGGGAAGAAAAAAAAGACAGGACAATCACCCAGACACGTAAAGGGTCAGCCAGCACGGAGCACAGCAGCAGAAACCAACCAAACAAACAAACAAAAAACACCCTCAAACAAGAGCAGGGGAGGTTAAAAACAACTCCCAAAAGTTGTCCTCCGACTTTGTCACACAACCTTGGCACACACACGCACACACACAAAGGACACACACAAAGGACACACACACACACACAAACACAAAGGAACAGAAAGAATGAGACATAGTAGGGCTTTATGAAGGAAAGGTGCTCCCTCTACTCCCACCTCCATTTATAAACGTGATTTTTATAAATTCACTTTTTAAAACAATTTGTTCTATTAAATGACTACCATCCATAAGAATGAGTTATATCCCTGGTTCTGGGTAGAACTGTAACATTCTAAACTGTCTGAAAGATGGGTCTGTCAGTAACCCGAAGACAAGAACAACATGGTACAGACACTTTAAAAACAGTACAAGGCCCGTGAGAATCTGTAGGTGAGCACAATGGTCTCACTGGCCACTCTGAGTGTCCTACTCTGCCACGGTCCCTTTGGCCACTGCACTTTCTCATCTCTTGAGGGTGGCCCAGTTCACTTTGTAACAGACTGTTCACACTAGTCTGCTTGTTCTGTTGGAATTCTTTCAGCAGAGATCTTAAGAGCAGAAGAGCAGAAAGAACACCAGAGCTGCAAATTATGAAGTTATTCAGTGTGTTTCCAACAGCTCTCAAGAATAGAAAATGTATCCACAAACTCACTAAGGAAAAAAAATTTTTTTCTCATTGTTGCTGTGATTTTAAGATAGAGATTAAAATATTTGAAATCATAGGAGTCTCAAATAATATAGTTTTTTAAAAAATGAATCCTGACTATTGTCTGCCAAGCAAGTGAACCTTTAAGAGATGAGACTAGCATCTAGTATGTATCCTTGAAGGGGATATTCACATCCTGTCCCCACCCCACCCCTTCACTGTTTCCTGGCCATCATGGGTGAACAGCTTCCACAGTGAACTCCACACTGTACCCTAGTCATGATGCACTGGCCTCGTCATGGCTAAAAGAACAGTGAGTTACCTTTCATATTGCCACAGTGGCAGAAAGCTAGCATGTTTCTCCAAAGTGATGCTGACACTAACTCCCTCACCATCACAAAACTTATACCCCTTAGGATCTGACTCACAGCCAGCTCTCCTCCAGAGCTCACGAACCCCATCACCTTTTCTGAGATTGTTCAGTGTTTATTCCATAAGGAAGGTATTAACACCTTGTTTCATGCTGTTATTTCCAACCTATTACTCCATTACTTTGAATTTTTGTACAAAAGTTGTTCCTTTTCTTTAAAGTCTATGTCGCTAATGTTTCAAAACCATATTAACCTTAGGATCTTCAAGAATAACCCTTTTTTTGTGATTTCAATACCACACTGTCCTACCTGTTGATAATTTCCTCTTCCCCCCTTTTACAAAAATCCTCTCTCAATGTACATACATAAAGATGTGCACAGATATTTCTTTAACTCCACTTCCTTCATGCTGAAGTGTCCTAAAGAAGCTGAACTTCTGTTTTTCAATAGTACACAATCACTGCCATCCATGTTTACACACAATCACTGCCATCCATGTTTGCACACAATCACTGCCATCCATGTTTGCACCCAATCACTGCCATCCATGTTTGCACCCAATCACTGCCATCCATGTTTGCACCCAATCACTGCCATCCATGTTTGCACCCAATCACTGCCATCCATGTTTGCAGTCTTTGAAATGGCATTTACAAGGGTCATCAGAAACCTTATTACCAAACATATCACAAACAATTCATCTTGCCAAACATCCCAGCATTTAAATGACCAAAGAAGAAAATGGGAAAAGAAAGAAAGAAAGAAAGAAAGAAACAAACAAGAAAGAATGAAAAATCAGCGTTGTGTGCAGATGTGTGCAAAGGGAAGGAGAGGAAAGCAAACTGCACCTCACTAATACTTGCACAAAACCTACTCCTAACCTTCTAAGACCCAGAGTTTCACCCAAGCTGCTCCTCCAATAGGTAGTCTGCATCACCAATCTGTTTGACCAAGGAGACATGAGGGTAAACTTAAACTTTTCTTTCTTTCAAACTTTCATGATAGGCTGCAACTAGTCTATGCACCCATGTCTCTTCTAGACAGTTCTCTTCTAGCACACAACCACTAATTCATTCAAAAATCCCAGTCTTGTTAGAAGACTTAACATCTTGTCTGAACTCCTTTGAGGGTGTGCCACTGTCTGCCGATGAGCCAGAATCTGCCGCATGCCACAAGACCCCCGTTCTGCTTACTAGGTAGGCACCATGCTCACCTTTGACAAGCTTCTTCAAGGTAGAAATTATTTTTAGATGTATTTATTTTATTTTATATGTATGAGTGCTTTGCATTACAGTAAGTGTCAAATCCGCTGGAACTAGAGTTACAGATGGTGTGAGTCACGGTATAGATGCAGGGAACTGAACTCAGGTCCTCTGCAGGAGCTTCTAGTGTGCTCTTAACTGCCAAGCCACCTCTCCAGCTCAAACCTTTTCTGTTCTTGTCCAGCACCTATCAGAGAATTTGAACACATTCTCCAAGAGAGTTTTGATGTGCTACAGAGTCTATTTTCTCTTGCTTTTAAGCCTCTGCATTCCAGACAGAAACCAGAAGCTCCAACTCTAACTGAACATCAAAGTAGGGTAAAGGAGGGGAAAGCCAATCTGGGAAAAGAACAACAGTTTCAGGCTGGCGAAATGGCTCAGCAATTAAGAGAACTGACTACTCTTCCAGAGGTCCTGAGTTCAATTCCCAGCAATCACATAGTGGCTCACAACCATCTGTAATGAGATCCTCTGGTCTCTAAAGACAATGTACTCACATAAAATAAATAAATACATCTTTACAAAACACAAAGAACAGCAGCTCTTACCAGTGGGAGGTAACACTTGCCCTCTGGTCTCAAGGGAACAGGGTACACGGCTCTAATGCCAGGGAAGAAGGCAGTGTTTTGTAACTCAGAAATGTTGTGAAGCAGAAGAACTACAAAGGTAGCATTTTGTGAACTTATAAGCAGATTGATGGGACTAACCTAGGTATTACTAATATCCTGCTCCAGCAACTAAGCAGAGCTGGTTATATAAACCTACCTATAACAATTACAACTAAACAGGCACAGTTCCTAACACAAATAGCTTTTAGATCACAAATTTTGGAGAACCAAATAACTTCCTCCTTATAAAAATTAAAGAGTCAAAGAAAATTAGTACTGGAAGAATAACTATGTATCATTTCTTCAAAGAGTAAAATGCCAAGCCAGGCATGGTGGTGCACACCTTTATTTCCAGCACTTGGGAGGCAGAAGCAGGTGGATCTCTTGAGTTTGAGGACAGCCTGGTCTACAGAGAGAGTTCCAGGACAAAGAAACTCTCTCAAAAAACAAACAAAACTAAAGCAAACAAATAAAGTGAGAGTACTGAATAATCCTTTCACAGGGATCATCTAAGACCACTGGAAAACACAGATACTTATATTATGATTCGTAACAATATAAAAATTACAGTTATGAAGTAGCAATGAAAATAATTTTATAGTTGGGGTTCACCACAGAAGGAGGAACTGGGTTAAAAGGGTGCAGCATTAGACGATTCAGAACCACTGCTCTAGAGAATGAGAGTCAAGCAGAAGATTTGATACCTGCAAACAAACTTTAATGTTTCACTCTGCATTATGGCATTAGACCATCTTCAGCACAATTTTAGTAGTTCCAACTATGAGATTCCCTATGTCATTTGGAAATGTAATTTGTAGGAAATTACATTTATTATCAAATTAAAAAAACTAAACTGAGCAGGTCAACTGACACTTTTACCATTCAACTGTCAGAAGAACCAACCACAATACTGTTAGAGATACAATCACCACATGGGTGGTGGGTTACTGCTCATCTCACAGATCTGATTTTAAACACAGTGCAGGCGACCGAGACACTTAGGAAGCAGCTGCACAGGCACTCACCATCCCCAGCAGGAAGCCCTCGCTCCTTCTTCTCTTCACATTTGTTGCATTCACTGAAGTAAAGCAGCAGGAACATATCCAAGAGTACCCAAACCAAGGAGGTGGCTAGAACCACCTTGCAATATGCAAATTTTCTCATGGCACTTTAAGTCAAATGTAAAATTTTAAAATATATATATATAAATATACAAATATCATGAAAATTATTCCAATCTGGTTTCATCAGAAATCACAGTCATATCCTAAAAAGAGAAAAAGGGAGAAAAGACTCTTAAACTCAATACCTAGGAAACGGACCATATAATTAATTTAACATTATATATTAAGATATGAATTAATTTCATTAACAAGAAAATTCATTATATAAGTAACTCTTACAGAGCAATATCCAACAGGAAAAGGGCAAACGGGTATAAACAGGCATTTGCAGAAGAGAAATCTAAATAGCCAATAAAAATGTGCAACTGTGCTTATTTTCTTATAGCTGGGTATGCAAACTAAAGCAGCAGTAAGCTTCAGTTTCATCGAAACATGGGACCTAACTTCCTTCCTCTCCAACTGTTTTACTGAATCCTAAGCAACTCAAAAGCAGTAACAATTAATCAGCCAAGATCTGCAGCAAACAATGCTGCCAATCTGAATATCCAGTTCTCCTCCAGCTGGTACTGCAGTCTTTCAGGCTAATTCTGTCCTCTTTTTTCCCCCACCAAATTCTATGTACAAACTTCAAGTTTACTACTCACCTAGAAAACAGTGCCAGAACACACTGAAGGGGAGGGGAGGGGAGGGGAGGGGAGGGGAGGGGAGGGGAGGGGAGGGGAGGGGAGGGGAGGGGAGGGGAGGGGAGGGGACGGGAGGGGAGGGGAGGGGAGGGACTCTGACTTACTCCTAAACTCCACTTCCCTCTCTTCTACATTGCACCACACTCTTCTATTGTTATTAGAGAGTGACAGGGATACCCTGACTACATTGTTTCTAACAAGTCAATGTTTACCTTGGAGAGTCCTGGAGCAGTCTGAGAATCATGTCACTGAATAACTAACACAAAAGCTAGTGTTGCACTGGCTAGGACAGAAACAAATCAAGTGTATTCAATCAAGAAAACTGAGGAGAACTTTGTACATGGACCCACACTGAAAGCCATGTAAGCAAGACTGGCAGGTGCTGTGCAGCTTCTGGGAAGGGTGGCAGCAAAGGTGAGTGAGCTGAACAGTCCGGGCATGTGAGCTGTTCACCTATGAAACACCTAGTGATTCTTTACAAGGCTGCTGGACAACAGCCAGACAGTCACCCAAAGAGGTACTAAATGATACTTGCAACATAAAATTACTTCTGCTCACATCTCTGGGGACTTTGATCTCCTACATCATCAGAACACCATTTTTTGACAGCAAGGTGAGAGAAATCAAGGGTGCTTCAGACTTTTTCTGCCTTAACATCATGTCTATCCAATATGACATTTGATTATGTCACATGCAGTGAGTAGTGACTTTTAAAAAGCAAAGGATTACAGAACACAATGTCACAAAACAATGGCTCTCCCCACAGAAGCTAGGTATGTAGATTTATATTTGAGTCATTTCACATGAAAGACTATCTGGCCAAGAATCTGACTGCTAATGTAGTAGAGGACCACAGGTTGGGGGTTGGGGGACGGCAAAACCCAAGACACTAACAAACCAGGGTCTCATGTAGACCAAGAGGGCCTAACTCCTAAAGAGCCAAGAATGACCTTAAACTTCTACTCCTCCTGCCTCTAACACTCTAGTGCTGAGATTGTAAGTGGGCACAATAGGTTTATATGGAGCTAGGAATCAAATACAGGATCTCATGCATCCTAGGCAAGACCTTTATCAACTAAGTACTTCCCCAGACCCATTCTTTAAGACCTACTGACCATTATACTAATATATATTATTGTCAGTTCATTTATATCTAAAAACCATGTCTTTTCACATTGAGACAGCTAAGGAGAAAGAAAAGCAGGTCTACCTAACAACCTGTCTGCAATTTTTTTTTAAAGTATCTTTGAGCATCCTTTAAATAAAATGCTTCAGAAACTAACAGTTCCAGATCTTAGAACTTTTCAGATTTGTAATATCTGCACAGATCTAATTTTTTGAGCTCCAGAATACTAAATTTGAAACATTCCAAAATTTAAAACATTTTGAGTATATCATCTACATTCAATGTTTCAGACTTGAGAGCATTATAGATTTACAGACGCAGACACACACACACACACACACACACACACACACACACACAGAGAGAGAGAGAGAGAGAGAGAGAGAGAGAGAGAGAAACACTACCAAGAATTTTAAAAAGTCACTATTGTGATCACTAAACTATTTCTCCAAGTTATTATCCCAAGTTTAGAGGTCAGGAGAACAAACCAAACTTGGAATATGGGTAGACTCTTAACGGAGCTTACTAGATCAAGTGTGTCTATTTGGGGCATGCAATGTTGAGCACACTGACTAGTTTACCAGTTTTTAAAGGTGATAAGGTGCCTTAGCTTCTAACTATCTTGAAAATTTATATCTCAACTTATAAAATGATATATGCTAAATGTAAAGAACTCTTCAGGGAGGCTGAAGAGATGGCTCAGCGGTAAAGGGCACTGGCTGCTCTTCTGTAAGTCCTGAATTCAATTCCCAGCAACCAGGTGGTGGCTCACAGCCATCTGTAATGGGATCTGATGCCCTCTTCTGGGCATCATGAGATAGAGCACTCATATGTACTCAGACATACAAATAAATAAATCTAAAAAAAAAAAAAAAAAAAAAAAAAACCCTCTTCAAACACTGTAAAGTAAAATCTCACGACTGCCATAAACTATTATCAGAGCTATATCCCACTGTTAGTGCTCAAGTATTTTTATAGTCATTCAGGACAGATGGACCATACTTCAATACCTGTTTCTGTTATTTTGAGCACTTTGTGGCAACCAGATCTCAGCATGGGTACGAGAGAAATTACTTTGGGCAGTGATTAGCAAACTGTTTTGGCAAAGGGTCAGATGGTAAACTTCTTTTGAATTCTGGTGTTGTAGGAAGAAAACAGCCATAAATGAATCCAGCAACATCCCAACCATTTACTTACAAACACTGAAATTCAATTTCATATTACAAATAATTTTTATTTAACAATCCACTTAAAGATATGAAAACTCTTCTTGGCTCCTAAGTCATCATCACAAGAATTCCAGATCTCCAACACACAGTCTGGGTGCCCAGTCAGAAGAAACATATACTTTCCGAAGTTTGTTGTATTTACATTAACAACTCTGTTGACGGGAGACTTTATTTGTAGCCACATGTCTGGTCTGTCTGCTGAGAGCGGGTATTACCGTCTAACCTAGGCTAGCCTCCAACTGCAGACCCTCCTGTTCATCTCCCACCGTCCAGGAGTCCATCTGTGCAGCACCACACCCAAAGCTGGGTGTTCTGTCTCTGCTGGAACCGGGGATCATTCCATTTCTTTTCTCACATACCTACTGAAATCTGCCCCAATACTCTACTAGGTAATAATGTGTTCTGTCTTTTTCTTTCTGTAAAATTCTTTATACAGAAAATAACTGTGTCAGTTATTTTATTTGCAACAAACACCAAAACCCATGTGGCCTCATTGTACACTCCCCTTACAGTCTGACTGCAAAAACGCACTCAGTAAACAGTAAGTGGTATTTCTAAAGCTGCTTTCTTAGACAAAACAATCAGGATTCTTTTACATTCGCACTGATGCAATGAAATGACCTTCTGGAACACAGAAGCTCAAAACAAACTTTACTCCAGTATCTTCTACACTGGTACTGTCAATGATTTCCAGTCACATAAGAAGATTTAAGTTTAGTCCTAGCTAAAAGTTCTTTTCTGAGCTTGGTCTTCAAACTGACTTGCTAATAACAAAAATAAACATACTAATAAAGTAGTACTGACTATACTTGATTGCTATATTTCTCAAATTTTATTAAAGTAAGAACTTAGTACAAAATCATTCTAGTGCTGAGCATGGTGACACACGGCTTTAATCTCAGCTTGGGAATGAGGGGGAAGTGGATTTCTGTGAGTTTTAGGTTAGCCAGGACTATAAAAAAAAAAAAAAACAACCTAAAACAACAAGTCCTTTCTAATACATGACCATAAGTCATAAAATCAATGGTATAAGTTTCAATATCTACAGAGAAATATAACTTTGAAATCATTAATTCCCAATTATTATCAACTTACCCCAAAGGAGTTTTTCAAATGACTTCATATCACAAATCCACATGTCTCAAACCATCTGTTAAAAAATAAATTGCCTAAAATCAGTGAACTTCAGAGTTAACTCTTTCCTCACCCCACACTTCCACTACCTGTACACAGACTGTAGGCCAGCTGCCCACCTGAATGCAAGGGCCACTGATTATTCAGCTGCTTCCCCAAAACTAAGTATGGCAGAAGAGGCATGGGCACTCCACTGAATTTCTATTTTAAGAATAAGTGAGTTAATTAATAAAATGTCACTAACCAAAACCTCAGGGGAAACAGTGTACCTCATCTTTTCTCCTCCTAGAACGGCCTCAACTTTTCAGAGGAGAAGGCCAGAGACCAGCAGACAACACCTACAGTAGATACTGTTCACTCCTTCCTTCACACCCACTATTCTTCACCGTGTCAGCAGACTCCAGAGAATTCCTGTGATAATTCTCTACTAGGCCACCTACACCTGACTGGCCTAGGCCAACCACAACCACAGTCACTGTATTATATCTTACACAAGTACAAAACTAAGTCATGGTCAATGAAACCAGTAAGGAAAGATGTTAGAAAGCATTGGAGAACATTTTCTCTTTATGGAAAAAAAATGATAAAGAAAAAATAGTATCTTCTTCCCTCTTTGAATCAACATATATTTCAAGTCCTGAAGCTATCTCGAAGCTTTAAGGAAGACTTCATCATGCCGGGAATGGCAAAGAAACTGTGGAAAGCAGTGGAGCTTGGATGCATCCTGAAATCAGACCAACCTTGAAACTTCCTTCCATGTATGATATGAACCTCTCTGTGAGAGGTTAACCTTTCAGGAATGAGGTACTGTACTCCTACAGTCAACACCCCACCCCAAACATCCTGCAAGCCACAATTATTATTCAGATCAGAATGGATCCTGTGAAGGAAAAAATAAAGTATAAAGTACGCTGTGACACACCCATCTTAGAAATGGTATTATTGTCAGGTGCCATTTAACAAGACTGTGTTCTGAGAAACATGTCATGAGGTACAATCATTATTATGTGAACCTACAAGTGTTACTTATAAAATCCTAGCAGCAAAGCCTACTATGACTCTAGGTTCTATGGTATATATCACTGTATATTTGGTAACTCTGTCTGAATCCTGTTATGTAGTACATGGCTACAGCTAATCAACTGAAGATCATATATCCACAGTACGTTCAAACACTGTCAATTACATGCCAGACACTATGCTAACAGAGAAAACTAAAACATGAAAAAGTTTAGGCTCTGGTGCTCCTCCCAAAGACTGTATGTTAGAAACTTAAACCCAAAATTTGAATGCTGATATTATCTGAGGCCATAAAGAATGGGGACTCTCATGATGAGATCAGTGTCCTTACAGAAAGAAGAGAGACCATTGACTTTTTTTTTGAGACAGGGTCTCATTATGTAACCTTGGTTGACCGAGCATTCACTATGTAGACCAAGCTAGTCTCAAATTCATGGGTCACCTGCCTAATGCCTCCCTAGTGCTAGGGATAAAGGCATGCGCCTTTGCCGTGCCTGCTTTGCATGCTGGCTTTCACCATGTGATGCTCCTCCACCTTGTTGTAACACAGCAAGAAAGTCCTCGTCAGAGATGACTACTTGACACTGGACTTCTTAGCCTCCAAAACTAGGACAGACAATACATGGCTTTTATTTGATTCATTTTTTTCAAGACTCTGTGGTAGAAACACAAAACGGACTATCAGATCCTGCCTTAACAAATCTAACTTTGGATGGGATCAGGTGATGGAGCACAGAATAACTTACAAAGTGACTTCGTATTTTTGCAAAGGGTTCAAAAGTATGAGAAGATGGAGATTACAAGGAAAAAACTGGTGAGGAGAAAGACCAACTTGTTTTATAATAGAAAAAAAGGCCAAAAATATATTTACATAAACTGAGCTAAAACACAGAAGCAGGAAAATACAGGATTGCCTGTCAATGGCATAGGAGCTCACAGTTCAACAGCACATGGTGAACAGGAATTGTTAACTACATTCTAAGGCCTCACTCAGTACTAAGTGATACTCAGAGTAAATTACTAATTTCTTCTGTCACTTTTATGTCTTCAACACAAATGCCTATTTTTTTTTAAAGACTTTATATTCGGTTTCCTCTAACCAAAACCTAAGCTACTAGGAAACAACATCAAACATCACTCTGAGGAGCAGTTTCTGGGAAGTAAAGAATCCAACAGGAACTTCCCCAGATGAGAGCACCACAGTATTTTCTAGTCAACATAGTTACTAAGCGTATTGTCATGTGAACTGCAAAGCCTGTATTCTGTCTAACATCATCATTACAGTATCTGGCAGTTCTTGGCACAAGACAGAGAAAGAAACTCAATAATTATTACAAGAATAAAAATACTAGACAACACACTTGAGAACTGAAAATAAAATGTAAGGTCTCCATGTTTATATGTAGGACAGATATTTAATTTATGTTGGGCTTTTTATTTAAGTATCACACTGAAAACAAGTAAAAAGAGATTGTTAAAACATCTAAGTGGAGAGGTAGGGACAATGTCCATGGCTCTCTGCCAGTAATTCCTCTAGACTTTCTTAGTGGTCCTTTCCTAGGTTAATATTTACTACTCTGAATTCTGCCATGAAGCTCAATGCTCTGAGTTCAGATGTGGAGTGCGGCCCAGAGTTAGAGAGAATATTCAACAAATAGCTTTACAAAAAAAGGAAGGAGAGGAGAGGGAAGTGGAGGAGAGGAGAAAGAAGGAAAAAAAATCAAAGTTTTAGAAAAAAGTAACATCTATTCAAAAGAGAATTAGGAATGGGATTTAAAAAAAAAATCACAGAAAATTTGCCAATATAGAAAGTATAAAATGACAGAAATTAAACCAAGTATGAGTAACCGATAAAGATAAAAAGACAAAATGTGTACATTAAAAGGTGTGAAGTTTAATGACGTGGCATGTACTTGGCATGTGGACAAACCATAAAGATTCCACAAGGTCCTATTGGTAAAAGCACAGTAGATGTGTGCATACAAAGTGCAAAGTTATATAAATGAATCTGCCATGAGCAGTTTTGGTCTCTGGATGAAACAAGAACAATTATCTGCAAACAAACAGGAAGAAACTAGAGAAATGGCGACCCTGGAAAGAGGGAGCTGAACTAGGTGAGCTACAAGGCACAAGAGTGAATGAATACTCAACCGTTAATGTACTGTATGAAGTTAAAAGATTAGCCAAAGACAGAGAGAAAATGTCACAGAACAGCTCATGGATTTTAGTATTAGAACATATAAAAACTTCTCCAAATGAAGAAAGAAGGCAGAGTTGGAAACTTAGCTTTATGGTAAGCACTGGTCTAGGATGGCAAGGCCCCGGGTTCAATCCCCAGCACCAACAGAATAAGAGGAAGAATGAATAATGAAAGCAGGAGGAACATGATGACAACCAGTGAAGAAAGGAACTGGTGATCTCTAGTAAAGCTCAAGAAAGCACCCCACAGCCCTTCATAATCCAACCCCAGGTTCACAGTCTGAAGGTATTTACACTGAGTATGAGGACTACAGGATAGTCTATAGTGGCCAAGTAAAGAGTGACAACCTGAAGGTACATCCAGAGGAAAATGGGAGTGGGGACGCAGGCACACTGCAGACATGGGTGCACAAAAGACTTAGTTTGGTTCTAACTCACAACTCCAGCTCCAAAGAATCTGGATTCCTTCTGGCTTCCAAAGGTGTACACGTACAGGCAAGCATGCAAATTAAATAAAACTATTTTACATGAAAATGAATGACATATATAACAAAGTACTAGACAGCAGATAAACTGAATAAACCAGAACTATGTCTGTGTCACTATGAGTACAAGGAGTGAGAGACACCATTTTCAGTGCAGGTATAGCTTATTCCATTTAACAAGTCAAAGCAAGACACACTGCTTAGGCCCCAAACTATATTACAAACACAGAATTACACACCAAAGACACATTAGTGACTACTGCTAGGGAGGAAAGAAGGGCTTCAAAAATACTGGAACTTTTTCTATACAAAGAATGTAAATTTTTGGAGACTAGCAGCTGCCCACTTCGTCAACACTTACTTTCCTGCTCTTCATCCAATCAAACTGCTACGCGACTGCAGCGGCAGGTTTACCCTTCAGAAAAATCAGGGCTGCCCAGCTGGGTGCGGAGGAGCCTGACGGCACTGGAGGACAGCCCTGTAACCCTGACTCCCACAGTGTTCCTGCTGCCTGAGACATGATTGAAAGAACTGTGCAAAAATGGATTTTCTTAGCAATCATGGGGTAATATTTTTAAAAAAAGATACAAGCTGAAAATAACGAACTTCCATTAATGTATAAATTTATTGGTAATTTTAGATAGTTGTGTAGGGTATATTTTGATTAGTTCATTTTTGTGGAACTAACAAGTTAATTCCAGATCTATCTGGAAAAAGGTCAAGAATTGTCAAGCTATTTCAGAAGCCAATGCTTACTGTATGAGAGCTTTAAGACTTAGTATAAAACCTGTATGTGTAGCTTAGTGACATATGTTTTAACATATGTGAAAATCCTGGGTTTGGTTCTTATGGTCGTTTGAATATGCTTGGCCCAGGGAGTGGCACTGTTAGGAGGTGTGGCCTTGCTGGAGGAAACTGTCACTGTGGAGGTGGGCTTGGAGACCCTCCTCCTAGCCACCTGGAAACAGTCTGCTCCTGCCTTCCTTTGGATGAAGATACAGAACTCTCAACTGCCATGCTTCCTGCCATTATAATGGACTGAACTTCAGAACCTACTTAAAGATATTGCTCTGCCTGCTATTGTTGGATTTTAAACATTCCCACAACGCCCCACACTTTAAATCTTGACCACAAGCCAGTATGCTATTACAAAGTGGTGGAATCTTTCTAAAATGGGTGCCTAGTTAAAGGCAGGAGGTCACAGAGAGAAGGTGCTTCTGAAGAGGATATTGGGACTTCCTATTTCTCTTTTTCCTTCTCAGCTGTTATGAGGTAGACTGGCTGCCTGTATCGTGCCCCCAACTCTGCTTCCACATGCAACAATACAGGAACAATCAACTCTGGACTAAGACCTCTGATAACATGAGCCAATGTAAATCTTTCCTCTCTTAAAGCCAGTTTATCTTAATGTGTTACAGCATGAAAAGCTGATTTAACACAATCCTAAAGACACATATTTTCTTTTAAATACTCAATTAGGTGGATTTTTAGCTATTCTGAGACATTACTAAATTTTGTTATATGTTGCTAGTTTAGAGCAACAAAACTGACTTTACTGTTGTAACTGTATATAAAGCAAGCTAGTAAACTTATAAATCTGAAAATTCTCTAGAGACCCTTGAATTTTCTATGAAAACATCCACACTGACTCTCAAGGATGATCACTGTTTCTTTTAGCCTGGTAGCTTCTACCGCCTAGGGTCTTCAAGAGAAATGTACTGAAATGAAAAGGTAGGTGTTTACTGCTGCTAAGGTCTAAAGGAACACTAGGAATGTCTTGCCATCAAGTACACTTGCTGTAGGCCTTTCATAGACTCCTGTGGTGGCTTGAATGAAAATGACTACCAAAGTGCTCGCTTCGGCAGCACATATACTAAAATTGGAACGATACAGAGAAGATTAGCATGGCCCCTGCGCAAGGATGACACGCAAATTCGTGAAGCGTTCCATATTTTTCAAGCTATACCCTAGAAGAAGCAAGAAACTAATCGTCTTGGCAACAAAACAAAGAGAATGAAAGCACACAAACATAACCTCACATCCAAATATGAATATAACGGGAAGCAATAATCACTATTCCTTAATATCTCTCAATATCAATGGCCTCAACTCCCCAATAAAAAGACATAGATTAAGAAACTGGATACGCAACGAGGACCCTGCTTTCTGCTGCCTACAGGAAACACACCTCAGAGACAAAGACAGACACTACCTCAGAGTGAAAGGCTGGAAAACAACTTTCCAAGCAAATGGTCAGAAGAAGCAAGCTGGAGTAGCCATTCTAATATCAAATAAAATCAATTTCCAACTAAAAGTCATCAAAAAAGATAAGGAAGGACACTTCATATTCATCAAAGGAAAAATCCACCAAGATGAACTCTCAATCCTAAATACCTATGCCCCAAATACAAGGGCACCTACATACGTAAAAGAAACCTTACTAAAGCTCAAAACACACATTGCACCTCACACAATAATAGTGGGAGATTTCAACACCCCACTCTCATCAATGGACAGATCATGGAAACAGAAATTAAACAGTGATGTCGACAGACTAAGAGAAGTCATGAGCCAAATGGACTTAATGGATATTTATAGAACATTCTATCCTAAAGCAAAAGGATATACCTTCTTCTCAGCTCCTCATGGTACTTTCTCCAAAACTGACCATATAATTGGTCAAAAAACGGGCCTCAACAGGTACAGAAAGATAGAAATAATCCCATGCGTGCTATCAGACCACCACGGCCTAAAGCTGGTCTTCAATAACAATAAGGGAAGAATGCCCACACATACGTGGAAATTGAACAATGCTCTACTCAATGATAACCTGGTCAAGGAAGAAATAAAGAAAGAAATGAAAGACTTTTTAGAATTTAATGAAAATGAAGGTAAAACATACCCAAACTTATGGGACACAATGAAAGCTGTGCTAAGAGGAAAACTCATAGCTCTGAGTGCCTGCAGAAAGAAACAGGAAAGAGCATATGTCAGCAGCTTGACAGCACACCTAAAAGCTCTAGAACAAAAAGAAGCACATACACCCAGGAGGAGTAGAAGGCAGGAAATAATCAAACTCAGAGCTGAAATCAACCAAGTAGAAACAAAAAGGACCATAGAAAGAATCAACAGAACCAAAAGTTGGTTCTTTGAGAAAATCAACAAGATAGATAAACCCTTAGCCAGACTAACGAGAGGACACAGAGAGTGCGTCCAAATTAACAAAATCAGAAATGAAAAGGGAGACATAACTACAGATTCAGAGGAAATTCAAAAAATCATCAGATCTTACTATAAAAACCTATATTCAACAAAACTTGAAAATCTTCAGGAAATGGACAATTTCCTAGACAGATACCAGGTATCAAAGTTAAATCAGGAACAGATAAACCAGTTAAACAACCCCATAACTCCTAAGGAAATAGAAGCAGTCATTAAAGGTCTCCCAACCAAAAAGAGCCCAGGTCCAGACGGGTTTAGTGCAGAATTCTATCAAACCTTCATAGAAGACCTCATACCAATATTATCCAAACTATTCCACAAAATTGAAACAGATGGAGCCCTACCGAATTCCTTCTACGAAGCCACAATTACTCTTATACCTAAACCACACAAAGACACAACAAAGAAAGAGAACTTCAGACCAATTTCCCTTATGAATATCGACGCAAAAATACTCAATAAAATTCTGGCAAACCGAATTCAAGAGCACATCAAAACAATCATCCACCATGATCAAGTAGGCTTCATCCCAGGCATGCAGGGATGGTTTAATATACGGAAAACCATCAACGTGATCCATTATATAAACAAACTGAAAGAACAGAACCACATGATCATTTCATTAGATGCTGAGAAAGCATTTGACAAAATTCAACACCCCTTCATGATAAAAGTCCTGGAAAGAATAGGAATTCAAGGCCCATACCTAAACATAGTAAAAGCCATATACAGCAAACCAGTTGCTAACATTAAACTAAATGGAGAGAAACTTGAAGCAATCCCACTAAAATCAGGGACTAGACAAGGCTGCCCACTCTCTCCCTACTTATTCAATATAGTTCTTGAAGTTCTAGCCAGAGCAATCAGACAACAAAAGGAGATCAAGGGGATACAGATTGGAAAAGAAGAGGTCAAAATATCACTATTTGCAGATGACATGATAGTATATTTAAGTGATCCCAAAAGTTCCACCAGAGAACTACTAAAGCTGATAAACAACTTCAGCAAAGGGGCTGGGTATAAAATTAACTCAAATAAATCAGTTGCCTTCCTCTATACAAAAGAGAAACAAGCCGAGAAAGAAATTAGGGAAACGACACCCTTCATAATAGACCCAAATAATATGAAGTACCTCGGTGTGACTTTAACCAAGCAAGTAAAAGATCTGTACAATAAGAACTTCAAGACACTGAGGAAAGAAATTGAAGAAGACCTCAGAAGATGGAAAGATCTCCCATGCTCATGGATTGGCAGGATTAATATAGTAAAAATGGCCATTTTACCAAAAGCAATCTACAGATTCAATGCAATCCCCATCAAAATACCAATCCAATTCTTCAAAGAGTTAGACAGAACAATTTGCAAATTCATCTGGAATAACAAAAAACCCAGGATAGCTAAAGCTATCCTCAACAATAAAAGGACTTCAGGGGGAATCACTATCCCTGAACTCAAGCAGTATTACAGAGCAATAGTGATAAAAACTGCATGGTATTGGTACAGAGACAGACAGATAGACCAATGGAATAGAATTGAAGACCCAGAAATGAACCCACACACCTATGGTCACTTGATTTTTGACAAAGGAGCCAAAACCATCCAATGGAAAAAAGATAGCATTTTCAGCAAATGGTGCTGGTTCAACTGGAGGGCAACATGTAGAAGAATGCAGATCGATCCATCCTTATCACCCTGTACAAAGCTTAAGTCCAAGTGGATCAAGGACCTCCACATCAAACCAGACACACTCAAACTAATAGAAGAAAAACTAGGGAAGCATCTGGAACACATGGGCACTGGAAAAAATTTCCTGAACAAAACACCAATGGCTTATGCTCTAAGATCAAGAATCGACAAATGGGATCTCATAAAACTGCAAAGCTTCTGTAAGGCAAAGGACACTGTGGTTAGGACAAAACGGCAACCAACAGATTGGGAAAAGACCTTTACCAATCCTACAACAGATAGAGGCCTTATATCCAAATATACAAAGAACTCAAGAAGTTAGACCGCAGGGAAACAAATAACCCTATTAAAAAATGGGGTTCAGAGCTAAACAAAGAATTCACAGCTGAGGAATGCCGAATGGCTGAGAAACACCTAAAGAAATGTTCAACATCTTTAGTCATAAGGGAAATGCAAATCAAAACAACCCTGAGATTTCACCTCACACCAGTGAGAATGGCTAAGATCAAAAACTCAGGTGACAGCAGATGCTGGCGAGGATGTGGAGAAAGAGGAACACTCCTCCATTGTTGGTGGGATTGCAGACTGGTAAAACCATTCTGGAAATCAGTCTGGAGGTTCCTCAGAAAATTGGACATTGAACTGCCTGAGGATCCAGCTATACCTCTCTTGGGCATATACCCAAAAGATGCCTCAACATATAAAAGAGACACGTGCTCCACTATGTTCATCGCAGCCTTATTTATAATAGCCAGAAACTGGAAAGAACCCAGATGCCCTTCAACAGAGGAATGGATACAGAAAATGTGGTACATCTACACAATGGAATATTACTCAGCTATCAAAAACAACGACTTTATGAAATTCGTAGGCAAATGGTTGGAACTGGAAAATATCATCCTGAGTGAGCTAACCCAATCACAGAAAGACATATATTGTATGCACTCATTGATAAGTGGCTATTAGCCCAAATGCTTGAATTACCCTAGATCCCTAGAACAAACGAAACTCAAGACGGATGATCAAAATGTGAATGCTTCTTTAAATGAGGAAAAAGAATACCCTTGGCAGGGAAGGGAGAGGCAAAGATTAAAACAGAGACTGAAGGAACACCCATTCAAAGCCTGCCCCACATGTGGCCCATACATATACAGCCACCCAATTAGACAAGATGGATGAAGCAAAGAAGTGCAGACCAACAGGAGCCGGATGTAGATCGCTCCTGAGAGACACAGCCAGAATACAGCAAATACAGAGGCGAATGCCAGCAGCAAACCACTGAACTGAGAATAGGTCCCCCGTTGAAGGAATCAGAGAAAGAACTGGAAGAGCTTGAAGGGGCTCGAGACCCCAAAAGTACAACAATGTCAAGCAACCAGAGCTTCCAGGGACTAAGCCACTACCTAAAGACTATACATGGACTGACCCTGGACTCTGACCCCATAGGTAGCAATGAATATCCTAGTAAGAGCACCAGTGGAAGGGGAAGCCCTGGGTCCTGCTAAGACTGAACCCCCAGTGAACTAGACTATGGGGGGAGGGCGGCAATGGGGGGAGGGTTGGGAGGGGAACACCCATAAGGAAGGGGAGGGGGGAGGGGGATATTTGCCCGGAAACCGGGAAAGGGAATAACACTTGAAATGTATATAAGAAATACTCAAGTTAATAAAAAAAAAAAAAAAAGAAAAGAAAATGACTACCAAAGACTCATTCATTTGAACGTTGGTCTGAAGTTGGTGGAATATTGGGGGAAAGATTAGAGATGGTCTTGTTGGAGTAGGTGTGTCACTAGGGGTGAGCTTTGAGGTTTCAAAAGCCCACACCATTCCCAGTTAAAATTACCCCGCCCCTCCCCGCCTCTTGATTGCAGATAAGGATGTAAATTCTCAGCTATAGCACCAGCACCATGTCTGTCTAGTACCACATCCCCTGCAATGATGGTCACGGATTCTCCCTGAGGAGCTGTAAGCTCCGAATAAACTCTACTCTATGAGCTGCATTGCTCTTGATGCTTTGTCACAATAGTAGAAAAGAGATGACACACGTTCTTAATCTGGATCAACACACACCTTTAACCCAGGTCTTCAGACAGACCTTTAATGTGGGCCATACCTTCTGCTGGAGGCCTATATGAGGACAATGGAAGAAGAGGTTTTTTTTCTCCTTGCCTGCTTGCACTTATTGGCCAGCACATCTACTGAAGCCTACTTCTTCAGGATTCCAGCTTGTACAGCAGTTGGTACAAGGGACTGGGGTATTGCTGTGATAAGCCTGACCACACTTTTGTTTGGAGGAATGTGGACTTGGGGACTTTGGAAAGCAGGGGAATGCTTTAAGTGGGGCTTAATAGACCTCCGTAAAAACATGGAAGACAGTGGTGCTGAGGGTGATTAGAACTGTAGGGCTGGCTCAAGAGGTTTCAGAGAAGAATTTTAGCATGTGGCCTAGAGGCAGTTCTTGTGATATTTTGGTGAAGAATGTGGCTGCTTTTTGCCTTTGTCTAAAAAGTCTGCCTAAGGCTAAAATGAAGAGATTTAGATTAATTGCATTGATGAAGGTAATCTCAGAACAGCCTAGCACAGACTCTGCCCATCCTGTGGTTCTCTCTTCTGAAGAGCCTTCTGACCAGACATAGCAAATTTAGAAAGGAAAAATACAAAATGTACAGTTCAAAGATTAAAGGGGCAGGAAGTGAAATGGAGCTAAATCCTATGTTCAAGGATATTAAATGGACTAAGGGAGTGGTAACCTCAGGGCAAGATTCCACCCAGCTAAGCATATTTCTGAGTCTGCAGTTAAACAGGGATAATTATCATATTAGGTGTTATTATGACCTGGTTGTTGTTTTTATTTGGACATGAGAAAATATGATTGTATGTCAAATTGACAAGGGATGGATTGTGATGGCTATTCTTGGTTGTCAACCTAATTATTTACCTGGAATGAGCTACAATCCAGAAATGGAAGGCACACCTGTGATCCGGATCTTGAGGCTGGAAGACACAGGCTTCTGATCCAGATCTTGAGGAATAGTAGTCATGTTTACAAAGAAAGATCTTGTGAAAAGGAAATTTTAAAGATGCTTAGGTTCAGGGCAGTATCTAACTGGGGCTGGCTTACAGTTTCAGAGGTTCAGTCCAGCACCATCATGGTGAGAAACAGCAGTGTCAAGGCACACATGATGCTGAAGAAGGAGTTGGTAGTCCTGCATATTGATTTGAAGGCAGCTAGGAGATTATCTTCTGCACTGGGTGTAGCTAGATCATATATGTGAGACCTCAAAGCCCACCAGCACAGTAATGCATTTCCTCTAACAAGGTCACACCTACTCCAACAAGGCCATACCCCCTAATAGTGTCACTCCCTATGGGTCAAGCAGTCAAACACATGCATCTATGAGGGCCACACCCATTCTGTGGACCACAAAGGCTACTGGTAAAAGTACAGCCTAATTGTAGTGGAAGACCCCAGTGTTTTAGAGATGCCAGTATCATAGGAATGGCCACTAAAAATACCAGCAACAATGGCCTGGAGTCAGCCAGAGCCTAGAGTGCTTCAGAAGACAGAGCTGGAAAAGTGATGCAAGCCCTTTGTCAAAACCATGTGTGGATCCCAGGCAATGGAACAAGAACTGAGAAGTTGAAGTTGTCCTAGAGACCATAAGATGTTAGAGAAGCCAGAGTCATGGATACCTGCTGCAGAAGGCTGCAACAGGGAGTGGAACCAGCCAAGAGAAAAAACTGTGTTATAGTAACAAAGCTGAAAGGAGTTGAACATCAGACATGAAGACACAGAGTTTGGAGTTTGCCCAGCTGGTTTTTGGTCATGCTCTGGTCCAATATTACCTCACTATGACGATATGGAATAATAATTGTGCCGGGAGCCAAGCCCACTTATACACCCTCTGTTTCAGGAATTGTTCTCAGGACTGTTTCAGGCCCACTGTCTCTGGGAAGCCTAGCCAGCTATCTGTTCTTATTAGTACACCTGCAACTTGCGGTTTATGGTCACAGGAACCCAAAGAACAATGGAAGGGTGGTGATGGTGATGAATTGGGTCTTGGGCCCTGAGTGGCTTTCCCACTTGCTTGTCTTTATAAGCCACTGCCCTGAAATAAAGTTTGAGAGCTTGATCAGACTACGACTTGCTCTCCTTCTTCGAATCTCCTGTCCCCCCATTCTTTCACCCCCCCTCCTCAAGTTCCCGATGTTCCTGGTTGTCAACTTGACTCTATCTAAAATGAACTACAACCCAGAACTGGAGGGCTCACCTGTGATCCAGATCTTGAGTCTGGAAGACACAAATTTCTGACCTGGATCTTGGCATGGAGATTTTGAGGCAAAGTGGCTATGAAAAGCTTAGGCCTAGGCAAGGTAGTACATGCCTTTAACCCCAAGAGACTGAGGCAAGGAGACCTCTGAGTCCAAGGTCAGCCTGGGACAAAACAAGACCCAGATCCAGGCATGGTGGTACACCCCTTTAATCTGGGTCACACCTTCTGCTGGAGACTAACAAAAGGTCGTGGGAAAAAGGAAGATTCGATCTTCTTTGCCTGCTTGCATTTACTTGCCAGTATTATTTGTTGGAACCTACTTCCATAGAAGACCAGCTGAAACAACTAGCCTCATGGGACTGAGTAATTACTGGATTCTTGGACTTCCCATCCACAGCTGATCATTATTGGAGTAGCTGACTACAGACTGTAAGTCATCCCAACAAATTCCCGTCATATAGAGACATTGCTTACGTTCTGTAACTCTAGAAACCCTGACCAATACAATAATGGATATCCTGTGATGTTGGAAGTATGTGAGCTGCTTTTGGATTTTGATTTTGTAGGAGATTGTAGTAATTATAACAATTAAGTGATTACAGGACTCTCAGAAGAGACTTTGAACTTTTAAATATTATTGAGACTGTGATAGACTTTGGAAGTTGGACTAAATACATTTTTGCATTATGTTAAAGCTTCAAATTTATGGAGGCCAGGGATTGGAATGTAGTGGTTGGAATAGATTTGGTCCCCATAGATTCATGAGTTTCAATGCTTGACCATAAGGAGTGGCAATATTAGGAGGTGTGGCCTTGTTGAAGTAGGTGTGGCCTTATTGGAGGGAGTGTGTTAGGGGTGGGCTTTGAGGTCTCCTCCTAAGCTCAGGCTCCATCCAGTGTGGATAACAGTCTCTCCTGGCTGCCTTTGGATCAAGATAGAGAGCTCTAAGCTCCTTCTCCAGCACCATGTCTGCCTGCACGTTGCCATGCTTCCTGCCATGATGATACTGGACTAAACCTCTGAAACTGTCAGACCCGAGACCCAACTAAATGTTTGTCTTGGTCACTGGTATCTCTGCACAGTAATAAAACCCCAAACTAAGACAATCATTAAAGTGATATCTTTTATCAGGTCAAATAATCTCCTTTCTGTCCTAAGTTTGTAATAGGTTTTTAGACTTCATAAATTAATTTTCTGCATTTTAAAGGCACTGCCATTTTTCTTAAATTTTTCATGTGCTGAGGACATAGCTGAGTGGCAGAGCACTCACTGCCTAGTATAAGGCCCTGGGCTCAATCCAGGTACCAAAAGCAAGGGAAATAACATTTAAACTGCTTCTGTGAATAATTATATTAGTATTCTTTTAAAATGCAAAACCAAACTTGCCTGTTAAAACCTTTTTTTAAATGTAATTATTTCCTTACACCTTACTGAATGCAGCTTATCTAATTTTGACAGCCTGATCTTATGGAGGCATTTTCTCAATTGAGGTTCCTCTCTTTGATGTCAAGTCGACATAAAACTAAATGACCAAGACAACTTACAAAAGGAAGCACTTAACTGAGGGTTAGTCTCTGATTAACATGGTGAGGAAGACAGCAGCAGTCAACCAGGCATGGTGCTGATACAGTAGCTGGGAGCTTTTATCAGTTATCTACAAGTTGAAGACAGAAGGAGGGGTAGAGAATGGCATGGGCTTTTGCAACTTTAAAGCCCAGTGACATACCTCCTTCAACAAGGCCACACTTCATAATCCTTCCCAATTAGTTCTACTAACTGGAGACCAAGCATTCAAACATATGAGCCTATAGGGGCCATTCTTATTCCAACCACTACACACACAAGTAACTATAAACAAGTCTTTTAAAAATATGTACTTATGGGGCTGGGGATTTAGCTCAGTGGTAGAGCGCTTACCTAGGAAGCGCAAGGCCCTGGGTTCGGTCCCCAGCTCCGAAAAAAAGAACCAAAAAAAAAAAAAAAAATATGTACTTATTGCATGTGCCATACCTGACACAGCGTATCTATAACTGTAGAGTGCTTGGTTACAGTCTTCATTGCTCTGCTGACAAACATCACTGACTTCAAGTTTTGTATTGGCTGGTTTTGTGTGTCAACTTAACACAAGCTGGAAACATCACAGAGAAAGGGACCTCAGTTTAGGAAATGCCTCCGTGAGATCCAGCTATAAGGCATTTTCTCACTTAGTTGTGAGTGGTGCCATCCCCTGTGCTGGTTAGTAGCTCTGGGTTCTTTAAGAGAGCAGGCTGAGCAAGCCAGGGGAAGCAAGCCGGTAAGCAGCACCTCTCCATGGCCTCTGCATCAGCTCCTGCCCCCAGGTCCCTTTCCTGTGTGAGTTCAAGTCCTGACTTCCTTTGGTGAGGAGCAGCAATGTGGAAGTGTAAGCTGAATAAACCCTTTCTTCCTCAACTTATTTCTTGGTCACGGTGTTTCATTGCAGCAATAGAAGCCCTGATGAAGATGAGTTTTTTCTTACTTCTTTGACCGTGAGTTCATACTCTACTTTCTAAGGCTACACCTAAGCCTCTTAAGTCTAGAATGCAACATTCCTGAAGAAAGCACCTAGATTAATGCAATCCTAAGTGTAGGGAAGATAAAAGGATCAAGTCTTTGATGTCAGTCTTGTCTACAGAGTGAGTTTAAGGCTAGCCTGAGATACATGTGACACTATTCAGGAAAGGGGAAAGAGGCAAAGGAGGGAGCCTGGGGAAAGAAAAGGAGGAAATGAGAAGAATAAAAGGGGAAAGGGAATGAACAAAGGGTTTGGCTTGATTGGTTATTAGTCCTAAGACCAAAACCTGAGACCACTTTCCACTAAATTTTTATCTTGGGTTTTTTGTACCATTTCCATAGTATGAGCTCTATCTCCAGGTAGAGTGGACCTACTATTTTAGACTCCCAGTGAACACAAGGTAAGACAAACATGTTATGGTTTGAGTCTTGAAATGTTCCCAACTAGCTCTAGTATTTGAACACTTGCTCTCCAGCTGTAGAGGATGTGGCCTAACTGAGTGGGAAGCTAAAGCAGGCCTTAAAAGTTGTATCTCTTCCAATGCCTGCCCAAGTGCTGTACTTTCTAGTTAGCCATCACTAAGGAACTAAGTCACATTGTCTCTGTCCTATGCAGATTGAACTAGGAGTCAAATGATCCTTGCTCAAGTTCCTTCTGTCAGATATGTTGTTAACAGGAACAAGAAAAGGACTTCACACACTCTTCTCTGCACACTTCACTTCCAATCCTTGTATCCTCCAACAGGTTTGCTATTTCTTCCTAGTATATTCACTGATTATTTTTAGGGAATTTCAGCTTTACGCGAAGGTCCCGTGGATATTCTCACCTTACTCAACCCTTGGACTGTCCAGCCTTTCATGGCTACTCTGTAAAAACCAAAACTCCAGGCTTCTTTGGCCTTCAGAACACCAGCAGGACAACAAGTGTGGCTGTTGTGCTTACTTCCTCTGGAGCTCACGGTTTTCTTCCCAAGACGCTCTGAAAAGTCTACTTGCTTACATGTCAGCTCAACAATGAACTTTTACAAAATATTTAAAATAGCCCAATATTTTTTAATTTGTATTTATTTTTAAGTGTATGGGCGTTTTGCCTGCAAGTATGTCAGCATACCATTTGTGTTATCTGATCTCTGAGGAGGCTAGACTAGCCTTTGATATCCATTGGGACTAGAATTAAAGAAAGTGGTGAGCAGACATGTATGTGGGTACTGGATATTGAATCCAAATCTTCTAGAAGAGCAGCCAATGTTTTTATACCAAGCCATCTCTCTGACCCAACAGTTTTAATCTTAAAAAAAAAAAAATTAAAAAACTTAAGTCTCACATTTGCCACACTGCCAAAAAACAGAAGCATCTATGAGCTCTTAACAGTTAAATCACTAAGTATTTATCCCAAAAGAAATGTATCAACTCTACTTAAAAGACAGAGGAAACTGGTTTGTTTAACAATTATGTGCCAAACAAACTTCTAGGCAGTTGGCATACATCAGTAAATTGAGCAAAACTTCATACATTTCCGGATAAAAGCGGAACACCAACTCATAACGAACTTGGACTATACTATAGAAGGCTGTTAAGAACAACAGGAAAAAGTATCAAGTGGTCAAACGAGGAAACAATATCACATATTTGTATTGAGCCTGTAGTCTCAATGGCAGAACATTATGTGCAAGTCTCTGGGTTCAAGCTCCAGGAGTGCGCACATGCTCATAACTGATACACACACACACACACACACACACACACACACACACACACACACACACACACTGACAGTGTAGGACTGTGACCCTACACTAACAGCTACTACTGAAGCACTTCCTCCTAACATACTACTAATTTTTTAAATTAAACATAAGATTGTAACGACTACAAGTAATTTGTTTCTTGGTATGAAGTAGAGGGAGGGGGTTCACAGAAATGCTAACTGCATGGCTCCCATCCACCTCAAAGAAATCAGGGCACTTTCAAATGGGAACACTTGGAGATGCCACTCAAAAAGTTAAGACATTTCCTATCCAAAAATTTCAAGTACCTGAAATTTTAAAACAAATGATAAAATATATAATAGGATCAAATTACTTAATATTTATTGAAATAATGGTTAAATGAACAGAAATAACTTTCATAGTTCTAAAGGTAATTAGAATTTAATTAGGTCACTATTAGTTCCTTTGAAAGGTTTTCTCATCTTGCAAGGCAACTTGTCCAATTTTCTCATTACTTTTTATGAGGATTACTTATTAACTCTTTAAAAAGAATCATGCTTCTTTTCTCCCTGTATAGCATTAGAATATAAAGGTATTAAAATAAACTTTAAAGAAAGAGAGGGAAGGAGGGACAGAGGGAAGGAGGGAGAAAAGAGGAGGGGACTCTTGAGTGCAGACTGCTTCTCCTGAGAACTAGGTTGAATTTGCAGCACCCACAATGGTGCCTCACAACCATCTACAACTCCAGGTCAAGAAATTCAACACCTTCTGGTCTCATGCAGGCACTAGGAATGCATATGGTACATATATACAAAACACCCATAGACACAAAAATTTTTTTAAAAGAAATGAAAAACGAAAAAGACATTCAATGATAATTTCTGGCCTCCACATAATCTGTTCCCCAACCCCAAAATACTCCAGACCCAAGACAGAATTCTGCAGCCCCTACTCTTAATGCTCTTCTCTCTTTATCTTTCAAGTTTTGATTCGTTTTCAAAATCTAAATAATAAAACTAAACCTCACACATTAACACTTTTTAATGACGACAAAATAATAAAGGAACTTTTTGTCAGATAGAAGATCAAAGAACAGGATCTAAAGTATTTAGATCCTTTTAAAAAGGCAAATTTATAGGAAACTTCTACTGTGATTTCCTTTTTAAAACAAAAACATTAGAAACACCTTCACAGAGAAATAAAACAGACCAAGTTGAAGGTAAACTAAGCCAGACATACCAGCATCTTAACACAGCACATGTAGTAAAACTAGCAACAGTACCAGAACTTAAACCCCTCCAAGCTGTAGTCTCGCCCTAGCCAGACTATCCCTCATCCGGTCCAGACCACGAGCATTCCCTGTTCCCTAAGTTTGTCTCCTCACGCTTCCTCAATTTCATAAACTTTCAGATGTTCACAGAACAAGTATCCTTCTAAATACCTGCTGGAGGCTAGAGAGATGGCTTGGTGACTAAAGTGTATTGCTCTTGGAGAGGTAGGTTTCCAGGACTCACAATTGCCTGTAACCCCAGCGCCACAGGATCTGATGCCTCTGGCCTCTACTGGCATCTGCATATGCTTGCACATATCCTTGCCTCTTAATTAAAAAGAAGTCTCCTTTGGCTGGGTATGGTGCCATGCACCTTTAATCCCAGCACTTGGAGGAAAAGATGGGGAGATTTCTGAGTTTGAGGACAGCCTGGCCTACATAGCAAGTTCTACAACAGCCAAGGCAATATAGTTAGCCTTGATCTCAAAAACAAATCAAAACAAAACCTTAAGAAAATGTATAGTTTAGATATTTAATTAAAAAATAATTCTATAAGCTTGTTGAAAATTATAGTACTGATACACAAAATTGGAAAAGTAAATCTCAGAAACAAAATTAACATATTTTGTTATATGGTCAATTTTTTTCCTGTGAAAACAAACCAATAATCACTTATTTAAAGAATAATAACTGATAAAATATCAATACCAATATTTCAATGCTATGGTATACTAAAAATCCACTAAATCAAACACTGTAAATGAAAACATAGTAGAGGAAATAAAGTCCCAATAGTATGCTCAAACACCTCTCTGACCCTCACACGATAGATTCCTGCCCTGAGTTGTCAACTCCAATTTAAGCCAGGAATGAGGAGAAAGGACTGCCTCCTCCTCGATCCCCAGCACAGGTGCAAAAACACAGGGCAGCTTCCTTAAGGACCAGTTTCCTTTCAGTCTCATGAAACTGTCTGTAATTCAAAGCTGAGAAATAAAAAAGGGACAGATAAGGAGCAGGCCACGAAGAATTTTCTAACTGCCATGTCAGCAAGTGACCGCACAGCTGGTTATTTCACTGTGTTCAGGAACGGCTTCTCTGAAGCCGTGTATGAAATGAGGGAAGAAAGGAGCCAGCCACAGAAGTTTCTGTGAAGGCCTTTGAGAGAGAGAACCTGGCTCTCGGTTCACAGCTAACCACTCCTGCTGCCCAAATACCTCATCTTTCTTTTCTCTTTAATTGTTTATTCAATGTGTTCACCTGAGCCGAAAGACACGGGCTAATATGCAATGGACCAGCTACAAACTAGTCCAACTAATACAACAAAACTGAGTATCATCTAGCTTCTTCAATTTATTTCTATCAGTGATCACTACTAGTTTCACCTAAGTTATTTAGCAGGAAAAAAAATCCTAATTGCTGCTAAAATTAACTTAAAAACTAGGAAAACCTGTACAAACAGGGATGTATACAGCAGGTGTTTAACAGCATACATGCTACCTGGCTACTCTTCCATGTGCCTACAGACAACAGGGTGTATGTACGTCTACAAACACAGATACCACCCTCAGCTGTCAAATCAGAGTCCATCACCACTGCTGCAAAGGTCTACTGCTTGTCTTCATTCTGTGATTCTCAGTGACCAGACAGACAGCTCTCAAATAAGTGCACAGGACCAATAAATTCTGAACTCTCAGAACTTACAAGGAAATAAGAACAAAGCAGCACATTCAATAGTAGGGCAGACAGCACATATGGGATAGTTTATTCTGATGTTAGATACTGCTCCTCAAAGTCTCTACTGCTGAACTTGTAGGAGCATCAGTATAAATATCTGTGGGAAGACTTATCCCACCTATCTGTCATTACTGTTACATGCACTGTGGGAAACTCATAGTAAGCACAAAGGTCTCCAGCAAACTGGCTGGCTACCCTGGGTTCAAGTAAGAGACCACCTCACCAGAGACGGCAAACTCCACACTCTCAGGAACATGCACACATCACACACCTGCCTGCAACAGTCACGAACGTGCAGGCACAGCACGCACATACTTATCCTTTCAGCATCCCCACGGGGGAAAACGAAGATGCATGTAGTGCTTAATGTTAATTTCATTAAAAATAATATGATAATTATTAACATATAATTGTATATAATAGCATCCTCTTCTATAAAATAAGATTTCTGTTCTATATAAATTCTAGAATCTTTCAGGACAGACTTTATGGACTCATAAAATATATAGTTACCCAGGGTTCTGCTTAGTTATGCAGGGTTCTGCTTAGAAGGGATTCTGCTTTTGGTTTAACAATCTCTCCGTTATTGTCTTGAAGCATTTGGTCCCCCCCCCCCAAGGGACTCATTTTTCATGTAATTCTGAATTTACAAATTATATAGCTAGTCCTATTCACTGGCATTCAAATACTATGATTACAAAACTGTATACCTACAAGGCTCTGGCTGGAGAGATGGCTCAGTGGTTAGGTTAAGCGCACTAACTGCTCTTCCAGAGGTCCTGACCTCAAATCCCAGCAGCCACATGGTGGCTCACAACTATCTGTAATGGGATCTGATGCCCTCTTCTGGTGTGTCTGAAGACAGCTACAGTGTACTTAAAGAAAAAACGATAACAAAATTAAAGTGATTTGATTTTCATTGGTTTCAGAATGACTTTCAAGAATACAATTACATTCTTTCTCTTCCTAGATCCACAAATTATTCTTTTCCTCTCACACTAACCAACTGACTATACCAAGTCATTTTCTTGAGGCAAATTTCAGACTGTCAATCTGTGCAAAAATACACCTTCCTCCCTCTCACCCCAAAAGATTTGTGATTAAATTATAAATATTTAAAACTCAAGGCAAAATTCAAAAAAACAAGACTTCTGAGCCTCGGTAGCACTACCTATAATCCCTGACCTTAGAAGGTGGGGCAGGAGGATCACAAGCTCAAGGTCAGACTACACTACAAAGCAAGACCCTTACTCATTTCTTTCCTTCTGGCTTCTCTAGCAAAACAAACTCTACTACCCTGAGTATACACACTTAAGCTCAGTCTTTCTGCTCACCGACGTTGAACAACCCTGAACAACCCTGAACTCGAGGTACTGCATAGCTGGCCACGACTCTTCCATTTACCCCATTCTCTTGCCCCAGAGCGTATCAGCCGCAGTGATCTTCCAGTTCCATTCACACACCATGCCTGCCCTGCCCTGCCCTACAGCCTCTACACATGCTATTCCTCCATTGAGAATCCTCTTCCTACCACTACCCTTCACATAATAATGTTTTGATTTTTGGGTCTCCACTGAGATGCCATTTCTATTACTTACTTGTTTCTTATTTTGTATGTTTCATTGGATTATGTGACCAACAAAGACAGAAAACATGTTTTGTTCACTCTGTATTCATAGCACTTGGCCCACAGAAGAAAATAAAAATGTTTTCAATCTTTTCATTCTCATGGGCCCCAACTACAAGTATTCCTTTAGATTTATGCCTTAGCCCTCTCAATCTCTCCCTATTTTTATGTCTAGGCTAAAGATTCTAACTTCAAACTCCAGACCTGACCTCCGATCCTTCCCACAACACCTGCAGATAGGAGTCCTTCTCTGGCTCTACAGTTGGCTATGTCTCAAGACACTCCCTGAGTGCTGAGGTGGTAATTCAACAACACTGTTTACCTAGCACTTTCCGGGTTTGATTCTCATCACCTTTAGGAAAAAAGAAAATCTGATTTTTCTAATTGCTCTAGTTGTAATGCTCTTACTTTGTTCCCATGCTGTTGATATGTTTCCTTCAGAAGTCAAGTGATAACATGCTCTTTCACCACCAATCAGACTAAACATGCTTCTGAATGTCCCTGCACATGGCACCTCACCTCTTACATGTCTTTTGAAATAATGATACATATTTATCTCACGTACTTTCAAAATGGATTCCAACCATATCATTCGATGTCTTCATCGGTCTCTTCAGTGGTTCCTTCACACACCCATACTCTTCTACTTGGGATCTCAAAGGCCCTCCCAACCCAATGGAGCAGCACACACCTGTCAGCCCAGCACTTAGGATGTGGAGACAGAAACACCAGGAGTTCAAAGTCAAACAAGCAGGCGTCCCTTCCAGTCCCTCTCAGTCTTGCCTAAACTACCTTAGCAAAGCAATCTAGTTTGATAGTCAAATCTATAAACTCTGGAGCAAGACTCACATGTTAAAAGAGATGAAAAGGAGACTGGAGAGTTGGTTTAGTGGTTAAGAGCACTGGCTACTCAAGAGGTTAGAAATCAGGGGCTCCATTCTCAGCACCCACATGGTGGCTCATAATCACCTGTAACTTCAACAACTTCTTCTAGCCTTAGCAGTGATGTGCAAATGATATGAAGATATACATGCAAAAGAAACATCCAAACAAAGTTTTAAAAAAAGAACAAAAAGGTGAGACCAGGGTTCTGCACTAAACCATCCACGTCCTTTAATCTTATAAAGACCAGACAAGTTACTGTATGTAGATCACTTAGAACAATGCCTGATACACAGCCAATACTGTCTACAGTGGTTTTCTGCCACATTTTCAATTATCAATAACCTGCATTCCATCCAATCTGTCAAAACTAATTGACTGTTGTGCCAATTCTTCTTCAGCCTTTCCCTTCTGAGGTCCGTTTACCACAGGGTAAAAATCAGCTGATAAGTTGCCAGTTCTGTAACCCTTTGCACTTTCAGTCAGAAGCTGTTCTTTCCAACAGTGTTTATACATCTCATGCCCTGAAATGTCCCACAGTGTACTTCTCAATGAACTAATTTTAAAATAATTAAAATCTGTTTTCAAAAGAAGTAGCTACCATCAAGCAATAGTCCCTAGACAAGAACCTGGTACCTGGTCCATTAGGAGACTCAGAGTAAACACTCAGAAACAAATACAAAAATCAAACAGTGTTTAAGGTAAGAACTATATATGGCAGCTCTCTCTCTTACCTGCAATTCATATTTTACATGTACTAAAAAAATTACTCCACGGGAAGTGGAATGTCAAGTACTGGCTCTTCGGGGATTTTGCTTCTGACAGTGAAGTAGATATATAAAAATGGGGATATCACACATAAACATGAGAAGACAAGATTTTGTTGTTATTTGTTCATCTGGTAGGGCTTGGGAAAGAAGGCAGACAAGCCATGAACTTCAGCAAGAGAGGGGCAGCAATGCAAATGATTTCCGAGATTTGCTTTTGCTTCATATACCCCAGGTCTGAAGTAGAAGACACCAACAACTGGAAATGCAAACAGACATAAATAAAGCCCCAGCCGAAATCTGCCTGGATTATCCAGAAGACTAGAAAGAGATATTCCAGCAATACAGTGACTTTAAGTAGAAATTACACGAAACACCTGAGATGAGAAGGGTAGACTTTACTCACCAGCTGCAACAAGATCCTAAGTCCTCCACACCAGGGCAGCATTTAAGAAGTGAACGTAGGCAGTTGTGAAAAAGAACCCTGACAAAAAACAGCTTATGAGAGAAAGGATTTACCTTGTCTTGTAGTTCCAGAGGGCTACAGTCTAGTGTGGTGAGGAACACTTAGCAACAGGCAGGGAAGGCATGGTGGATGGCAAGAAGCAGATAGGCTAGCTGGTCACACTGCACCAAACTCAAGAGGCAGAACATGAACAGGTAGTGGAGCTGAACTATGAAGTCTCAAGGCTCAGCCCCAGTGACCCACTTCCCCCACTGAGGCTTTACCTCCTTCAAGTTCTATAGCTTTCCCAGTGTCATTAGCTACAGACAAAAGCTCAAACACATGAACCTATGGGTACACTTCACATTCAAACCACAACAGGGGCCAAAGCTGTCACCCACATCAGCTTGTAACAAGGCAACACTCCTTCCATACCACCTCACCCATCCAAGTACAGAATAAGCTCTCTTGGGTTGAGAGTGTTCTAATACTGTACTCCCTTCATTTCCACTGCTGAAGTGATGCCCCTCCAAACACCAAGAGTCACTTTCTGAAAACAGAAAGCTTAACTGAAAAAACAAAACAAAGAACTAAAACATTGGAGAACATGGAAATATTAAGGTCTTAAACATAAACACACACACACACACACACACACACACACACACACACACACACACACACACGTCCAAAAGATGGAGAATTCAACTGATATAACACCAATAGATGTTAAAATTATCCATTTCACAATAGCCTTGACAGAAACACTTTAACAATTACAAGAACTCTCTACACAAGTTAAAAGTGAAAAAGCGTAAGTAGCAGATAAAGACCCAAACAGAAATTTAAAAAGCTGGGGGGAAAAATCTAGGTGGGCAGATTCAAGAGCAAAATAAAAGGATGGAGGAGGTACACAGGAAGCCATAGTAGCAAAAAGTGTCCAACCAAAGACCAGAAAGACTAAAAACCAACTCAAATCAACATTCTTCAACTGTCACTCAAGCTGTCTGTCTTGTAAGTAAGGGGAACAAAAAAACATAAAGCTAAAAACGTATTCAAAACGTAATGGTGGAAAACTACTTAATTTGGCAAAAGACATAAACCTAAAGATTCAGAATGCTGAGTAAACACCAAACCAGATAAACCCAAAAAATCCACACCAAAGTATCACAAGCATCAGATGTAAAACCAAAAGACACAGTTCTAAACATAATGAGAGAAAAGCCATTCCCAAAAAGGAAAAGTGACTTTAATGAGAGCAAATTTCTTACCTGAAACCACAAGAATCAAAAGGGAAGCCAGTTTTTTCAAAAACTGGAAGAAAAAGTTATTAGTATTTAAAAAACAAAAACAAAAAAACCTCTACCTACACAAAGCTGAAAGAGAATTGATATTCTCATACAAAGAAAAAAAGGGTTTGAATCACAGACCTACATTAAAATGATGACAAAAAATCCTGGCCAAGCATGAGGCAAGAGGATGGTCAAGGTCAGCTTGGTCTTCATACTGAGTTCTAGGCCACTCTGAGCTAAGTGAGACCCGAGTCTCCTTGCTCTTGTCCTATCCCACTCTGTCCCCAGAAAAGTTTTTTTTTATTAGATATTTTATTTATTTACATTTCATGTTATCCCCTTTCCCAGTTTCCCCTCCACAAGCCCCCCTATCCCATCCCTATCCCCCTACTTTTATGAGGGTGCACCCCCCACCCACTCACTCCCACCTCAGCGCCCTAGTATTCCCCTACACTGGGACATCAAGCCTTCACAGACCAAGGGCCTCCTCTCCCACTGATGCTAGATAAGGCCATTCTTTGCTTCAAATGCAGCTGGAGCCAGGAGGGATTTTTTTGTTTATTTTTGTTTTAAGAAAAAAGAAAAAAGAAAAATTAGGAAGCAAAAGTCAAGTGCTGGGGCTGGGGATTTAGCTCAGTGGTAGAGCGCTTACCTAGGAAGCGCAAGGCCCTGGGTTCGGTCCCCAGCTCCGAAAAAAAGAACCCCCCCCCCAAAAAAAAAAAGTCAAGTGCTAAGGGTATGCCTAATATAGTAATAATTATATTATATATAAATGGCCTAAATACAGCAATGAAAATGGAACCTAGTTGAACAGATTTTTAAAACATGATGTAGGGGTTGGGGATTTGGCTCAGTGGTAGAGCGCTTGCCTAGCAAGCACAAGGCCCTGGGTTCGGTCCCCAGCTCCGAAAAAAAGAAAAAAGAAAAAAAAATGATGTAACTATATGCTCTTTACAGGAAACCTACTTGAAATATTTAACCAATACAGGCAAGTTGAAAGCAAAACTATAAAAGATATACCCTACAGGAGTTCTGATAATATGAAAACTATAAAGGATATACCCTACAGGAGTTCTGATAATATCAAAACTATAAAGGATATACCCTACAGGAGTTCTGATAATATCAAAACTATAAAGGATATACCCTACAAGAGTTCTGATAATATCAAAATTATAAAGGATATAACTGGGCTGGAGAGATGGCTCAGTGGTTAGGAACACTGACTGCTCTGCCAAAGGTACTGAGTTCAAATCCCAGCAACCAGATGGTGGCTCATAACCAACTGTAATGAGATCTGATGCCCTCTTCCGGTGCATCTGAAGACAGCTACAGTGTACTTACACATGATAAGTAAATGAGTAAACAAATAAATAAATCTTTAAAAAAAAAAAAAGGACATACCCTACAGGAGTTCTGATAATATCAAATAATATGTGACAAACGTGTACAAAAAAACAGAAAAGCAGATCTATCCAGAAGTCACAACAGCTAAATCTGTGCATGTGTGTGCGCGTTAAACTCAAGTCTGTGCAAGGAACTGAAGTGTGTAACCCAGTGGGAGAATGTTTGCTTAGCAAGAGCAAGACCTAGGTTCAACTTCCAAGGAAAAAAAGAATGGAGGGAGGAAATTAAGTCAACAATTCCTCCGATAACAGGATCTAAATAGGAACTAAGATCATACTTGACCCAACTACAGCAGAACCCATGGGATTTCAACATAATTTATCTGGATCATTGGATCATAAAACAAACTCCAACAATATACGAGAATTTAACTCACAGAGTAAGTGCTCCAACTACAGTGGAATTAAACTATAAACCCCAAACCAGAATGATTAAAAAAAAAAAACCCTCTAACCACTTAACAAAGTACACTTTAAAATAACTCATGAGTCAAAGAGAAAGACTCAAGAGAAATAAAAATATACACCGAACTGAGAGAACATAAAGATATAACACTAGTGGTTTGACTAAAATGGATTCATATATTTGAATGTTTAGCCACAAGGGAGTGGCACTATTTGAAAGGATTAAAGGGATTAGGAGGTGGAGCCTTGTGGGAGGAAGTGGATCACTGGGGATGGGCTTTGAAGTTACAAAAGCCCATGCCAAGCCTAAAGCCTCATTCTCTGTCTACAGATGAGGATGTAGTTCTCAGCTTCTGCTCCGATGCCTGTCTGCATGTCTCCATGCTGCCTGCCAGGATGACGATGAACGAAACCTCTGAAAATGTAAAGCAAGCTTCCAATTAATTTTTTTTCCATAAGAGTTCCCTTGGTCATGGTATCTCTTCACAGTAACAGAACAGTAATTAAGACAAACATATTAAAAACAATAAGCCAGGGGCTGGAGTGATGGCTCAATGATTAAGAGTACTAACTACCCTTTCAGAGGTCCTGAGTTCAATTCCCAGCAACCACCTCAAATCCATCTGTAATGAGATCTAGTGTGTCTGAAGACAGCTACAGTGTACTCATATACATAAAATAAATGTTAAAAAAAAATCAGTAACAGACAATTGAGCATGGTGATACATGCCTATAATCCAAACACTTGGGTAGGGGCAGAAGGATCAGAAATTACTTCATTACTTGAAACCAGGCTGGGCTTCCTGTCTCAAACCACCACCTACTCCCCATCTCCACAGAAGAAAAGAACCACATCCAAATAAACCCCATGCCCACCAGTAATTGGTCTACATAAAAGCAACTCAATGAGATTCTGGTAGAGACTTTCTGTCTTGCTTTGTTTAGTCATTTTTTAATCTTATTGGTCATTTGCTTATATATTATGGTTTCTAATTTTGTGGTTTTATGATTTTGTGTGTATTTCTTCTACTTTTTATTTGTCTTCTTTTTATTTATTGATTTGTGTTGTTCCTTAGTTTTTGGTTTTTGCCTGTTTGTTTTAAGAGATATGAATGAGTGGCCAATCGGGGAGGATGTGGGAGGAGAAACTTTTACGGAATTTTGTTATTTTTGTTGTTATTGTTTGTTTGGTTGGTTGGTTTTGGTTTTTTTCCAAGACAAGGTTTCTCTGTGTAGTTCTAGCTGTCCTAGAACTCACTCTGTAGTACAGGTTGACCTCAAACTCAGAGATCCACCTGCCTCTGCCTCCCAAATGTTGGGATTAAAGGCATGCACCAACATCATCCAGCTGTAAAGAAATTACTTTTCATAAAAATAAATAAAAGGTTAAAAAATTATATAGCACGACCAAGGAAGTTTCTTCCAGGATGAAAGCGGATCAATATTATTTAAAAAAAAAAATCAGTCAATAGAATCTATCCCATATCTAAGAGGCTCTGATGTGTAGCTCCATGACTGGGTATAATCAGCATGTGTAAGAATTGTAAGAATTCCAAGAGTTTCCAAGAGAAAAGGAGAGGGAAAAAAGGGGGAGAGGAAGTAAAAGAAAGGATATGAAAGAGAGAGAAGAAAAGGGAGGGAAGGTCATATATTAGCTGATGCATAAAACAGTTGGCCAAATTAAACATTCACTCATCAAAACTCTCAGAACAAAGTTCCTCAGCTTGACAAAGCACCCATGGAAAACATATAGGTAGCATTCCACACAAAAGAGAAAGAAGGAACATTTACAAAGATGCCTTTTCTCACCATCCTCTTCAACACAGCAACAAAAACTTCAGTCAACGCAGTAAGTCAAGAAAGGGACACTTAAAACCAGCACTTACCATTGCTAAGCACATATCTATATAAATCCAACCAAAACACCCAACAAAATTTAAGACACAGATGCAGTAACAGAATATTTGGCAAACTTCACAATGCTGATGAAACAAAGATCTCAATAAACAGATACAGGGCCTATAGTAAAGATAACAGTTTGTTCCAAACTGACTGGAGTCTATCAAAATCTATCAAAATTTCAACAAGATGTTTTTGTAAATAAAAATTATTCTACAGTTTATATGAAAAAGCAAAGAAACATGAGTAACTATTATTTTGAAAATGGATACGCTGGATGGGGTCAGTTTCAATAATCAAACTGTGTGGTAACTTGTGGAGACACACATTAACGGAATAAACACCTCAGAAACATGCATATATAAACATACATAACTGCCTGACAGCACATAAGCAATTCAAGGAAGAAAGGTGATCTTTTCAACAAATAGTACTGAGGCAACTGGACATCCATACGTGGTAAATAAACCAGGACCCAAGGCTCATGCTTTACCCAAAGTGAATCACGTATAAAACACGTCACTTTCCAGAGATACACAGGAGGAAATCCTCAAGATCTAGATCTCTGCAAAGAGTTCTTGGGCTTGACACCAAAAATATGGTTCACAAAATAGAAAGGCCAGATTTCAACAAAATTAAAAGCCTTTGCTCCACGAAAATCTGATGAATAGAATGATTAGACAATCTAGAGATAAATCTTCTGACAAGATTAGTATCTAGAATTACATAAAGAATTCTCAAAGCACAGTCGTTAAAAAATACAACCCAGTTTGAAAACAAGCAAAGATCACTTCCCTAAAGAAAATGTACACCTTACAAGATGCTGAAGGGCCGCAGCTCAGTGGTGGACCTCTTGCCTATCACAAGGGAGGTGCTGAGTTTCATCCCAGTGACCATTTAAAACCAAACACAATACTCAGCACCATTACCCATTAGGGAAAGCACGTTAAGACCACAATGAGCTATTGCAAACCTATAGAACGGGTAGTGCAAAGAGCAACGACAACATATACTGTGGCGAGGATCAGAAAAGCTGATCACCTATGCTCCACTGTAATAAACGCGGACTGTTACAGTCACCTTAGAACACAGATGCCACACAACCCAGCCAGCCCAATGACGTTCAGGTAGGACCCTGTACGAGAAGCCAAACACATGGTAGAGGCTCATAATCCCAGTGCCTGGGCAGTAGAGGCAGTAGGATCAAGAGGTCCAGGCCAGTCGGAACTAACTAGCACCCCACATACACCAGCCTAATCTAACTAAGACCTCATTTCAGAAAAACAAGAGAACCCAACAGAACACAAGAACCTGAGCATGAAAATTTATCAGCTTTCATTTGTAATATCAAAAACTAGAAGTAACCAGATGCCCAAAACTTTTAAATGGTTAAAAGAATCATAAAAATATACCACATTTTGGTACACTTTTCTAGAGTTCCAAGATCTCACTGTCAGCTCTTCATCAATCCTCAACCTGGACTAAGAGTTCATTCATACTATGAAATGCTATTCACCAATAAGGAGGCAACTACTGATACAGTCAACAGCCTAGGTAAATCTCTACTGTGCTTAGTGCAAACAGTCAATTCACAGGTACTTACTACAGTAAGCAACTCCATTTATAAACCTCTCTTGAGATGACAAAATAATGGATCCCAGAGTTTATGAAGAGTGGGGGCAGGATAAAAGGATGATTTAAAAGCGATATAAAGAACTGGAGAGGTGGCTCAGCTGTTAAAGAGATTTGCTGCCCTTGTAGAGAACTTGGTTTGGTTCCCTGTACTCACAAGGCTCCACACCAGCCAGCTATTACTCCAGTTAGAGGGAATCTGACACCCTCTTCTGGTCTCTGCCAGCAATGCATACACATGTAGTAGCACACAGGCAGGCAAACATTCATACACTAAAATAAAGCTTTTTGTAAAAAACAGCAGCATAAGGAAATCTTTTGAGGTGGAAATCCTCTGAAATGTCACTGTCCCAGAGTGTATTGTAGTTTAACACTGTGCTATAGTTTACAAGATAACACCAATGGGAATAACTGGATAAAGGATGCAAGGGACCTTCCTGAATTGCTTCTTAGTTTGCACGTGGACCTACAGTAATCACACAATGAAAAGTTTAATTTAGCTGGGCAGTAGTAGAGCATGCCTTTAAACCCAGCTTTCAGGAAGAAGAAGCAGGACTTGTGTAAGGCAAGACTGAATTCTAGGACAGCCAGGGCTACAAAGAGAAAACCTGTCTTGAAAAACAAACCCCCCCCCCAAAAAAAAAGTTTAAGGGGCTTAAGAGATGGCACTGCGCTGCAATTAAAAGCACTGGCTGCTCCTCAGAGGACCTAGGTTTGATTCTGAGCATCCATATGACATCTCATGACTATTTGTAACTCCAGGCCCAGGGAATCCATGCCTTCTGGCCTCTGTGGGCACCAGGCACCCAAGAAGAGTAAAGACTTAAATGAAGGCAAACACCCATACACATAAAATAATAAACTAAAAATTAAAAGAAAGTTTAATGTAAAAGAGCGGGGAGAGAGCACGCTTCACTCAGCCTTTTATCAATCCTTCCCCCTGGACACAGAGTACACACAGAGACAAATATCAGATGCCATACCAACCCTCAAGCACCAAACACTTCAGTAGAGACAGGCACAACAGATCACCAGTGGAAGGGCTTCATACAGGACAAGCGATGTGATCCGATCTCTGAACAAGCAGCAGCACTTTAAAGAGTAATCTTGGAAAGAAGTAACATATAAAGGTACAAAGCCAGAAATAAGCACGGTACCTTTGGAGAAAGATACATGTGGTTGTGAGGTAACAGAGATGGGATAAGCCAGCCTAGAAGTCATTGAGGAGGGTACCCAAAAGCCAAAGACAATTCAACTGCCACTCAGAGAAAAGTTCCCTACTAATCTAGGGACCAAACGCAATGATTCCCCTCCAGCTACTTACCCGAATAGCACCCAATCTCTCCACCATCCTCTACAGCACTCGCTGCCAGTCTGGACTCAGCTGTACTGTTTAGTGCTGTCCTGTCCTCTACTTTGGGGTCTGTCACACAGTAATCACCCAATAAATGTGAACTGAATAAATGAGCATGCAAGTAAGTATCTACTCTTAGTCCTAGCCTACACAGATGCATTTCTTTCTTCCAGTTTACCCACATATGAGAAGCATATGTAGTACAGAAAGGAGTGTAAAAAGAATATTACGCCTGTTGTGCTGTTATTCTCCACAGAATGAAGTCTACTCTGAAGACTGGATGATTCTACCTGGTCTGTGGGAGTTATCCATAAACAAGCAGCAGCAAAAGCCTGGCACAGTGGTCCTTGCCTCTACTCCAGTGATTCTCAACCTGTGGGTTGCAACCTTTGGGACTGTTGAATGATCCAGGGGTTCATTCAGTCCCAGGGGTTCTGACACCCTCTGGTCTCCAAGGCACTGTATGTACTAAGGGCACATACATACAAAGACAAAACACCCACACACATAAATACAAAATATCTAAACACATATACAGGTACATGTACACACACTCGTGCATGCGCGCGCGCACACACACACACACACACACACACACACACACACACACACACACACACACACAGAGTAACATGATTGGAATTTAGATGTATTAACAGGACGTCCGTTACTCAGGTGATAGGTGAACACACTGTCTGTATAATATCTCACTTGGTGGGCTGAAATGAAGCAAGAGTACTCCAAGTTGGAGGTCAATGATCTACACTGAAAAGGGGCTACATAGTGAGGCCTTGCATCAACCCCATGCCCCACCCCATAATGAAGCCAGGCTTGTTGGCTCATGTTATAATCCCAGCCTTTGGAAGGGTGAGGTTTGAAGGCTTCTGTGAGCTGAGGCCAGCTAGGCCAGAGTGGGAACTGCTGCCTCAACACAAAACAAAAACAGGGAGTAAGAAAGTTAGGTCTGTAAGTCATGCCAGGAGCAAAACTCTACCAGGTAGCTAGGATTTCCAGAAGAAAAACTACAAATATCTTCGTTATGCTCATTCATTTGCTCAAAGCACATCTACTGAAAGCCTATCAATAGTCTATGAGAACACCTGACCAGGAAAGAAAGCTAGGGCAATCTCTGCCCTCCTTACGTTTAAGCTCCATCGAGGAAGTCACACACATAAGTGTTCGCATAGATAATGAGATTTGAAAGTTGTACAGTTTGCTGCTTAAAACAAATGGAGCTGGAGAGATGCTTTGGTGATGAACAGCACTGACAGCTCTTCCAGAGGACCCAGGTTTGATTCCCAGCACCCACATGGCAGCTCACAACTATCTGCAACTCCAATTCCAAGAGATCTGAAGTCATCTTCTGGCACTAACAAGGTGCAGAGACAAATGTGCAGGCAAAATACCCATAGACATTTAAAATAATAATAAAATAAAACATGTAATATTCTCTAAACCCAGTTATTATTGACTTTTGAATAAAGGCTTCTCAGATTTCAAACCACACACTAATTCAGTCGATGTGGATGGGTGACTGAAAAGTACTTCGAGACTCCCCAGAGAACGGAGATATTTCTAATCTATGAACTACACTTGAAAGAAATAACAAGACTCTGAGGTACCATGTAAAGATCTTCAAGCTATCTTGTAAAATGCAAGCTCCGTAAAGGCAAGTACAGTTTGTGTCTTTTATTCACCACAATAGTCCCAAGACTTAACACCACACAGACAACACTCAATAAATATTTGCCAGATAAATAAATGGTCAAGACGAGCTCTATTCAACTCTAACACTCTTAAATGTTTGATATGTGGCTACTGAGTGAAGAGCTGAACTTTTTAAAATTTAAATTGAAACAATTTCACATGTGGTTAATGGATGATATAGATCTGGACACAAATTCGAAGCAAAGAGCACTTAGACAACCAAGGTCTAGTTCTGAATCGCAACTTTGCAGGTTAAGTGTGACCCGGAAACTTTGAACTTCTTGGGGGTCTCATCTTCATCTATGAAGATTAGTACAAGATCTCCTACTTTCCATAGTTCTTGATACGATCGTAAAGAAACGTACTTACTATTAAACACAAAGTGTGGTGTAGGTGACATTATCTGTCCTCCAGAAACAATTCAAGAGCACCTTTTGCCCACAGATAGCAGAAATGGCAAGCGAGTTTGGTTCAGTGGCTCTGAAATAGGCCAAGGTCATAAATTTGGTGGGGGGTCGGAAGGGGTCCTCTCTGCAAGGCTGACTGAGAGGTAGTGATGGTTGCAAGTCATCCCGATTCCTGGTCAGTCTCTCTCGGCATTGTGCTGTACTCCTTCATTCATTCCCACTGCCTGAAGCCCGCTACTTCCCAGGTACAGACCTCGGCCCCGGCCTGTGCGCCCTCCCCCATCGCTCCAGACCAGCCGGGGTCAACCCGGTACCGCAGCAGCAAGTCCCACACGGCCGAAGCCAGGAGCCATGTTTAGCTCTACCTCTGTCAATAAAACAAACTTCCGTCTTCAGAAGAAAAACGGTTTCTAACTCAATGTCAAACTAGGACGCCAACTCGCAGCTCTGCGCGGCTGCCCGGCAGAGGGAGACGCCGCGCGCCGGGCTGCCCGGGAGTCCCCGCCGCTGGACTCCGCGCCCCGGCCGCGCGGCCACAAAGGGCCGAGGACGCGGGCGCGCCCGGGCCTCCGCCTCGCCCCGCTCCGCTCCGGCGTCACCGGCCGGCTTGTCGTGCACTCACCTCGGCCCGCGCGGCGGCAGGCGCTCTTCAGGCCGGCGCGGGCGGTGGCGGCGCGCTCCCGCGGGCCGCAGCGCGGGCGCTCCTCTCGGGCCGCCGTCCGCCGCGCCGCCTCCTCGGCCTCTGCCGGCGGCGCCCCCGCGGGCAGGCGGGCCCGGCACGAGCTCCGCCTCCGCCGCGCCCGCCCCCAGCCTCCGTGCCGGGCCTCGCGGGCTCGGCGCGCTAGTTCCCGCCGTGCCTCATGCAGCCGCGGTCCGCGCTCGCCCGGCGTCTCCGTCAGCGCGGCGCGCGCGCAAGGCGGCCCGGGCGCAGTCCTGGCAGGACGAGCTCGGCCGCGGCGGCCGGTGCGGCTGCGCGGGGGAGGCCGGGGCCGCGCTCACCGGATGCCCGACCCCTCCCCCGCAGCGGGCGCCCCTCGGCCGCCGCCGGCTGCGCCCCCTGGCCCCCGCCGCGGTTGGTTCCGCCGTGCGGTCGCTTCCTGTCCCACCCGCCCAGAGGCGCAGGATCCGGTTGTCCAGGCAGGGGCCTCGGGCAGGAGAGGGTGCCCACCTGTGTGCGGACAAAGACGGCGGCAGCAAGTAAAGCCTCCGGGAGCCGGTCGCGGGCTGCTGAAAACGAAGGCGCCGTCGCCGCCCTCAGGCCCGGGGCGCCGCACAAGGCCACGCCTGATGCGGAGCCACCTGTGGCGGGATGAGTGGTTCAGTCGAGCCCGGCGACTGGATGCACGACCGAGGGTGGTGGGCAGTGAGGGGAGGCCACCGGCCCGCACCGCCGGAAGAGGCCGCCGGACCTCGGGGACCAGAAAAAAAAAAAAAAAAATACCGCCAACCTCCCCCCTTCCCATGCCTTCCACCCCTTTCCCTGGTGAAGTAGACCTCACTACTCATTCTCAGAATCAGCTTGGCCTCCCTGACAGAAAGAACCCTGGGCCTCAGTCATCCAGGTGCATCCAACCAACCGCCTTTGCTTGCTTCTCAATAGCTTCACATTGAGAGGCATGTGTCTTACTACTTGCCAACCACGAGCTGTAACTACGCGATGAAGTCTCTTATAGGTGTTAATGACTCCGTCTTATTTTTTAGATCTTTGTTGTCAATAGATTGTGAGTGGGACCTTGAGTTAGGATCAGTCTCCTCAGAAAATGACATTTGAAATCAGCTCTACAGTTTTACTATCTTCTTATCTACATGTTCCAAGTACTCATTGGAAAGCAAATCCAGGAGAGTGCCTGCGTGACCTAAGGTGCCGTTCTTAAAATACTAATGTAATATTTTGAAACCAAGGCAATTGGCCTGTTAATGGTCGACAAGGAAACTATTTTTTGAATAAAATGCGGACTTTAAAATGTAAGGAGAAGATTCACTAGCCTGGAAGGGTAGATTTGTAAGCCATGTATCTCATAATAGGGTTTGTATTCAGACTAGGTTAAAGCGCTCCTCGAACTCAGTAAAGAAGGCTAATAATTCATTTACAAGTGGAGTGAAGAATAACATTTTATAAGAAAATATTTAGATGATTACTAGTGACGCTTAGCATCATTAGTCACTTAGGGAAATGCAAATTAAAACCACAGTAGGAAAACTCTTCACACCCACTACAATGGCTGCAATTAAAAAAGTACAAACCCAGACAAGAATGGCTGGTGAGGAGGTAGACAAATTACAGTCTTCATTTATTATGGAACTATAAAACAGGAGCCACTTTGGAAGAGTGTTCTGGGTTCTTAGAAAGTTAAACACAGGACCCTAGAATCCCACTTATAGATACTTCCCTCAGAAAATTGAGAAGTGGTTTTTCTAGCTTGTTCATAAATAGTCCCAATGCCATTATTCATAAAGGCCAAAATAGCTGTTATCCAGATGTCCAAAGGTTTCAGAAAGGATCGACAAAATGTACATGAAAAGGAGCAGAGTACTCAGCGTCTACCCTGAGGTACTTCAGAATCAGTAAGCCAAAACTGGGCCTAATGGTTCCTTTCTTGTAATAACCAGCAGTAGGGCTCATGGCACAGGAGGTTCAAGAGTTTAGAGCAGCCTAGTTATATACCTAGTTTGAGATCAATGTGGGCCGAAGGAGATCCTGTGTCAAAGCATACTAACAAGTGGAAGAGACCAATGCAAAAGAGGACGTGATTCAACTTCAATATCTAGGAAAATCACAGTTAGCGATTGGCAGTTGCTTAAGTCTTGGGGTAGAAATGTGGGGACTGACCGTAAGCCGTGCAGATCTTTTTGAAGTGTTAGAAAGATGGAGTGAAATGACTGTACACATGTGTGAATGAGCTAAAAATAACCGAACGTGCAAGGGTGAATGTTCGTCTCAAATTGCCTCAATAAAACAAGTTTTCAAGACTTCTTGTGGTCCTCTAAAAGCCTAAAATAACAATATCTTTTATATCTCCTTACCAAAATTGTTTATGATTTTAAAAGTACCTGAAGTCAAAAAAGAAGCTGTGTGCTTGTTGGCGTTGTGTAGTGTAGTAAAAGGTAGTTTTCCTCCACGGGTTGTCAATCAAGTACATATAACTCCCTCGTCACCACAGTATATACTAATCATTCAACAGTGTGCCTTGACTCTATCATTTAAGCGGGGTAGAAAGGGACATATTTAAGAACAAGAAGAACTAGATATTGCTCCAAGGTCAAAATTTGTCAAGGAGTATGTGAAAAGACACATATCAGGTTATCTGAAATAACAGACAGGGAATCCAAAGTCAGGAATAATTCACATGATTTTAGCCAATGTTTTCCTGTGTCGTTAATTCCCATTTACACTGGGCACCAGCACTCAGATTTCCCCATCACACCGGGTGAGTCTGAGGAGGAGGACTGCCTTTGGACTGGAGAACAATACAAGTCAGCTTTTGTTTTCTTAATTTGATGGAGTTTCAAGTGAATCTATGTGATTTCTACTATAAATTAGTCCTAGCCATTTGTTCTCAACCAGCCCAAAAAGCAAGAAAATAGCTCCTGTGGACATGTGTTCAGAATCTCCTAGAAGACTGATACCCTTCTGGTCTGTGGGAGTCTCTCCAGAGAGAAGTGACTAAGATGAGAAGACACACCTTGACTATGAGCAGCCCTGTTCTACATGCTGAGGTCCCAGACCGAGTAAACAGGAATACTGGAGCATCAACGTTTATCTCCACTTTCTTTTTTCTTTTTTTTTTAAGATTTATTTTATGTACAGCATTCTGCCTGCATATGTGACTGCAGGCCAGAAGAGGGCACCAGATCTCATCACAGATGGTTGTGAGCCACCATGTGGTTGCTGGGAATTGAACTCATGACCTCTGGAAGAGCAGTCAGTGCTCTTAACCGCTGAGCCATCTCTCCAGCCCTTATCTCCACTTTCTGGTTATGGCAGCAGCCATGCCTTCTCCACCACGAAGAACTGACCTATCTCACTGTAGACCAAAAATAAACCCACCCTCCCTTAATAAACCCGCTTTAAATTACCTTTACCAGGCATTTTATCATAAACTAGAAAACTTCCAAGGATGCTGCCTGCTGCAAAGTAAACTGCCCAAGTTTGACCAGAGTGATGAGGAAAGGGAGATGTTACTGGTTACACCGGTCGTGCATCAAGCACCAGTGGGTCGGGAGGAATGACACGGAGGATGAATGTAAAGGGCCAGCAATTGGTCTGCTGTATGTAAAGGGCCAGCAATTGGTCTGCTGTTGCATGCCTTTAGACCCAGCTACTCCAGACTGAAGCAGGAGGGTGGCAAATTCAAGGCCAGCCTAGCAAATTATCAAGATCCAATATGAGAAACAGAAGGGCTTAAGGTGTACCTATGGGGAGATAATCAGAAAGCCAAATGACCAAAGTGCATAATATGGAACAAACACACAGTATCGTTTGATCTTTTTTTTTTTTCTTTTTTCTTTTTTTCGGAGCTGGGGACCGAACCCAGGGCCTTGCGGTTGCTAGGCAAGCGCTCTACCACTGAGCTAGATCCCCAACCCCCCCCCCCGTTTGATCTTTTTTAATTTGATATTTTTGTTGTTGACAATCAATGGCCTGGTAGTCCTAAACTTATGTGAGGTGAAATTGGGGTTGTGCTCTGTCCTTGCCTAGCTCCACTGCCTCTGGTATAACTGTTGTTATAACAGCAGAACGAGCAGGCTAATACAGGGTGCACGCACGTGTGTGCATGCGCACCTCTGTCCTTTTACTGCTTATGGATTCCTGTGACTACCCCCAGAATCAAGACACAGAACTATTTAATCACCACAAAATAGCCTTTTATCGACACCCCCTCTACGATCTCCAACCCCTAGCAGCCACTAACCTGCTCTCTAACTATAATTTTGTCATTCTAAGAATATACATGAATGAAAGCAGACATAGTCTGCTTTGGAGATTGTCCTTTTTATTCAGAACAAATAAAACAGCTGAAAATAGTTGGGTATGCTTTTGTGCCATCTACTCTGTCTGCCCAGGTTGTAAAATCCTGGCTTCCCAGTTAGTCTTTTCTGACACTCCCCACCACCAGGAGGGAGTGGGAGAAGGGTGCCTGGTGAAGGTGTGGGAATCTGGGCTCTCAGTTCGACCTCTGTTGACTGAGCT